>NC_138187.1:164958329-165234156 GCF_964194105.1 Spermophilus citellus
GGGCGTGCTCCGACTTGGCCACCGAGTTGGTGTACATTCTGACCTCTCTGTGCCAGCGCGGGCGGGTGGTTCTGTCTGTGGGTGATGCCTGTCTTGGATACCTGGCAGGGAGCTTGTGAAGTGCGGGGAAATGAGATCCTGAAGGTAATCCGATGTCCGTTTCTTTTTGCACTAGGATAATTTGTTTTGGGTTAATGAGTAAGCTGCTCTTTCCTCCCGATTTTATGGGGTTATTATTAAATTACTTTTGCCTGAACAGAACCCTAAGGTGAACAGGATGTCAAAAAAGGGGACCTGGCAGCTGGTGTGATAGGGGTGGTTCCTGTGAAACAGAGTGCAGACGAGGTGCCTGAGAGGAGCTGGGGAGTCCCCTCCACTCCTCTGGGACGGGTGGGCGGGGAGACCCGCACACAGCAGCGAGGTTCAGCTTCCCTGGTCCGTTTCGCTTCCTTCTCTGCCCTGGGGGAAGAGTAGTGCCTTGCTTCAAGTTTTATTGAGAAAAACACCCTGAATCATGTTGCTTTTGTGGCAACTATTAATTGCTTCCTGAATTTATACAGCATAAATAAAGTAGGTTGCCAGGGAGTGAATTACCCAGTGGATAGATGGTGGGTCGTTAATGTAGCCTTGACCCTGAACCCGGAGGATGACGTGAGATCCGAGAGACCTCTCAAGAAATTTACCAGAACCCATTTCAGCTGGAGGTGATGTGTTTTAAATCCCCCTGTAATGCAATGTGGGGAATCAAATTAGATAATAGTTTGCAGAAATCTTCTAGGCCCGGAGCCTTGCGTGGAAGGACTTTATCCTCTTATGCTCTCCTGCTCTGCGTCTTGGGCTGTGCCGGGTGGCAGTGCTACCCAGGGTGGCTGTGCTGCTTCCTTCCCCACGTGGTCGAGGCTGGCTGGCACAGCTGAAAGGCCTGGTGGCAGGCATGCTGTGCTGCTGTTTGTAATGGTTATTTTGTGTTAGTAGATAATTCCGGCTTCTTCTTACTCTGAAGCCAGAGGTTCTCAGGCCAGGGGAGGGTAAGTGCAGCGTGCAGGTTGGCCATCCAGATGCCCTGTTCCCTCTCCTCCACAGATGTTCAGGGCGACATTGCCCAAGCACCCTAAGCGCCATAGTTCGCGTGTGTGTTTTAATTGTATCTGTGGATAGTTACACCGATGTGGGTTTAAAGAAGAGAGAATTGGAACCTCGTGGGGTTGTGCCTCTCTGGTCTGATGGGTTCCACAGTCAGCGCCCCCGTGGGATGGACAGAGCAGCTGGCCCTGTGGCGGGCTCACCAGGGGCTCCCAGGGCTGTGATGGGGCTTGGGTCACGATCTTGTGGAGCCCTTGGCCACTGTCACACTTGTTGGTGACCCTGTCAGAGCACCTTCGTCTGCCTTTTGCTTGTTTGTCTAGACCCCTTCTCTGAATCAGTCTTGGCAGTAATGGGACTCTCAGTCCCCTCGAGGATGGACGCCGTGTCTCAGCCCAGGTGCCCAGGGACCAGGCGAGGGGCTGACGCAGCGTCTGCTGGGCTCCTCTTGGGCCTGTCCTTGCCTTCCAGTTTCTCATGTGCTATGAAAGTACAAGTCCCTCTGGCTGCCCAGCTGGCTGCAGTGTGTCCCTGGACGCGGGTGGCCAGTGGTGGTGGGGTCCCAGCCTGTGTCCAAGGAGGCCATATTAACACGAAGCCTCCTCCTCTGGCTGCCACACTCCCAGCGGTCCCTGCGGAGGCCATCCCCACCTGCGAGCGTTCCCACATGCCTCGGTGGCAGCCTGGAGCCCGTCTGCAGCCACTCCCCTCCTTCCTCCCCTGCCAGCCCCTCTCTGCTCATGCAGCAGAGGGGGCCGCAGGCCTCCTGCCACAGGGGAGCACCAAGAGCCTGTTGGGTAGGGACCCAGGGCAGTGGCCCTGCCCCAGGACGCCAGTCCCCAGGGGGGCCTCAGTGCTGTCTGTGGGGTTGAGGCAGCAGCACTGTGCTCCCACCATCTGTGTCCCCACCGATGGCTCCCAGAACAAGGTTTGTGGTCTGGGAAGGGGACAGATACTGCAGGACCCCATCCCACTGTCCACCTGTCTCCTTTCAGGCCTGTGTGACCTGTCATAACCATGTGCACACATGTGCACACACGTTTGTATGTACACACGACAGAAAATAGCCAACTTGGCCACCCCACTAAGCAGGCAGAGCCTTCCTCCTGCTGTCAGGAGACCAGATGCCCTGTGTCAGGCCTGGCTGACAGGTGTCCTTCTCTGGTTGCCTGACTCTGTGACCTACGAGGTCACCACAGGGCCTCCCTTGAGCAGTGCCCAGCTACCACCCACAGCAGTATCTGAATGATGTTGTGCAGAGTGAGCACTTTGGGCCACCAAGACCTCTGATTTAGAAGCTCGATTTGACCCCGGGGTGGCAGGAGGGTGCCCCGTGAGATCTTCCTAGGCCACGGCTCCGCTGCTGTGGTGCAGTTTCACGAGAGGGCAGGGTGTTCGGCGGGACCTGTATCGGAAGCAGATGGCCTGTCCAAAGCCTCTGGGGGCCTCCTTCGTGGTTTGAGGTGTCCCTGCTGGCCGAGGGTGCAGACCTCAAGCGTGCCGGGGTGGAGTGGTGGCGAAGGCCGCCCTGCACTGCAGATGAAGGAGGAGCCGGGTGAGGACTTACTTTCAGTCTTGGCTTAAGGGCCGGAAGCAAGGCTCCTCGGCCACGAGGAACTCACGTTGACCTCTTCCTCAGGCCCCTTACAGCTCCTAGCACACACTCCGAGGCCACTATTGGAAGCACAGAGCCACGCCAGGATCCCTGCTGGTGTCCCAGGGGCTCTCAGCCAAGGCTGCGGTGGGTGGAGGTGAAAGGAAAGGGCCCCCCTCAGCGCCCTAGGTGAGCCCGGCTGTTGGGGGAGGTGGGTGCAGCCGGCTCCAGGAAGGGCCTGAGGTTGTGGCGTGGTCTCTGTTGACACCTTTTCTTGAACTTATGTGGGACTACAGTGTGACTGCTCCCTGTTGGCTCTGCAGCTCAGAGTG
Organism: Spermophilus citellus; assembly: GCF_964194105.1. NCBI lineage: Eukaryota > Metazoa > Chordata > Mammalia > Rodentia > Sciuridae > Spermophilus > Spermophilus citellus. Next base: position 164,961,339 of record NC_138187.1, read on the forward strand.
GACATGGGACGCCGTCCTGCAGCCCTGCAGAGGTATCTCCCCACGGCTGGGACAGCAGGCATTTCTCAGGGAGGGGTCAGCCTTGGGGAGGTTTGCTGCCTCGGTGGGGAGCGGGCCTGGTGGGCCCTGTCCTCATGGTGTGTGAGGGCTGTCCTCTGCAGCCTCTCCCTCACCCCTCCTGAGCTCAGCTAGCCAGCTCAGCCCTGATTCTAGGGCAGCTTGGAGATGGCAGCCAAAGAGTGACGCTGGAGAGTTACCTCCCAGGACTAAGGGGAAATGCTGAGACATGTGCAGAGGCTTTCCCCACCTGCTGTGTGGGCCTGGGGCCGCCCCGGGGTGCCCTGTCCAGTGCTCACCTGTGAGAGGCCCGGGAGGGCGAGGCAGCCACAGTGAGTTCCTCCCGGGCTTCCTCCCGTGTGGCCCTGGCTGAGGGTCTGTCCCTTCATGGAAGCTACAGCTGCCGTGCTGTTTCTCTGGGCTCTCTGGGCTCTGGTGCCTCCTTGCCCCACGTCTTCAGGCCTGGTTTCTGGCCCCAGGTCCTGCACCATTGCTTTCCTTCAATCCTGCCCAGGCCCAACGCCACCACGGAAAAGGAAGAGGAGGGTTGACCCCGTGTGACGTGGGTCGATCATTTGTGTGGGACTCAGGACCTTGGCTTGTTCTGAACAAAGGCCTAGGGTGGGTGCGACCTGGGGAGCGAGGTGGCTGGGGTCGAGGACGTGTTCCTGGGTTGTGAATCAGGTAGGCTGTGACACGGAGGCAGGGCCAGCATCTTGTTCTAATTCTTTACTGACCCCTCCTCAACGTCTTGATAATCTTATATACGATTGTCATTCTTACTTGTGAACAAGGGGCCGGTGTTTTCGGCTTGTCCCCGGGCCGTGTGCTGGTCCTGCTGGGACAAACTGGGATTCTGAGTAGCACCTGTGTGGTTGGCGGGCAAGGCCGGGGGTGGCGCGTTCTGCCTGTGGTGGGTGAAGGGCGGACAGGAGTGCTGTTCCTGTCCCCTGGTGTTTGGGTGTTTGTGTGAGCTGGAGAGCTGGAGTTGAAAAATAATTCCTTTGTATCCAGTTGGTTCTCTTCCCTCTCTTCAAAAGTCTACATATAAATTGCTGTTGCTTATTGCCCTGTCACAAACCAACCCAAAAGTCAGAGACGGACACTCCACGGCATTGATTTTGCTGGTGATTCTGCAGCTTGGGCAGGGCTCAGAGGGGTGGCTTGCTCTGTTTAGGGCAGGGTGGGCTCGGTGGCTCAGCAGGGAGGGAGGGCTCTTCCCGAGATGGCCCCTGCGTGTGGCTGTTGGCAGGTGCTCCTTGTGCCCCTCTGCCCGTGGAGGCCTGCTTGGGCCTCCTCACAGCATGTGGCTGGATCCCAGTGTCAGCGATCCCAGTGACAGGAAGAGGTACTGCTGTCCCCTCAGCCCTGGCCTGGCCAACTGCACAGTGCGACTGACTGTGACGTCCAGTGTCACAGAGCATCCCAAGGCCCAGCTCTTTAACCCTCCACAATGTGCCTGCCTGTTCCTGGAACAGACTACGACCACAGCGTGGGTCTGGGGTCGTGGCTCGGTGGTACAGCACTCGTCTAGCAGGTGTAGGGCCCTGGGTTCGACCCTCAGCGCCACATAAAACTAACCAACTAAATAAAACAAAGGTATTGTGCTCAACTACAACTAAAAAATAATATTAAAACAAAAGACCACAGTGTGGGGGGACCTTTCTCAGAGGAGTAGCTTGGCTCCTGGTTCCCGGCTGTGGAGTCACCCCGGGAACAAGAGCAGCCCCCCCTGCACGGTCCAGTTCTCAGCCTCATCACGTCAGGAGGGCCTGAGGAAGGTGTCCGTCGGCTTTGCCTCACTGTGGCTGGACGCCTGATGGACGCGGGCACCTTAGAGGAGGGCGAGGTTTGTGGCGGTTGGGTGTGGGGTCTGGTCCGTGGTTGGCCGGCTCCATTGCTCTGGGCCTGCGTGAGGAGAAAGTTGTGGTGGGGTGGGTGGGGGACCACTGCTCCCCGAAGGGTGGCCAGGAAGAAGAGAGGGGGGAGGGGCCACAGGGAAGACACCTCCCAGGGCAGCCCCAGCCCAGACCCCCCAGCCACGCCCACGGCCGACAGGTGACAGCTCCCGCAGCCCAGGCACCTCCCCACGGAGCCTTCCTGCGCTCACAGGAGCCCGTGGGGACACTCACCCAAGCCCTGACAGGAGACGTTGCAGTGCGTTTGTGCGATTGCTGAAATACGTCCAGGAAACAGCCTCCCCGTGAAGATCAGAAGGAATTCTCCTTCGTCTGGTTGGTTGGGTGGCATCAGGATGTGACCGTCCGTGGTCGGAGGCAGGGGGGCGCCTCAGGACTGCCGGCTGCAGTGGCCTCAAGGGGCACCTAGGCTGGGAGACTCCTGGGGGGTCACGGGAGCACACCACGCCCAGTGCCCTCTGGGATGCTCCGGGGACTTGCCTCTGCAGGTCTGCAGGTCGGGGCTCGTGGGCTCTGGGCGATGGCCCTAGGCTCGGAAGACAAGCCTGGGAAGCCAGCTGGTGACCCTGAGGTTTGGGGGGGAGCCCTTTGGAGGGTGCCCCTTCCCGCAGGCCTTTGGGGCTCCCGGGGCAGAGGCTGTGACAGCCGTGCAGGCTGCCACGTTGGACGGGTGGATGCCGGGGCACAGCACCCCTGCCACTCCTCTGCTAGGTGGGGGCAGACAGGTGTCAGGGCATCCCATGGCCCGGGGTCCAGCTGAGGAGAGAGCCCACTCAGACTCGGGCACCTGGCCCAGGATGAAGGCTCTGGAGTGTTTAGGCACAAGTATGAACCACCCTCAAAGGGTCACCTCAGGCCCTGTGTCCAGTTTGAAAAACCTCTGTGAGCAGATGCAGAGACTCTGACACTGAACCCAGGCAGGCATCCCTGGGGACCAGTACAGGGCCCTGGGGAAAGAACAACTAGGAACCTCTTGAGGGGAGTGTTCAGTTTGGGGGGTTCCTTTATGTCTGTGGGTGACATTGCAGACAATGACTGTTAGAGCAGAAGCCCACTCGGACCTGGGCCATTCTAGCAAGTGCTGCCACCGTGCAGCTTCACATGTGAGGTCTTCCCATTGTCCTGTGGGTGAGTACGTCCACCAGAGATGGTTCAAACTCAGCTCGCTTTCCTGGGGCCTGCCGCGGGCCTCCCTGCTGCGCTGCAAGCAGTCCCGTGGGGTGGGCCGAGCTCTCTGGACTCTTGCTCTGTGGCCACACCACATGTACCCTAGCCACTTCTGACACCGCATAATTCCCCGAATCATTCACGATGATACAACAGGACCACACATGCAGGGCAGGGAGAGGGGAGGGGACAGAGCTGGGGCACACGTGCACCTGCCCCCCGGGCCAGCACCCTTGCCGATCGCTCCTTCCGCCCAGAGAGGCTGGTCGGCCGTTTCTACTTCCTTCAGAGGTTGTGAAGACGTAGCTGTACCGCATGCCTCTTCACTGACCGCTCCGTCAAGGTGTCCTGGGCTTCTGGCCGGGTCGGCTTCCTGCCGCCTCGGATGGCTTTCTGTTGGGAGCAGAGGCACAGGACGGGCAGAGCAGGGCTTCCCCCACCACCTCCCTGCTTGCTGGCTTTATCATTTGGTGTCCCACCAACTATGCAGAGAGTGTCTGAGGGGAAGGCCACCAAGACCAGACCTGGGCAGAGAGGACAGGTCCCTGTCGCCCACTGCTGTGAACACTGGGACTGTGCCTGGGGAGGTGGCGGTCCATGTAGGTGGACGAGTGTCTTTCCGTTTTCCTGCCGGGCCATGAGTTGGGGTGACTTCTTTTGGGGACCTTGAAATGGAGTGACCTTCAGAGAGCTGGTGCTGCTGTGACGGGGTCTGGCCCTGACGAGCCAGCCAACGAGCTCCGGGCTCTGGACCCGAGAGGTGGCGATTTTCTTGGGTCTCTGGTTTTGTGGTCGCCCTGATCACACAGCAATGCAGGTCCTCAGTGGTACTTGCATCCTGGCCTGGAGGAGCTGCCGAGAGCTGAGTGGGAGTGTGGACACCCCCGCGGACCACAGTGGAAGCCCAGCCTGCAGGAAGGCCTGGGGAGCTTCCTGGAGGAAGGGCGGGGCGGCAGGCCCTTCCTGAGGCAGAGGCCGGGGCCGGTCACAGGTGCCCTGGCGTCTTGCATCTGGGGCTGGAGGCAACAGATGAGCTGACAGACTGCCCTCAGCCCCCACCAGGACCTGCTCGGTTTTGCCACTGGGGGCTCTTGCTAGGCAGAGGTGCCTTCCTGCCAGGTTTTTGTTATTAAAGTTGATCCCATGTATCAGGAACTGGAAAGCAGGCCTTGGAAATCGGCATCGAGTGGGATTCCAGGCCAGCTCTGCAGCAGGCTGTGCCAAGGGCTGGGGGTGGGGCGCGTGCCGCAGGCTCTTCTCAGCATCCAGGAGTGAGCCCCCGGCATCACTCACCCTGTCAGGGTACCTCGGTGGTAATCACTTCCAAATGGTGCGGGGTGGGGGGCTCCCTCCAATCACCCGAGGAATGTCTTGACTCAGGGCGGAAAGGGAGGTTTTCCATAAGCATCTCCCCTTTCCAGAGGGGACCAGCGATAGAATCTGAGACGCCCCTAGCTCTCTCAGCATCATCTATAACAATATCCATGTCAACAGAGGGAGGGGGAGGGGCCGTGGTGCAGGGTAGCGTCAGGTCCTCAGCTGGCCAGGAGAGCTTCCAGGAGGAGCGGAGCACCCCTGCATCGATCCACCGCCTCCCCAGCGCCTCCGGAGACAGAGACGCGAGTCGCACAGAGGAGGTACCTGGTCTGGAGGGGCTCCCCAGGTTCAGAGCTCCTGCGCCCGTCTGCTCCCAGCCCCTGTGGCTTCTGTTTGCAGAAAGCCTGAGGCTGGAGGGGGCGGGCTTGGCTGCGTGGCTCCTGGGTAGGTGTCCTGAGCTCTTCGGGTGCGCTTGCTGTCCTCCCTGGCGTCTGGCTGGACGGCCGGCTCTGGGTTCCTTCAGGCCTGGTGGGTGTTGAGCGGGCCGGGGACTGGCCTCCAGTACAGCAGGCCGGTTGACTGGATCAGCCCTGGACTAAAAGTTCCTATGAAAACACTGATTTTTCCTCAAAACCATTTCTTCCATTCGACTCCTTTCCTCTCCCCCTTCCTTACGTGGAGTCAGGCTCCGGAGGCCGTCTCTGGCCCTTGACCTCCTCAGTGGCTGTGACTCAGCCTCAGGGAACAGTGGAGGCAGGGGAGGCAGCCTTTGTAACCAAGCTGGGCGGCCTTCGCAGACTCCGGGTTGAAGCTGGTTTAGAATGTGTTGCTGCTCAGGGACTGTGTGCATCCCACCCCCCGTCCACATGCACCCCACACAGGGTTCACATGTGGATGCTGACTTGCAGTGCGGCCTCTCGGTCCTACCTGCGGGCCAGCGGACCTGGGTTCGGGAGGCTTCTTGTGGCAAACGGACGGAGCTCAGGAGGGCTTCGAGGTCTGGAGGTCACGGTGAGTCACCTGTGTCTCGAGAGCACACTCTGTGTGGGGTGTGAGGAGTGCTGCTCTTCATACTGCCTGTGGCACGGGCCCATTTGTAGCTAAAAACTCTTTCACTGGCCTTGGAATTGCTCAAAACAGGACCCACCCCCCAAATCTGGCACCTTGACTACCCAAGATTCTTGTGGAATATTCACCAACTCTTCTGGATAACAAATATTTAGAAGATTTAAGCCTGTGATTACAGCAACTTGGGAGACTAAGGCAAGAAGATCACAAGTTCAGAGCCAGCCTGGGCAACCTGGCAAGATCAGGTCTTATAAATAAAAAGGGCTGGGGTGTGGGGTAGTGGCAGAGTGACCCCGTGTTCAATCCCTGTACTCCAGTACCGAAAGAGAAAAAGACCTAAGCATTTTCAAAAGTGGTTTTCTAAGGTTTGGAGGGATGAGTTATGAAGGCCAAAGATGTCATGTGAATTGGTTTTCACACAAGTTGGGGTTTGTCTCTCACTCCTTGGCCTCCTGCTCCGGCTGTCTTCCTCTGGCTTCCTTCCTGCTCCCAGAGCCCTCCATGCTGGTCAGCAGAGTGGCTGTCCTGCCATCTCCTCGCTGTCGCTCCTGGAGAGAGAAGGGAAGTCGGCCGGCTCTGCCCTTGCTGCCTGATTCCCTGCGTGAGCCCCGGGAGTTCTCACGGCCACTGTCCATGCTCAGGGCAGCATCTGTCTTCTGCTGCAGGCGGGTAGAGGGGAGCTGCCAGCCCCTGGGGCCAAGCCACGCCTCCTGTCCACCACCCCACTCTGCCTGTCAGCTGGGCCCGGGGAGGTTGCACTGCCCACTCGCTTCCGATAACGACTGGAAGTCGGATAGAGGCTACCAGACTGCAAACCGTGTCATCGCCTGGAGGGATCAGGGCCACAGACCAGATGTGCGTTGGTGTGAGAGCCACCAGCAGGCTGTGGGTGAGACTCAGGGCTGACTGCATTTGGGAAGGTACCATCATGGTGTGCTACAGATAAATGTCAATCACGTGGCTCTAGCGAGAAATGTATGGGTTAGTGTTTGCCACAGGAGTGCTCCATAACAAAGCATCCTGGAACTTGAGCTGGGCACACCAAGCTGTTTCTGCCTCCCGGGCCCTGGTGGGCAGGGCAGCTCTCTCTCAGGATCACCTGGAGTTGGCTCCAGCCTTCAGCTGGGAATGCGGGTTTAGTCCACCCTGTCCTGGGTCAGCAGCCTGTTAGACCTGGTCTCACGGAGGATGACGGAAGCCAAACCACACACTCATGTTTACCACATTCTGTTGCTCAAACAAGTCATATGGTGAGGTCCCTCATCAGTGGAGGAGGGAGATCACTCTGTATCAAAGGGTGAACGTGGATGGTCACGCAGTGCCACAACTGTTAGACACCCCCAGATCCCTTGGCCCGAGTCCTGAGGTTGGATAAGAAGAAGGACCCGAGGGACGGCAGGCTGCGTGGGGGGTGGGTGAGTTCCGTGGGTGTGGGGCTACAGGCCCAGGCAGCTGCCGGGCAGGGAGGAAGTGGCTTTCCGGGGCACCCGTGTGGACCCCCAGGTGTCCTTTCGCATGGCTCCTGGCGGGTCAGGCTCAGCCCCTCCCCACCCCATGCCTTAGGAGTCGGTGCTCACCCCGCTGTGGCCTTGAGCAGCTTGGGTGAGGGCTTTCTGCTTGTCGGTGAGACAGGTGACGGAGGGGACAAGCTCTCAGGCTCACGTGGGACCTGCCAGTGCCTGGGCCAGACTGTCTCTGTTTCTTCTGAGCAGACTGGCGGGCAGGGAGACTGACACTCTGGGCTGGCGGGCAGCTGCCAGGGAGGAGCAGACTGGGCACCTGGAGACGGCAGCAGCTCACCTTTCCAGACTGTGGGAGTAGGGACAGGGGCTGGCAGGCGATGGGGCAGGAGGTCAGGGGTCAGGTCACGGAGGGTCCTGGGTCTCCTGCAAGGACCGTGGACCTGGGGTCTTCAGGACTTTCACAGCCGCGGTGACACTGAGGTGAGAGTGTGGCCGTGTGCAGCTGACTCTTCAGTATCTGGGTTGGAGGGATGGAACGGCTGAAGGGACTCCAGGCATCACGGAGGCCCTTCATCCCGAGACTGGACCTCTCTGGCTGCAGTTCTGGGGAAAGGAGAGGCTGGAGTTCATGTGACACTCGCCCTGAGCCTGGCACATTCAGCATACCTCCCGACCCGGGGAAGTGGGGTGCATTCTTCCTAGAACTGAGGCCTGGAGAGGGTCAGTGAGAGGGTCAGTGTGTCAGCGTGAGAATGATACATTGTCCTTCTCCTCCAGGCCCCACTAGTGAGGGCAGGTGACTTTCCTTCTGGGTCTGGAATACCTCCAGAACTTGCTGGAGACCAGCGGGTGGTGTAGTGACCTCAGGGTCTCCTCCTCCAGGCCTGGGCTCATGCAGCGTAGACAGCAGGTGTGCAAGGCACTTTAAGGCAATCCCTCATCTGGGATCCTCTCACTGTATACAGGCAGAATGACCTACGTGGAAGGTGAGGGAAGCGCTGTGGCTCCTGTCTCGAGGTCACCCAGCTCCATGGCTTGGGCCAAGGCTGTGGAAGAGAGCCCTCAGGGCAGAGGGGCTTCAGCTCCTGCGGAGTCTGCATGTGGGGGAGTCGCATCCTTCCTGGTCCTGCCTTGGCCCAGTCCCCTGGGGACTGCCTGCTTCCCACCATGGCTTGCCTCCCTGGACCCCAGGCCTGGTGGTCTGCCTGAAGAATAGCCTTCTGCAGACAGGCCATGCCTGGAGGAGCAAGTCATCGGGTGGCCGGAGCCAAGTCCGTGACCAGCGTGATCCCGAGGGGCAGCCTTCATGGTTTCTTGGCGACTCCTCCAGCTGAGGAATGCGCTTCCCCCTCTCGTCTGTCCCGCACGTCTGTAAACTTTGATGAGGGTCCCTGGGCACCCAGAGCACCACAGTGGGTACGGCCAGCCGGCCTCACGGCATGCCCGGCCCCAGCACGTTTGGGTGATCAGATGCGAGGCCAGGGAGGCGGCCCCACCTGTGGGTACCTGCACAGGAACACCTCCCCCCCCCCCCCAGCTGAGGAGGGCTGGGTGCGGGCAGCTCCGCGGGAGTGTCTCGGAGTTCTCTATTCCTTGTGTTTTCTTGGCACACAGGGAGGGTCTCACGAACTCCTCGTCCGTCCTCATTTGGGACCAATGAGCGTGAGAATGATACATTGTCCTTCTCCTCAAAGCCTGAGAAGCTTTGAGAGCTTCGTTATCATCATTTATCCTCAGTCATTCCAACGACAGCTTGAGGCCATTACTCAGAACACAGATGCAACCATGCGACTGAAAGAGGAGTAGAAGAATGAGGAGAAGGTGCCCGGGGGCGTGCGCATGAAGCTGTGCTCTCTGTGGCCACGAGGGCCCTGGGAGTGGAGTGGAGCGTGAGACCAGGCCCAGCGCCCCTTGAGGCCGGGGACGCAATTTCTGGCAACCGGTAGCCTGCCTGCATGGCTCAGGAGTGACTGTCCCAGAGTCATTACCGGCTCAGCAGACAGAGGCCTCGTCCAGCCACCTGGCCAAAGCTTCAGTGTCACTGTGGTGCCATTGTGGTGCCCGCGTGGGCTAGAGGGCATCACTGGGGACAGAGGAGGACACAAGGCCTGGACAGGAGCCTGTGGTCAAGGGCAGGCTGGAGTGAGAAGACGGGTTTCAACGGCTGCCTCTTCAGTGTCACCAGTGTCCTCTCGTGACAGTCCCTTGATTCTCAGCACAGAGGGCAGGAGAGTAGGAAGGGCAGCTGGGACTGGTTCTGTGTGGTCGCTGCTCTTCAGGACTCTGTGTGGCCCTGCGAAGGTCCCTCAGTTGCGCCTGGGCCTTGCACTGTCCTGCCACACAGAGAGGCAGTGGTGTCCTGAGGGTCCTTTGTGCTCTGGCATTCTGGTTGGATGTCCCCCTCACCGAGAGCCAAGGGACGTCACCTCGCAAAGCAGTCTGTTATGGTTTAGATGTGAGGTGTCCCCCAAAAGTTCCCATGTGAGACAAAGCAAGAAGGTGTGGAGGAGCAAGGATTGGGCCATAGCCTTGACCTAATCAGTGCATCAATCCCTATGGATTGAGGGAGTGGTAACTGGGCGGGGGTGTGGCTGGAGGAGGTGGTTCATCGGGGGCGTGGCCAATCTGGAGAGTGGACTCTGTCTGCCACGCTCTTCCGCCATGATGTCCTGCCTCACCTGGAGCCCTGAGGGGTGAAGCTGTTCTCTGTGGGTTGAGAACTCTGAAACCGCGAGCCCCAGATAAACTTTTCCTCCTCTACAGTTGTGCTGGTCAGTTCATTTAGTCATAGCAGCGAAAAAGCTGCGTACAACACAGCACTTCACCGACCAGGAAGTGGCTGTCCAGGGGCCGTCACTTGGCAGTCCTGAGCACCAGGAAGGGAGAGCCCCAGGGCGTGCGCTGCCTGGAGTCGTGGTCCCCCCCAGTGGCTGGCTCTGATCATGTGTTAGTGCGTCTTGGACCCTGACTGCCGTTTCTGACACCAGAGCAACACATTTAGCAGCGTGTCCTTGCTCCTCCCCAGACGCCACGTTCCCTGGGGCTGGGCTGCTCGGAGGTGTCAACAGGACAGAGGGTGCTTCTCAGCAAGGCGTTGAGGAGCAGGACATGAGCGTGGCAGGAAGCAGGGCGTCTTCTCATTCTCTGTGGTTTTAAGTAAACTTCAGGTCTTAGGAAATCAGAGGGTCATGGTATGGAGCTGGCAGAAGAGTGTGTGTTGGGGTGTTACCTTAGACTCAGGTGAGACTGGGGTGACCCGGTGCTGTGTGGGGGTGGGGAATCAGCTGTTCAGCCATGAATGTGCCAGGTGGACGCCAGGCAGGTGGGGTAACACCCAGCAGACCCAGAGCCATAGAAAGTCCACTCGTTGAGGGAAGGGATATTAAAACGGACCCCGGGGCTTCCACAGATGGCATGGTGCAGCTGCCTGTGGCTTCTCACGGGGTCTGACAGTGTGTCAAGCTGGTCCCAGAGCTGGGGATTTTGAGGCAGTGCCATGCATATTTGCACAGTGGGCAGTGAGGAGAATTTGTTCGATATCATGCACAGGAAGCAGGTATTTGGGCTCCGTTCCGTTAGAAATCAACCTGCTGCTATCCCACTGCCCCTTTGAATTCCTAGCTCTTAGGTACAGCTGTGAGTCCCTCCGGTTGAGCTCCCTAGGTGCTAGGCCCCCCTGCAATGTGTCGGGGTCTACAAGCACTCTGAGAACGCGGTGAGGAGAGGCAGGCGGGTGAGGAAGGGGAGGCAGGGTGGGCATTTCTACAATATCATATGCAAGTGCTCTGCAGATAACATGCAAATTAAAACAGCGTCTAGTTGAGCGAAGGGGGTGCAAACTTGCTCTTAATTTCTCTTCCATGCAGTCGGAAGCTCTGCCAAGGCTTCCAGGGAGCGGGCGTGGGGGGCGGGGAGGTAGGAGCTCAGGAAGAAGCTGAGGCTGCTTTGTGGTCAGTCACGGACTTGACCGCTGGTCGGGTCTTCCTGTGCATGGAGCGCTGCTTCCCTGGAGGAGAGCTGACGAGAACCACTCTCACTCTCGGGTTCTCTCTGCACTTAGAAACTAGGGGGGCTCGGAGGACAGGAGAAGGCTCTTAACCTGGGCCAGCTGCGGCTTTGATGGGAGGAGGGGGGGCTGGGCAGCTCTGCAGGGACAGGCCTTGGAAGCTGCCTTCATCCGGGTGAAGGCTGGAGATGAGAAGGTCCTTTCCAGGGGCCAGGGGTGGGGTTAAGCAGGCAGGTCGCACATAGATCTAAGGCTGTGAGCCCTTTTAGTCAGCGATGGCTCTGGCAGCTCCAGTGGTGATTAGGTCCTGGTCAGCAGAGAGGTGTGGGGTCTAGGCCCGAGGGAGGGGCCTCCGACCCAGACGTCGTCCACCACTGAAGGTTCTTAGGTTGTCAGCCCTGGGGATCTGAGCCAGCCACCCGGCCACTGCACTGGGCAGAGCTTAAAGTTTCCCTGCCTGGGGGAGAGTCGGAGGGGCGAGGTGGGGATTTGGGAGATGACGTAGGAGGACCGCTGCCACCTCTTGGAGCTGCCAATAGACAGTTCCTGACAGGACACCATTCTTTTTCTTCTTTGGGGGTATGCTTCTTGGTTGCCCTATTATCAGTTATACATGCGGGAGCTCCAAGAGAGAAATATGTTTTAACGTCCTGAAACTGAATTATTAAGTGGGGATTAACTTGGTGTTGACTTTTCTTCATGGCTGATTTTCAGCATAAACTGGGTTTAAGGCATCTTTTGCTAACCCTTCTGGATTTTCGCAGAGCGCGTCGGATGAGCCGTTGGTTAGAGATCCCGTGCTCATGTTATTTGTGTAGGCTTTATGCCCTTTTCTGTTTTCCTCCCCTTTTATTCAATAATGATATCTTTCAGGCAGAAAATACCTTCTGACCTGTGGCATTAAGGGCTTCCCGAGGCTCAGAGCATGGCCTCGTGGCAGCGCCTGGGTAGGAACCACTGAGGACCGGCTCCCCCCTCTCCAGGCGGCCATGCGGCGGGGTTCTGCGTTGTCAGAGGCTTCCGGGAGCTGCTGTGGAGACTGGCCGCACCCACGGGGGAGCTGACCTCCATACCTGGCTCTTCAGCACCCAAGAGACAAGTCCATCCTGAGGGGCAAACGTCCACCATCACATTCTTGTCAGGGAACAGACGTTGAAGGAAGAGGAGGGTCAGGGTGTCTGGGGCTGAGTGTGTCAGGACTCAGGTTTGGTTAAGTCAACCTTTGGACAAGGTACTTAGCCTCTGGTTTCCATTTTGGTCATCTGAAAAATGGGAAAAATCAAAGTAATTCTTGGAGAAGTTATGAGGGTTAGGTAGGATTCTTGGAAAGAGCTCAGCATATAATAGGTGCTTCCTTCCCACGTCCAGACACCCTTCACAGAACGGAGTCAGAGTGTTGTGATTCATGGACCGTATAACACACACTCCTGCAGTCTCCTCTGTCACCACTCTTAGTGGACTCTAACGTCCGTCTTATAACAGGCACCTTCAGACTCTGCAGTCTCCCCTTCCTTATTGCTAGTGGCTGCCCAGGTTTTAATGGTAATTTGCTAAATTTCTAATTGTTGGTTATTTTGTTTGTTTCCAAGAACCATTGTCCTTTCTGCTGGCCTCTGGGTTCTATCTCAGGGGAAATCAGGCCTTGGGTGGAGCCATAATATGCAGTGCCATCTTGATTTCTGGTGGGACAGTGACAAGATGCTCTCCTCCAATGGTGGGATAGCAGGTCACACCACATGGCCACCAGCATCCAGGATGGCCTGTAAAACGTCACTCCCAGCCCTGGGCCCCAGGTTAATTGTGTGTCGGTGCAGCTGTCCTGCCACTGGGAAGCTCTGCTGATGCCCAGGTCTGCCCAGACCAATTGCATCAGGAGCTCCAGGCGTGTGGCCCTAGCTCTGTTTGAAGAACTCCCCAGGCTCTGGTTGGAGAGCCTCTTCCAGTCTCTGAGGACAGAGGTTTGCAGCCCAGGGCAGCAGTGGGAAGGGTCCGAGTGAGCGGAGGTGGAGGCTGGGAGCTCTCCACGTTCACTCACTCAGTGACCAGTGTGTTCCAAGGCCCGTGCTGGGTGCTGGGTGATCTTCACAGTTGGATGGGGCAACAGATAGAAAATGAACCACAGCTGAGCTCACACAGGGGACTGCAGGTGAACCGTGTAACACACAAGACCTCTCTTGCACCTGAGCCACCAGCGGAGGGCATTGCAAATGCAGACTGTGTAACTTTGGCTCTACCGAGTCCACCCTTGGCCTCCACATTGATGGAGAGGAGGTGGTCGCTCTTCAGAGCAAAAACAAATGCATGAAGACTCGTTGCCTGCAAACCAGCCTGCTCGGAAGCCCTGTTCTTGAAGCATCTACTCCCTCACCCAGGAAGGTGCAGGGCTTGGGAAAGTGGCAGAGGCCGGGACCCCATCCTCTGGCTCCGGTCAGTGTACCTCAGGCCAGGTCTCTGGTGCTCACATATGCTGGGGTCTAGGGAGCTGCCTGAAAGCAGCCCAGGGGAGAAGCAGTAGAGCTGAATGGAGACTGGGGCAGCGTAGGTGCCGTGGTGGTTTGTGGAACTGGTGTCCTGAGCACAGGCCCTTCTTGTGGGACACCGGGCACTCGGCAGGATATGCTGCCCTCCCCCTTTGAGCTTGATGGGCTTTCCACTCTCCCCGACGGTGGCTGCTGCCCCACCCCTCAGACCCAGCATGTGCCCGTCCTGCAGATCTCTCCGCTTGCACCACCCTTCCCACTGCACTCAGGCCAGGCCTTCTGGCAGGGAGACTTCACCTCAGCTGGACTTGCACTTTGAGAGGCCTCTTCTGTAAGTTTGGTGCTCACTGTTTCTCAGGTCTTTTGAAGAGAACCATGTCTTAAGGATGAACATGGTTTGGCCGGAGGAGGAGGTTGAGAAGAACCATGGTCCCACTCACGGCTTTCTGTTCGTGCATATGCTTTGAACAGGACAGTTAATCCAGATGCTTCGCCTACTCTAAGGGTTACTGTTGTTCCTAGCAACCCCTTTCTAGCTAAAGAAATATTTAGAGCAAGGGAAGAATAAGAGTGCCACAGCCCGTACTGTGGCTCAGAACGGCACCCAAGCCCGGAGCATTGGTTCTGGGTCCATCTCTTAGATTTGCTCGAGCAGCGACATGCACTGCATGTTGACCTCTGTTTCCCTGGCCGCCCCGGGAGAGGCCTGCCAGGTGGAGGGTCCTCTCAGATCAGCAAGGATACCCACACCTGTCTGTCCACGGTTTGGATGACCACTGTCTCACCTTCTCTCTCGAGATGTGGAAGTACCTCCACTTTTAACACAAGTGTGGATTCATTAGCCCCAACTGGTCATGCACTTTGATCTGGTTTAGGGTTTTGACGTGGATGTCTTTACCTTTCAGGAGGCTGCGAACTGGGGAGAAAAATAAACTGTGATTTTCTCTTTTCTGCTCCTGTATTTTATAGGGATCATACAGTACATGTTACTTTATAATCTGCTTCTGCACTTCACAGTTTATCACAGACACTTTCCTGTGTCATTAAAAGTCATTTGAGGTTTCCAACACAGTCTAAGTGGCAGTGGGAAACTGACGGGCCGATACATTATCCAGGTGTTGGACATCAATGCTCCGTTTTTCTTTCGGGATTTCTAGATGAAACCCAGAGAAGAGCTTCAGATTGACACCGTGCGCCTCTGTATGCAAGTGGTCATGTGCGTTTGATTTTTATGGGGGAAAGGACCACAGCTTTTATCAGATACTCAAAGATTTAACTGCTAAGGTCCACCATGGGTAAGAAGTTTGCTAAGTTTAAATTCCTAGAAGAGAAATTGCTGAGTTTAAAGTTTCTGCTAGTTTTTGAGGGTTTTGACATTGAAAGGTGGTCCTCTCAGAGGGGCTGTGGCCATTTACACTGCCACCAACACCAGCCTGGAGGTCTGTTCCCCTGTCCCTAGTCAGCTTTGTCCAACCGAGCCCATCTCTGGGCTGGCTCTTTGCTTCGCCCCCTGGGTTGGGGTCACAGCCGCCCGGAGACCCCGCAGGGCTGCAAGAGGTTCAGCCCAAAGAGCCTGGGGCTGTGGCTGCTGCAGCGTTGTCCCACTCAGTGCAGACTGTCCCCCTGCTGACCGGACAGTGCCACGGTTAGGAGGCAGTTGCTAGGTCCAGACTCACCGGGTCTGTGGCTCACCGGGTGCCTGTGCTTCTGGCTGTGGCTGCACAGGTGTGTAAACAAGGCCTCTGCCTCAGCTCCATCATCTGCAGAACAGGGATCTCACCCGAGCCCGTCTCCCTCACATGGTCCTGGGAGCAGTGAGAAGACCCCTGTGTGGCACTCAATGTCCAGCACATCGGGAACTATGGGTGGGACACTCGTGCCCCCCCCAACTCGTGTGTTGAGATCCCAGCCTCTGTGTGAGGGCATCTTGGAGGTGGTCTGGTCCCAAGGGCTGCACACTCACCAGTGGGACTGCCCTCATGAAGGAGGCCCACAGGAGCTGGCCGCCCTTCCTCCGGAAGACACAGGAAGAAGGCACTGCCCAGGAGCCAGAAGCAGAGCTCACAACACACAGCACATCTGCCTTGGCCTCGGGTTTTCCAGCCCCGCAGCCGTGAGAGGCGCACTGGTGCTGTGTGGGTCGCTGGCGGGAGGCGGTCTGCAGCTCAACAGCCTGTGCATGTCTGCGGCCTCTGCCCTCTGAGCTGTGGTGCTGAGAATCAGCCTCTCCACTGCAACGGGCGCCATCTTCCTTTACCCTCTTTCTCCCTCTGCACATGAGACGTGACACGCCTGCAGGGACAGGAATGTCACCTGGTTCAGAGGGTTGTCTTGAGGGCCTGCTATGTGTGTGGGAGCTGTTTTATGGTAACAAAGCTGCACATTCGTCCAGTGTTACTCAGGTGGGGACATGGCCCCTGCAGCTGGCTGGCTGGAAGGAGCCCTCTGTGAGCCAGCTCTGCCACAGCCCTTCACTTCCCTGCGGGTTGGGTCTCACTTGCAGCTTGAACCCACCGGGTGTTCTTAATGATGGCTGGGAGTGTGACAAGGGGAGGCGTCTCAAGCCACCAGCCTCGGGTGGAGGATGGTCTGGAGGCCTGGGTGGATCTGGTTTGTCCCAGTTCCCTGGGTCTCAGTGAGTCTGAGCACAGCCTGGCAGGCTTTTCCAGGGAATGAGGAAGTACGTGGGGTCTACCACGAAGAGGAAAGGGCAGCACTGTGCATCCGGCCAGCAGGAGGCGGGGGCACAGGCCGAACCGTGGCTGAGTACCCTGCCACCCGGATGGCGCTCCTGTGATGCTCCGATGGCCTCACAGCCACCTCCCGGGCCTCCCCTGTGTGGCCCTTCCGTTTCGCCTTCTCATATAGACCGGCTGTGCCTAGCCCCACTCCCTCTCCTCAGCCTTGCCTCCAGCTTTTACCTGTGGTCCTCGGAGCTCTAAAAATGGAAGCCAGGGTTTCCAGGGTGTGAGCCAGGGCTCCTGGCTGCTGCCCCAGAGCGGTTTCCAGGCGCCACACTCCTTTTGGTCCACTTGTGAAAGAAGAAAACCCCTTGCATCTTGTAGAAACAGGTACCCAATTCTGCTTTCACTGCTGTTTCCCGCGGGCTGTCCCTTGAAGCCCAGCCTGGTGTGGCCACCTTCACACTCAAGCCTGCCCTCGCAGTCCCTGTCTAGTGCGTTGGCTAAGCATGTGAGTCCAATCCCCAGCTCCACTCCTACTAGCTGCAGGATCTGAGAAAGCTGAAGTGGCTCTGTCTCAGATCTAAGGACAGACATGAGGACGGCCTCACAGGCTGGGGGAGCCTTGCAGACAGCACCTGCCCGGCTGCTCAGCATATGGCCTCCGGGGCACTTCTCCGGGTAGCACAGGGTGTCGGGAGGGCAGACCCCAGCTGAAAGGCAGAGGGCTAGACTGTCCAGTGTACTTTCCTCCCTCCTGTGTGTGGCAGCTGAGCTGCAGAGAGGGCTGGTGCAGTCAGCAGGCAGAGCAGGTGGAGGAGGCAGGTCTGGGCTCTGAGCATCCTCTTCCTCTCCAAGCCCAGCAGGGTCTCCACGGCTGGGCTGCTTCCCACGCCTCGGGTGGTCACACCTCGCACAGTGCTGTGGACCAGGAGTTGGCACTTGGTCAGTAGCTGCCCAATTTCTCAAGCTCAGGGCTGTGCAAACAGAGACTCCCCTGAGGTGGAGACGGCTGGCAGGGTGTGTAGGGCAACTGGTCACAGCCTTCTGACATCTTGTCTTGATCACCTGAAGCCTTTTCTACCACTGTGAGCCCGGCAAGGGGCAGGTCTACAAGGTGTGGCATTGAAGCAGAAGCTGGAGATGAATTCAGCAGGTGTCATGGAAGGGACACTAGGATAAGGAGCTCAGTGCCTCCAGGCCAGCGGCTCTGCACGCGTCAGGAGCCCCGGAAGGCTTGCTGAGGCAGGGGTCACTGCATCAAGTTTCTAGAAGGAGCTGGGAGCAAGAGGTTGCCTTGCTAGCACGCTATGCGGTGATACTGGTGGTTTCCGAGAACCAGGGTCTCCTGCCTTCCAGGACTGAGAGGCCCGAGTCCTGATGCTCCTCCAGAGGCTCTTTCGTGGGAGCAGGTGGGGTGTGTGGTCTTCTGTGTTCTCACCGCCTGGCAGGCCTGCTGCAGTGGGCATAGCACTCTGCAAGTACCCAAGATCCCAGGTCCTAATCTGTACAGCCCACAAAGTCACCACACTGGGAAAAAGTGTCTTGCAGGTGTGATTGGATTAAGGGTCTTGAGAAGAGGACCTTATCCTTGTTATGTGGGAGGAACCTGATGCCATCGCGAGTCATCCAGAGGACGGAGGAGGTCTCGCTCTGTGAAGACAGCAGTGGAGACTGGCGTGATGTGGCCACAAGGCGAGGAAGGTTGGCACTGGCACCGCGGGGAGCTGAGTTGAGGGGCAGGCTTACCCGGAGCCTCCAGAGGGAGCGCGGCCCTGCTGAGTGTTTCCCTTCAGCCTGCTGAGACTGACCGGCCTGCCGGCCTCCGAGCTGTGGGAGTCGACACCTGTTATCTTTGGCCTCTGAGTCTGTGGTAATTGTCGAATTTGCTGTGGACTGGTGAGTGGAGGTGACCAGTGAGCAAGGTGAAAGGCACTGGGCACCTGAAGCAGGGTCTGGGGTCCATGTAACTGCACCTCTGGCGTGATGTGTCTGGTCCAGTGCAGCAGCCAAGGCCTGTCCCCGCCTGTCCTCCTTGCCCTTGCCCCTGGTGTTCAGCCCCTGCTGGGCTTCAGTGTACTTAAATTGGAGCCCCTGTAGGGGGAGCTTCCTGACCGCCATGGACGCACCTCGCTGGGCTTGGGGGTGCCGACCCGCAGGCTCCCTGGCAAGGCTCCTAAGGGTGCTCACAGGTGGGGGTGGTCTGCCAAGCACCCCACAGATCGGGCTCCCACACAGGCCCTGCAGTCTGGGTCGTAGGAACCCACAGGTGACTTGGAGCACATCTCCACCCAGTCTCAGCCCCCGACTCCATGTCCAGTGCTCCAGATGCCCCACAGCTCTGTTGCCACCACACGGCGCTGTGAGTGGACCTGAGGACTGTCACATGGAGTCTTCGTAGTCCTCGGAGCTTGGACACTGGAAGGCTGAGCACTTTGTATACGGAGCCACATACACTTGCTAAGGGAGAAGTGGTCAGGAAGATTCAGGCTGGAGCCCTGGTGACAGCCATTGAGAGGGAGTTTCCCGTTCACCCCCATTCCTGTTGCTGCGGTCCTCTGCGGCTGACCCTGGACTGGGCTTGGGTGACAGCACACGCTAGGGTGCTGATGCCAGTGAATGCAGGCCCTGTGGGTGGCTATCTGTGGGGCCACTCTGCTCGGGCGTCGGGTCAGAGCGGTGTTGAGCACTCACCTCAGAGACCTGGACCGGGGGTTGCCAAGGCGAGTCAACAGCACCCTGCCCTTCCTCCAGATGGACACAGAACCATAACTGTATCAACGTGACCACAGAGATGAGGTGAAGGCAGGGGAGGGAGGCCAGAGTCTCTGCGTGTGTCCACGTCTGTTTGCTCTGTCTGCCCGGCACAGCTGCTGGCTGCCGCGATCTGCTCTGCCCATTGGATATTGCCTAGTGATTTTTATGGAGTTAAACCTAAAGGAAATTTGAGGAGGAGATACTTCCTGTACTTTAATTAGAGTTCTGAGTCTGTTTGCCTCAAACACAACGGTATCTCTGCACGTCTGAGGCCGTGTGGCTGCTGGAAGGGCAGAAAGGCCCCGCAAATATCCACCGTCTAGAGAGGGCTGTGTGAGGAGCTGGGTCCTGACGGCTGCCGCCGCGGAGCTGTGCAGACACACACACACACACACACACACACACACACACCGCGTGCAGTGTGCCCTGTACAGATGCTTGAACAGTCCCCGGGGGACACACGTCTTCTGTTGTAATAAAGGGAAACACAGTCCTCAGCTGTAGCCTAGGAGACACGGGGTCCCCCCAGAATTGGAACCTGTGACTGTGTCTCGGACGCCCGCCCGCAGGAGCAGCCCAGGAGGACTTGGCTTCTCGGTGTCCTGCAGTCCCAGTGGCAGCCGTGGCAGAGACAGCTGCCTGCTCCTGCTCACACATGAATCCCTGGGGAGAAATAAGAGCTAAGTGGTGGCTGCAGAGGGGCCCTGGGCTGGACTCCCTGGCCAGTGCAGCCCGCCTCCCGCCTCCTGCAGACCACACTTCCCCTCCCAGATCCTTTCCGCCCCATCTCTGCGCGTGTTTGGGAATCACAGGCTGGAAGTGGACGCTGGGGAGCACCTCCCTGGCTCCCAGTGCTTGTGGATTCTTCATCCACGCTGACCCTGCCTGGGAGAGCGGTCATCCCAGTGACTGCCAGGACGGGCATAAATATTGTTCTCTCCGTTTAGCGACGTGGGCCCTGAGCGAGGGGAGCATTCTGTTCCTGGGGATTTCAGTGGTTTAAACCTCCTGACGGGGAGGTGATGGAGCCCCTCATCTGGGTCTGTTTAACGCACTTCAGCTTTATTATCGCCTTCATGCGGGAGTTAATGAATAACTCAGTCTGTCTCTGAAGCTGCGCAGGAAAACGGCGGCCTGGCTGGAGCTCGCCCCAGGACAAGGGTACCCCGGCTCACACAATGGAGGCATTCCTGGGGATGGTCTATAAATCGGATTTTTAAAGTGAGAGAGTCTTTAGGGGAAGACAGAAATCTGTTGGCTTGTTGATTCTTGGCTTCCTTGTTTTTAAGCAAATCCGAGGTGCGTCTTGGAACAGAACCAGTCCCCCGACGGCTTCTTGGAGATGTACTGGGACAGGGATTCTTTCCCAAGACTCTGTTTTAAGCCTGGGATGGCCTGGGGCCAGCACGGCCCTGGGGTGCCTGGGAGTCAGTGGAGCAGCACTGCTGGATGCTGGGATGCTGGGTGGGGTCCTGGGCAGAGAGAGGGTCCTGCACCCTTCCCAATGCCCACGGCACAGCGGGGGCAGAGGAGCTCCCAGCGGCAGTGCACCCTTGGCCCCCACCCAGCCAGTTCTTTTGGCAGATCATTTTCTGAATTTGGGCCTCTTTCTGTAAGGAGGGCCGTCCAGGCCCGTGCCCCTCCAGGAGCAGAGCTCGCGAGCTCAGTTCCTGAGTTCCGCAGAGAGGGGGATCACGGTGTGCGAGGATTCTGCCTCATGAGGTGTGTTCTGCCCCCAGGACAGTCTTCAGGGTTGGATGGATGGGCTTGGAGGGCACCCAGCCCTCTGCCAGCGGAGGAGCAGGGACTGCAGAGAGGTGGTGCTGTCTCTCTCAAGCTCCCTGCATCCCGCTGGCAGGACAAATGTGAGGACTACCATGTGATGTGGTTTCAGAGCCCAGGGCCTCGCAAACGCTAGGCAAGGGCTCTACCACCAAGCCTTGAAAAGCTGTATTTACAGACAGGGTCTCACTAAATTGTCCAGGCTGGTCTCGAACTTGCGATCCTCCTCTCAGCCTCCTAACTTGCTGGGATGATGGATGAGCACCACCCCACCCTTTTGAGTATTCTTTCTATTAACAATTTTAACATTAATTTGCATTGCAATTGCTTTCCAGATTTTAACCCATTTGGTTGATGGGCAGAGAGCTGGGGGGCTTGAGTCAGAGTCATTTGAACTCTGGGGCACTTGAGAATGGTGGTCCTCTCCTGCATTCAAGGGCTTCACAGTGTGATGTGGTCACTTTCTTTCCTCCAGTTCTTTCCAGACATGGTCTTGCGAGTGCTCAGTTCACCTCCTTGAGGTGTTTAAAAATTGAAAAAGAGGGTTGTGCTTGAAATTGAGTAGACTGGGTTTGAATCCTGGTTTTTAAACATGACCTGTGTGGGCTCAGGTCATCCTGTTTTTTGGGATCTCAGTTTCCTCTTCTGTAAAATGACTCAGTAATAATCCTGCAGGATTCTCCTGGGATTAAGTGAGATGAAGAATGAGAAACGCTGTTTGGTGCCTGGTACATGGTGGGAATGTGCCCTTCTATTCTGGATCCTCTTACTTCATGTCTGCTGAGTCAGGGAAAGCCAAGGCCCAGGGAACTAAAGTAACTTGCCCAGAGTGAAGCTCAGTGTGAAAACCTGACTGTTTTGGACGTGTGCACGTTCACTGTCCAGCCAAACAGAGTTGGTTCCAGCTGGAAGTGAGTCGAAGAGACTGGCAGCCCTTCCCTGGCTCTGCCCTGGCTTCCGCCTCCAGGTGGGAGGTGGGCAGGCTGTCAGGGCACTTCTGGCACAGATCCAGCCCCCTCCCCCCTCCCACCGCCCTGGAGTCAAGAAGGGAGCGGAGGGTTGTCAAGTGCATGGGAAGCAGGTGCTGGTATAAGTCTTCTCCTCTGACCAGCCTCCAAAGCTGGAATTCCTGAAGCTGCCTGGTGAAGAGGCAGTCAAGGCTGGTCTGCCGGAGACTGGGGGACAGTAGGAGTGGAGGCCGTCTGGGCTCTGAACATGGGCTTGGTGCCAGGTCTCTTGCCCTGCAGTGGCCCAGGATCTTGCTTCCTCTTGGATTTCAGCCTTCAGTTTGCATGTCTTGGGCTGCATTTCTTTACTAGCCAAGGAGACAGACTAATTTTCCTAATTAGCCCACACTCCAGTCACCTCCAGGAGCAGTGTCCCATGTTGGCAAATATGGCCCCTCCCTTCCTCCCCACCTTCCTCCCCACCAGTTGAGCCCCCTCAAATGGACAGAGGTCCACTGCAGACAAAGGTGCTTGGAAAGGGTGCCCACTTGCTTCTTTTAGAACCTGTGGCAGTGTTTAACAAGCAGTCCTAGCTGGGGATGCTTCCCTAGGAACCTGAGTCCAGGTCCCCCAGGCTGAGCCCCTTCCTTTGCATTTGATGCCCTGGGGGGATGCATGGTCAAGGTGTGAATGACGTTCTCCCAAATGCCCCGCCGGTCCCATCTGTCAGAGCCTGGCCAGGTGAGCCCATTTCGCAGATGGGGAGTGTGGGGGCACTCTAGCTGTCCTCAAGGCCACCTCAAGCCTGTTTTTCCTCTGGTCGTGGCTCCTGGTTCTGGTGGCTGTTGCAGATCGGGCAGAGATCGGGAAACCTAATGCCACCTCTGCACAGGAAGCCATCACCCACATAGAGGCTGCCTTTATTCCCAGGAGAGGGCTGGGATCCGTGGGCGACCAGGGCTGCCAGTGGACAGACTTCTGCAGTGGCAACCTGCTTGTGCTCTGAAAAGGCGCCTATAAATCTTGCTGCAAGAAACCAGTTTAACTAGAGGAGGGAAGTTTAAAGCCCCTGTGGCCAATATCAGCCAGCTCAGATGGAGAGGTGGCATCCCAGCAGAGGGTTGTAATTAACTCTGACCCCCGTAGCCTGCCTGTGGCTCGCTCCTAATATCAGCTCTGCCTCCCAGAGTGAGCTTCACTGTGTTGTCAGGACGTGTTCTTCACAATTTTTCTTTCGCAGTCCATCCTTCTTCATCTTCTGCTTCAACTCCAAACACTGAGCCAAGGTAATCAGATGCTACCCAGCGAAATCCGCAGTCAGGAGGATTTTTGCAGTCATTGAAAAGTCCTCCTGTCTCAGGCGAAGCCACACTTTTCCTCCGCCAAATGCACATTCGCAGAGTGCTGTCATAGGCTGACTGTGCCTCCTGCCTTCCTGGCAGGCTCAGGGCTGAAGATATTCTCATAACAGGAGGAAAAAAACAAAGCTGGGGGTGTGTCTTACTTGGCATCCCTGTGTGGTAATTGGCTTATTCAGAGAGGGGGTGTGGCTTACTTGGCATCCCCGTGTAGTAATTGGCTTGTTTAGAGAGGGGGTGTGGCCTACTTGGCATCAATGTGTAGTAATTGGCTTATTCAGAGAGGGGGTGTGGCTGAGTTGGCATCCCTGTGTAGTAATTGGCTGTTCAGAGAGGGGGGTGTGGCTGACTTGGCATTCTCGTGTAGTAATTGGCTTGTTTAGAGAGGGGTATGGCCGACTTGGCATCCCTGTGTAGTAATTGGCTTGTTCAGAGAGGGGGTGTGGCCTACTTGGCATCCCTGTGTAGTAATTGGCTTGTTCAGAAAGGGGGTGTGGCCTACTTGGCATCAATGTGTAGTAATTGGCTTGTTCAGAGAGGGGGTGTGGCTGACTTGACATCCCTGTGTAGTAATCGGTTGAGCCCTAGATGCAGACTTAGATCTTTTGTCCTCAACACTGTTTCTTAAGTCCGTTCATGTCTGAACAGACCATGGAGCTGTTTGTAAGTGCTAAAGGTTGGAGTGAGGTGGGAAAGTCTCATCATTTCTTCTCCATTTCTTTCTTCTGTCTCCTGGTATTAACTAAAATGAAAGCATTAACTTGTGCTGCTCCTGGTGCACAGTGATAACAATAAAGACACTTTCTCCCACGTGTCAAGAGCTACATGTTTATGACTAGGAGTGCGTTTGTATGATTTCATCGGTTAGAAGAGCCATGCATTTGAACTTGCTTTGAAACCCTGCCATGAGTGGGGCTCCTCTGCTCATGGGTGTGGTGGAGTCGGAGGAATCAAGCCAGCATGAGAAAACGAGAGCAGTACCAGGCACCGTGGTGCAGGTCTGTAATCCCAGTGGCTCGGGAGGCTGAGGCAGGAGGATCATGAGTCCAAAGCCAGCCTCCGTGAAAATGAGGCACTAAGCAACTCAGACCCTGTCTCTAAATAAAATTCAAAATAGGGCTGGGGATGTGGCTCAGGGATGGAGTGCCTCTGAGTTCAATCCCTAGTACTCCCCCCCCCAAAAAAAAAAAAGATAAATAAAATAAAAAGTAAAAAAAAAAAAGCAGGACTGTAAAGGGTATCTGGTCAAGAGACCAGACAGGGCTTTAGGCTGGGGGATCAGGGACACCTGTTTGAACTTAGAGCTGAATGCCCAGGGCCAGTGTGTAAAGGAGGAGGAAGGAGAAGGGGAGAAGGAAGAAAAGAAGGTCATTCCAGGCAGGAAATCTGACCAGTGAAAAGCCCTGCGTTGGAAACTAGCTTGCATATTGAGGCCCAGAAAGAAGAGCTGTGCTGGAGCTTCCTGGGGCAGGGAGAGTGCCTCGGAGTGCTCTTGGAGACAGCGAGGATCGAATCGGAGATTTTTGATCAGAGCAGTGATCCTGGCTTTTATTCTAAGTTCTTGGGAAAACCCTGGGTGGGCTTGCCACAGCAGAGGGACAGCTGACAGACATCCCAGAAAGACCCTGGCTGCTGGGTCTGGTTCAGGAAGACGAGAGGCAGCGACTGTGGAGATGTGAAGGTGGAGGGACCGTGGAGGGGACTTGGAGGCCTGACGGGACTGGTTTGGGGCTTGGGGGTGCTTGGGGACAGACAGGAGCTCAAGGCGGCTGCTAGGCAGATGGTGCCATACTAGCTGGCTGATGAGCAGTTTGCAGGGTGGGTAGAGGATGGCCACTGAAACTTCATGTGCACCATGGTTTCCACAGGAGATGTCAGCAGGCAGCTGGTGGGAGCTTGGAGTTTGGAGTGATAGACACGGGATCTGTGGCAGATGTGGGTGGGTCTGAATGGACTCCCTGGCAGAGTGGGAGGGAAGCTGCAGAAGCTTGGTGGGGGCTCAGTTAGCAGAGGTGACTGGACTGTACTCTGCTCCTTTTGTCTGCTGCCCTGGGCGTGTTCCTGTCCACAGCCTGCCACTGCACACCTGGGAGCACTGGTCACCAGGGCCGCGAGGGAGGCTGACTTCTCAGTGAAAACCCTTCCTTATCTCTAGGGGGAGAAAAACCCTTAAACCACAGGACAATCTTGAATCAATGGAATTGTTGACCAGCCAACAGGCCACTCCTGGACTTTTATACTGGTGAGGCTGCGTGCTAAACAAGATAGCATCATTTTCAAAGGACAGTGCCTTGTGTTTTCACACACACACACACACACACACACACACTGAATGGGTGGTCTTGCAAATAGCTGCTGCTCACACCCATGCTGCCTTGATTTTTTCTACAGTTGTAGCTATTGTGTGTAAAGCCTGCTTCTTCTGGGCTGTGCTCAGCCTGAAACCCTTCCCCTAAAGCAAATGCCCCTGTCTTTACCCCCAGCAGTCTCAGAATCTTCTGCCTCCTGGGGATGGATCTGGACTCTATGCTTGACATGTTTCCTGGCCTCCACATTTGTAGTGGCCACCACTGGAGTCTACCAGACGTGACTCGATCAAAGTTTAGGCCACAAGTCCAAGCCGGCTGCAGCTCCTGACCCTGACCCTAGACGGTGCTTTGGGGCTGGAGGTGTCTTCCCAGAGGCACCTTCAGTGCAGACAAGCGTGGGGAAGGGGCCGCATGCAGGAGGGTCAAGAGCCGGAGGGTCTGAGGTTTTCAGAGCTGCATATCTTGCATTTGGGCATCTGCTTTCTTAGAGGCACTAAATGTACTTTGTTCTCCCTCCTGAATGGGAGTGTGGGGAGGGATAGGGATTGTTATTCAAGGGGCGAAGGTCCCCAGCAGAATCCTGCATGAGGTCAGAGTTAGCGAGGGGTATCAGGGGGACTTTGGCCAGCAGGGCTGATTCTCCATGTTCGGGAGAGGAGCCCTGCCTTGTGTGGGAGGGGGCGATTGTGCCTGTGGACTTGGGGTTCCTGCCCCTGAGTAACTCTTACCAGGGGCCTGCCCAGGGCACAGATCCTGGGACTTGGGGTGAGAGATTGACACAGTACCATGGGGGGAGTAATTCTGAAGTTCAGCAGCATTTGCGTTTGGTCTTGCACACAGAAGCCTTGCCTTTTACTGTTTCTACCAGCCATGAAAATTCTGCACAGAAAGTCAGACCCAACCACAAAAGCTTGTCTTCCTGTTTATCAAGTTGGCTTTTCTTAGGTACACAAACCTGATCACAGTAATGATAACCATGGTGATAAAAAAGAATGGCAAAGGAAATATGTGTATACACACACATGTACACGTGTGTGTGTGTGTAAAACCCCAGTTGAGCCTTCAGGATCGTGGCACTGGAGCCCAGTGCATCATGGGTAGACAAGAACTGCAACCCTGGCAGCCAACAGAGAGCTGTGGAGGTGAGTGGGGCTCTGCACCTCCTCATCTCGGAGAAGTCGGCCCTCAACTCGACGAGGAGGACTGGCCTGGGTCACGGCCCATCGGCGTGGGGTGCTTGCGGGGAGCAGTTGTTTTTAAGGGTAAGGATCAAATTTAAAAGCCCTACCATTTACCTTGGTTGCTAAGCCCTCCTGAGCCCGAGGTGAGGAATTCTGATTGGCAGAATCTGTTGGGATCCAGACAAGGGGAGTAGCACGGAAAAACGGGAAGCCCAGGACGGGGACCTGCTGCGGGGCTGCCCGGCGCTCCAGTAGGCTCGAATCTGCTGAGAATACATTTTACGAACATGCAGCTAAGTTGGCTGCCTTTGTTTGGGGGTTTGTTAAGCATTATCTGAAGAATGCCATGGTTCAGCCTGCTCGGTGTGAAGCCTAATTCTTCCCCTTTCTGGAGCCACGGCCTGGTGTGTTCAATTTTTCTCTCTCTGTAGGGCTGCAGGCTCTCTGCTACTCCAGCCAAGAAAACACTCATATTTTAGCAAGCTTAGGCCCAGTCTGGTTGCCAGGCAGTAAAACGAGCACTGGCCTGCCCCAGGGAGGGCTGGAGAGGCAGGGTCATGTAAACGGCGGCTCAAGCCCTCCTCCCAAATCTCCACTCGAGGGTCTTTGGTGGGGTTGATATGTTTATTGATGCTGTCGAATAGGCCCCAACTATGGTCTCCGTGAACGCCAGTTATCTTTATACCAGAGATGCTAAGAGCAGGGTAAGTGTTCCCCACACCATTTCTGCAGGCTGTTGGACACGGGAGCATTTGAATGACCTTGCTCTGGACAGGCAGCACCAGCCCCTCAAACTGAAGGGGGACGAGGATTCAGAGGCAGGGCTTTTGCTGGGAGAACAGGCGAGCCAGCATGGTACCTTCCCTCTCAGGGAGGGTGCCGTACCAGCTTCTCCCTCGCATCTCCTCTCAGGTACCCTGTAGATGGAGAAGGTAAGCATGCACTTGGGTCTGGAAGTGCATAGCTGTGACCCTCGTTAAGAGCTGGGACAGAGCTTGGGTTCAGCAGCAGCAGGAAGCAAACTAGGCCAGTGCTTGCTGGCCACTGGGGTGGTTTCTAGAGACCTGGCCTCTTACCACCCCTGGAGTCCCCACCTGTTCATGTCTCACAAACCGTGGAGACCCTGTCAGGATAACAGCCTCCATGGACAAATCGGGTGAGTTTGTAACCCACAATTAAAAGGCTCCTGATTCTATTCTAGGACTTGTGGACAAAGGGAAACATCAACTGGTAGAAGATGTTTAATTCTCACTCTCTAGCTGAATTCCAGAAAAGACCCTCACAAGCAGAGCCTGCCCAGATAGTTCTTATCTGGGGTCTAGGGCCAAGGTCCCCTCAGGGTCTGGTTTAAAGGCGTCCTGCCTCCGCCTCTGGCCACAGTGGGGCTCCTGCCTCTGCCTTCTGAGCCCTCAGCGACCTCAGCACCAGGTACAGGGCACAGGCTCCACGCCTCAATCTGGACCTGTCTGAGCGACTGCCTGGCTGGCAAGTCTTCTCGGGTGAGACAGGGCATACGCTGTGCTGCTCTCCAGGGATCCCTGTCCCTGGGAAGCAAGCTGGCAGAAGGAGAAGACAGTCTTGCCACCTCCCATCAACTGCCACTCAAACCGTGGGGCAGGCAGGAAGCCGGTGTGTGCCCCTGGGTATAGGGAGCCAGTGAGATCCAGAGAGGCTGCAGGTGACAGGAGGGGGATGGGAGGAAGCACGGCCGGCTGCAGAGGGGACGCCTTTGGCACACGAAGGCAGCATTTGGTGAAGCACTTGGCATCACGTAGGTGCTAAGAAGAAGTGCCAGGATCCATCGAGGACAGAGCTGCAGAGGAGGGCACCTGTCGGCAGTGAGCAGGCTCCTCCAAGAGCAGCTTGGGCGCAGTGCAGCTCCTCACCCTGCAGGAGTCCGCGAGAGCCATGGGCTCCCAGAAGAGGCCCCAGGGGTGAGGCTGTGCGCTCTGCAGTGGGTGGCCTGGGCTGGAAGTCCGGCTCCACTGCTCACTAGCTCGGCAGCCCCGGGCAAGTCCTTCGAGCCCTTGCTACCTCCCTTTCCTCACCTTTAAGTGGAGGCAAAGCCGGTTGTCTCCGAGGCGTGAGGACTGGATTAGCAATCATGTGTTAAACCCTCACACAGCGACTTCCACACCTGGTCAGCGTTGTCAGCAACTGCAGTTATTCCCAGAAATACACAAACACACACAACGCCGTACAATCTGGGGGTTCATGGACCAACCACAGGCCCCATCTCCCACCCCCAGGGTGAGAGTCCCACTTTATTTCTTCATTTATATCATCCAGCAAAATGCACGAGGCTGGGTGTCTACCCCAGGGCCAGCCAGGGTGGGAAGACACTGGAGAGAGGAGCCAGGGGTCAGAGGGGTACTTAGGGTGCTGTGGGGGTCAGGGTTCAGTGCACCCCAAAGAAGGGGCCGACTTCCTATGGCCACGATGGAAGGAGTGAGTGTCCAGGAGCCTGGAGCCTGGAGAAAGCTAGTGGGAAGAGGAGGCTCGGGGTTTCCTGGCAGTCGGAAGCTCCAGGGGTTCACGTGGGGTAGTGATGACCTGGGTCAGTCCGTCTCCAACCTGCATCCCTCTGCCCGCTGCGAGGCATGTGAGACCGGCGCAGACCACGACTGACATATCACAGGGCTGGAGGCTCGGCTCACGGCTCCTGAAGCCTCCCAGGCGCCTGCCCGGCCCTGCCCTGCCCCTTCCCATGGGGAGGATTTGGCAGAGATGCCTCGTGCAAAGCTGGTGCTCCTGGTAGTGAGCCCTGTGGCTGGGGGAGGTGGGCAGATGCCAAGACAACTTCATCGACTGGACATGCCACCCACGGAGCCCCTCTGACCCCTGGCTCCTGTCTCCAGCGAATTCCCACCCTGGCTGGCCCTGCATCCCGTCCACCATTCACCACCCCCAGCACACCAGCCTCCCTGCCCACTGGCCCCTCTTGCCAGTAGCCACAGAGCCCGCCCCGGGCACACACCATTCCTGTGCCATGGTGAAATGATGTCCCCAGACCTGGCGCCTGTATGCAGCTCACAACGCCCATTTGGATCCACTCTGCCAGTTGCTTGTGACCATGGGGCGGCCAGGGTGGCCCGTGCATGGGGCCATTACAGATGGTAGAGCCCAAATCTGGGGCTCAGTTGGGTCCCTCTCTCTGCCTCTCTTGCTGTCAAAGCATGTTCCTCCTCTAAGCTGGAGTTCTCCTAGCCACCGTACCCACATCAGGTCCCACGGGTGGCACGCCTGTGCAGACCCTCTGTCCTCTGTCAGGCGGTACACGAGCATTGTCTGTTAACGTTGCCCTCCTCCTCGGCTCCGTGGACGTAGGCATTTTTCCCAGGCTCTCTGAAGAGTTGAGCAATTCATCTGAACCAAGGAAGAGCCCCCTCAGGCCTCCCCAGGGTTCGTCTCCACAGGGCTGAGAAGTGGCATTGCTGTCAATCACTGGGTCACACAGGCTTACCTTTCCCGGGGCCCACAGCTGCACCCGTGAGGGCTTCTCCAAAGACAGCGAGGGTGACGGGGGAAGGTGGCTGCCTCTTGGGCATGGCTGTCTGGCTGGATTCTTTGTGTGTTTAAAGAGCTCTTAACCTTGAGGGTCTGGTCAGTCAGCAGAGGCAGGGAGGCCTTTCCAAAATATGCCTGGCACGGGAGTCAAGTCTGGCAAGGAGAGTCAGAGATGGGCTGTCGGGCCTGAGGCCAGGGCCCATTTTCCTCTCCCGGGCCTCTGTCTCCAGCCTCCCCCTCCTCTTCCCGTTGCCAGTCGCCTCTCTGGGGCACGCATTCCTTTGCTCACGCTCTGGCGTCCCCCTGTGAAGCCTCGGGGACATTCCCACACACCCGAGGCTGTCTGCTGCCTGGCACCGGTTGCTCTGTTCTGAGTTGGCTGGTGTTCCAATCCCAGGAGGACAGAGGCACCCATGCACCCACGCTGAGCATGCTCCGAGACCAGAGGTCCCGTGTCTCTGCTGGACGCTGTGTGTGTCCCTGCACTTGCTCCCAGCCCAGGCCTGACCTAGCTGCCCAGGTAGCAGCTCTTCCTTCCCTGGAGGGGGATTACTTAGTGTTTGTGTCTGGATTTGCTCTGTCAAGAGAGGAGGGGCTGTGGAGTTGCTGGACACCAGGGCCTGTGATAGAGTGTGGTGGAAGGGACCCTGTCCAGGAATTCAGGAAGGAAGGATCCGAGTTACCTGGAAGTCACCCTGTTACCCCGACAGACTCAGTGTGACACCTTTGACATTTTTATTGGGGTGTTCTCACAAGTGGGAATGATCGGTCACTGTCTTCTGCGGGGCCCAGACTGCTGCTTATTGGGGCTGTTATCCACGCTTGCTAATGAGTAACTGCCATCACGGTACTGACCAGCAACGTCCAGAGTGGCTGGAGGGACCCAGGAGCAAAGCGCTGGCCTGGCAGAGGCCGACCCAGTGCTGGGGCTGCGGGTGCTGCCTGCCGGGAGCCCTGCGTTCCGATGCTCTGCAGCAGCAATTTCAGCTGTCAGTCTGGCTGGCTGAGCTGGGTCAACGGGCGGGGCGGCCTCTTTTATTGGAAACCGTGGGGTTCCTTCCATCATTAACCCTAGCTCCTGCAACCCAGTGCTGAAGTGGAAAGCCGAAACAGACCAAAGGACCCATACTCCACTGAATCAGGCAGGTGCATAGACCCACAATCCCCAGAATCAGGCGGGAGAGAAGACCCACACTCCCCTGAATCAGGTGGGTGCAGAAGACCCACACTCCCCTGAATCAGGTGGGTGCAGAAGACCCACACTCCCCTGAATCAGGTGGGTGCAGAAGACCCACACTCCCCTGAATCAGGTGGGTGCAAAGACCCACACTCCCCTGAATCAGGTGGGTGCAGAAGACCCACACTCCCCTGAATCAGGTGGGTGCAAAGACCCACACTCCCCTGAATCAGGTGGGTGCAGAAGACCCACACTCCCCTGAATCAGGTGGGTGCAAAGACCCACACTCCCCTGAATCAGGTGGGTGCAAAGACCCACACTCCCCTGAATCAGGTGGGTGCAGAAGACCCACACTCCCCTGAATCAGGTGCGTGCAAAGACCCACACTCCCCTGAATCAGGTGGGTGCAGAAGACCCACACTCCCCCAATCAAGCGGGTGCTGGAGCTCCGGTCCCCCAGGCGGGCCAGGCAATGGGCATCCCTGCAGTGCTGGCCCCCGCCCCCCGCCTGGCTTCGTAGGCATGTCTGGGCAGTAACTTGTTGTAGTTAATCGCCCCAATGCCTGGTGAGAGCTTTCACCTCCGCCTACAGAAGGGGGCACGTGGGTTCACTGGTGCCTGTGAACGGTTCCCCCAGGGCTCCTCCACGGTGTTACATCTGACCGCCATGGTAACAGGGCCATAAAGCTCCCAGGGACCCAGCGGCCCTGAGGCTGTTGGGGGACTGTGTCCCACAGCTCTTTATGAGGTGGTGGCCATCCATCAGCCCTGCTGCCACCCACCTCTGATTTCTGCAGTGACTATTCCTCCCTGGAGCCCAGCCCTGTGGAGGTGGATAGCCAAGGGCAGTGTGGCCCTCCTCAGCTCCTGGAATCAGTGACAAGCCTGGGCCTCCCTGCCCACAATTCAAACCCCAAATTAGTTCAGTCGGAAGTCATTCACTCTGACCCACTTTTATTAATCGCCGACTGTACACGAGGCCCTGTGCTGTAGAGATGAATGCTGTTCTTCCAGAGACAGTGGGGGTGTGAGAGGTGAACCGTTATCAGTAAACACCGCGGCATGACCCGGAGCAGGAGGTGAAGTACCCCTCGCACACAAGAATGGCATGTGTGTATGCACCTGTGTAGAGGGCTGAGGGTGGGGCCACGGTGGGACCTGAAAGGAGGAGAGCAGAGAGGTTGTTCCAGGGACCCTGGCAGGTGGCTGAACCCTTGAGGACCCGGGGACAACACATCAGTAGAGCAGAGTCTGTGGGTGCCTCTCTGTAAAGTGGGGACACTCATGCCTGGCCCGTGCTGTCGAAGCACTTGGCACGCATCAGGGGAGCTCCAGGCTGGCCGCCTCCGTCTCCGGCCCTCATCGCACCGTTTCTGTGGGCCTCGGGTGGGCCTGTGCTCCCGCAGCCTCTGACCGTGGCTGGATGGCCCCTGACTTCCTCCTGTGCCCCCTGAGCTCTTTCCACTCCTGTGTGGCCTGGGCCTTTCTCAGTGATGTGCTCTGGCCTCCAGTGGCTTGTCTTGATAAGGGACAATGGGCATTTTGGGGAGACCTGTATGTAGCACGAGGTGCCTTCATTCAGTGGCTGGTACACGTTTGTTGTCATGAGTAAGATATTATGCAGCAAAGTGTTAGGGTGACATTCAGATCAGAAGATAAACAGGAGACTTAGGTCAGAACCCTGTGTCCAGGAGCCAGGCAAGAGCGTGAGGTTGCCTCGGTAGACATGCAGACACCCCTGACTGCTTGATTTGACCTTTTTGACCTTCTTTCTCCCCTTCAAGTAGACTATGCATTCGAATGGCGACATGAATTGTTCTGCGTGGACAGAGAGCGGGTGTTGTGGGACTTGCTCTCAGAGGTGCCCACCTCGGGTGTTGGTCCCCCAGGAAGATGGCCAGGCAAGCTCTGTCCAGGCCACTCGCCGCTCACCTTTGAAAAGGCCTGGGGGTGGGGGGATTGCCACTAGACATGGCAGGGCCTCCAGAAGACCAGGCTGGCTTCACCCATTCCTCCCCCAAGAGCTTGCTGGGGAGGGTCTGTCAGCCAGACACTCTGCCTTTGGACTCACCGAGGAGCTGCCCCCTCCTGGCCCCAGCACAGGCTCAAGCGCTCCCAGCTCGCACCAGCAGCCGGTCATTGCGGATTCAGTCCAGGAGGTGCTTCTCCTGGGAGGCCTGGAATGTGGTGCGGTCCTGTTTCCGCCTCATGCTGCAGGGATGCGCTCATAGTGTCCCTCCGTGACCCGTGGAGCATGTTCCAGGCAGTCTAGGCCTTCCCCAGGTGCATCAAGCTGAGGGCCGCCAGCCCCAGCTCCATCCTCATGGCCTCTCCTAAACCACATCATTAGTGACTGTGACTCAGAGGCCCTGTGCAGAGCTCCAGCAGACCCGCCAGGGCCCTGGGCCCCGCGGCTGCTGAGTTCCTCTGCAGTCCACCCCCTCCTGCACACCCGTCCTCGGCTTCCCTGTAGGGGTCCCGCTATCTGTGTTGAGGGAGGGGCCACATCTGGAGTGTGCATGGTTTGAGCCCAGAGGAAGCAGACCAGAGGGCAGAGGGGGGAGCAGCCCTGAAGGAGGGTGTCTTCCACGGCACGGGTGCCACCCTCGTGAGGCCCTGCTGCTCTCAAGGACTGAATGACCGTGGCTGGTGCTTCCTCACCCGTGCAACTGGGTCTCTCTCTGGACACATGGAGCTCTCTGCAGCAGCAAGTGTATGCCGTTGACCTTGACATAGGCGGGATTTGCTCTTGTGTCTGTAAAGCATGGTGGGCAGTGGGCATGAGGCTGGGGAGTACCTGCTGCCTCGCCCAGGTCTGGCCAGGAGGGAACGCTGAGGCTCGTGGGCAGCTGGATGGCTGTGCAGGGCTCAGCTGGCCCCAAGCCCTCTCTCTGCTTGGCACAGACTCTTCCTGCTGGATGTTTGCCCCTGCCCAGCTGCAAGGGGACAGCATTGTTCTTGGGCTTCTGATATGGGGACAGACGTCTCTGACGGTGGTGGCCTTGCTCCTCTGTCTTGGTGACACTTTGCTTTCAACAGAGGGATGTCCTTCAGGGTGCACGTGCCTTGACAGGCCCTGTTGCAGGACTCATTGGTCACTCTGTGGGTTGGCAGGTGTTGGGCTGCGAGGAACAGAAAGCCCAGAGGAGGGCTCAAGCTGCCACGCGTCCCTGTAGCCTGGTCTGGAGGTGCATGCTGCTGACTGGGATAGCCCTGTAGCAGTGTTGGGGCCTGACCTCTTCCCACTCCCCCTCCTGTCCTTGGGCCTTGGGTCCTCGTCCAGCATGTCCAGTGCCCGTGGGTTGGCCTCCCCTTCTCACTGACAGGCCCAAGGTGGGAAGGAAGGCTGGCCCTGGGTGGCTCTCCACCCTTTGCTTCA
Source organism: Spermophilus citellus (assembly GCF_964194105.1). Taxonomy (NCBI): domain Eukaryota; kingdom Metazoa; phylum Chordata; class Mammalia; order Rodentia; family Sciuridae; genus Spermophilus; species Spermophilus citellus. The sequence goes on from NC_138187.1 coordinate 164,995,894, forward strand.
TCTGCGTGGAGGAAAATGTACCTTGAAAAGCCTCTGGAAGACCCTGCTCCTGTCCTTTTGGCTGTAACAGGGCCACTCGTCCACCCCAGGGCACAGTGGGAAGAGAAGGCCTCAGACCAGCAGGGCCCGTCCTTGGGGGGCACGTTGCTCCTGCAAAGCCAGGCCCTCCAGCAGGGTGGGCACGACCGCTGGGAGGCTGCAGGCAGCTCCAGCCTGTGTGCTGACCACCTGGGTCCGCTCCTGTAGGGCAGAAGGAGGGGATGCCCTCCCCAACCCTTCACCTCTGTCCATGTGCTGGCCCAGGAGCCCTGGACCAGCAGAATGCTTTCCTCACCCTGTCCCCTGCCCAGAAGTGCCCAGACTCCTCATGTCTGTAAAACGGAGGCTGAAGTGGGCTTGCACTCAAGACCCTCCTCTGCTGCAGGAAGCAGGGTGCCGGTTTCAGCTCCACTGCCTCTGCCAGGGCAGCTCCACACCCCTGACTTCGGGCTCCTGGGTCTCCCTGGCCCTTCCTCTCTGCAGCCTGCTGGGTACTTGCGACTCGAGGCTGTCCTTCGACTTGGCCCTTCCTGGGCAGCACCTCCTGCCTTGCCCCATCAGGGAGTTTCCCAGCCTCCTCTGACTTCCCGGCTCTGGTCATCCTCATCGTGTGCCCACCGGAGCCACAGGGAGCGCTGTGTAGGCCCAGGTGACAGCCTAGGGGTTTCAGGGCTGGTGCTGACCTTGGGGCAAGGGCAGGAGGTGGGGGTAGGGTGGGCTCTGTGCTTCCCTGCTTCTGCCTTTGCCTCTGTGCGCCTTCCTCGGAGGCCCGTGGACCTGGCTTGTGACGATCATACTGGACAGTACAGAGAGAGGTCTCTGCTATCACAGGAGGGTCTGCTGGACAGGGATCTAGAGGGCTACTGGGGAGTTGTCCAGCGAAGCTGAGACCCAGAGAGTGCTCACAGTTGTCTTGTTAGTTTGCTGGGCTCTGGCGGCCATGTCCATGGTGAGGATGGCAGTAGGTCCTGGACAGCAGCAGGGAAGGGAAGCTGGCTCGCAGCAGGGTGTTCCAGAGCACCCATGCTCTGAGGTGACCACACCCTCCAGGCCGTCCCACATGGAGTCTTCACTCATCTCACCCTCCTTTGTCTCAGGGGCTCCCAGGGACCGGAGCTGGGGGAGGGGAGGATCGTAGGGGCTGCAACCAGAAACCCTCATCTGGGCAGCTCTTGGCAGCCTTGGGCGGCTCAGCAGGGATGACAGGTGCATGGCCTCTGGAGGAGACCACAAGCCTGGGCATTGGGGCTTCACTCTGACCTGGTCCTTGGCTTTTGTCCAGTGTGTAGTTACAGAAAGTCCAGCCCTTCCTGGGGGCTGTATGTGACCCTTCTTATGGTCTTCGCAGTGGCTTCCAGAATGTTTCATGAAACTGAAGCAGTTCTAGACAGCTAGACCTGGTCATCTAGGTAGCCATGGGCTGCTTTGCCAACTCGAGAGCTACCTGCTCACTTGCAGAGGGTGACTGGTGGTCTGGATATCGCATCCCTTTTTACAGTCGAAGAGTCTCAGGTCAGAGGGGTTCAGTAGCTCAGCTAAGGCCACGCAGCTAATAAGTGAGAGGGGGAACTCAAACCAGGCCTTTTGGTGTTCCTGGCACTATGCCAGGGCTCCCCTCCAGGAGTATAAAGTGCATGTGAACACACACGGACTGCTTTACTGCCTGTGTGCACTGGCAATTGGTGTGGGGATGGTTTCCTAGCGACCATGCAGGTTAGTCCCGCCACCTCCAGCACCTGCCCAAGGCCCTGGCCGCGTGTGTGTGGCTCAGCTCAGGGCTCAGCTTACCAGGCGCTCTGCTCCCTCCTGAGCCCCACCCTGATGGGGCTTTAGCCCACAGGAGGGGAGACCTGGCAAATCCAGACACCCTGGGAATTACAGCCAGATGTCAGCTGCAGCTGGGCTCCCGTGGTCAGATCAGGCTGTCCAGAGTGGCCCAGACCGCACCGCTCTCCAGGGAGTGGCCACATTTCCCTCAGCAGGCAGGAGGCTTCCCTTGCCCTAAGCAAGGCCAGGCGCTCTGCATAGGTGCCCGTTCCCAACCTCCCTCGCTCTGCCCTCCCTCCTCCACCCTGCAGTTTCCCTCACACCAAACATTCCACGGCCGGCCTCCTGGAACTGCTCTGACCCTTGGCCCTAGACCCTCCTCACTGGCCCCATCTCCCTGTAGGAGCACTCTCGGGAGAGGCCTCCTCTCCTGGTGCCTGCCCGCCCTGCTGCCCTGGGCCACCCCGAGTCTGGGCTCAGTGCTCCTCCTGCCCCGACCTGGCCTGTGGGCGGCCACCCCGAGTCTGGGCTCAGTGCTCCTCCTGCCCCGACCTGGCCTGTGGGTGCTCCTGTGTCTGGGAGCCCTCACCTCCTGCTCCTCCACTGCACGTCCCTCTTCGCACGTTCAAAGGACAAAAGGACTTTCCAGGGAAAAGTGAAGTCCTTGCCCATGGTGCAGGACCTCTCTGGTCTGCTGGTTCTCTGATTCCAGCCCTGGCACGGCTCCCCTGCCCCACAGGCTCCCCTGCTCTCCGCGGGCGGGTGTGCAGCAGCCTTGGGGCCTCTGCACCTGTTCTCTGTGCCGGCTCTTCCCTCGATACTGACTCTCCCTTACCAGCTCCTTCAGGTCTTGGCTCAGAAATCAGCTCTTCCCTGAGAACCTTAGGTCCCCTGGCACTTCCGGTCATCCTCTACGCCTCTGTGTGTCCACTGTGATCATCCGACGTTTTATCTGGTAGCTGTTGGTTTTTAATTGAACGTGAACTCCAAGGGCAGGGAGTTTGCCTGGTCTGTTCACACTTACCTTCCTAGGACCTGGCCCGGGGCCTCGACACCCACAGCATGAGCAGTATTTGTTTTAGGTATGAAGTCCTAAGAAGTCCCTCTCCTGGCCTGGATGTGAGGTGTCCCCCAAAAGCTCACGTGTGAGACAGTGCCGGAAGGCTTGGGGGTGAAATGACTGGTTACGAGAGCATCCACCAAATCAGTGCATTGACCCCCTGAGGGTGTTACTGGGGGTGGCTGAAGGCAGGTGGGGTGTGGCTGGAGGAGGTGGTGTACCCCTTTGTGAGTGGAGTCTCTCTCTGCTTCCTGATCACCATGCGAGCTGCTTCCCTCTGCCACACACTCTGCCATCATGTCCTGCCTCACCTGGAGCCCCGGGGCAGGAACCTGAGCCTCTGAAACCCTGAGCCCCCAAATAAGCTTTTTCTCCTCCAACATTTTCTTGTTGGGTCTTTTAGTCACAATACTATAAAAGCTGACTAGAACGGCCCCTTTGCTTGAATGGGGGTGTGCAAGCTAGGGAGGTCCCTTCTTCCTGGCTCTGGGGTCAGCGTCTTCCACACAGCAGCCAGGATGACCCTTTAAGGACTAAGACAGTACCTCTTATGGCAGGACCTGGGAAACAGAGACTCCCAGAGGTCTGGCCCTGCCGTCTGGGAACGCTGGAGTGGCGCTCCCGGAGCTTCTGCTGCTCTGCTCCTCTGCCTCCCGCCTGGTGCTGGGTGGTCGCAGAATCCCGTGAGGGTACAGGCGATTCTCCTGGAGCATTTCTCCAAGTTTTGACCTGGGAGGACTGATCTTCAACTTCCTAGTTGTTCTCAGAGTTGTGACTTGGAATCTGAAAGTCTGGAGAGACTGGGGTGTGGCTGACCTGGGCTCCCTCCGTCCCACCGTGGGGTTCTGAGAGCTCATTGCCCTAAGCAGAACACAGAGGTCCTCCAAAGCTCTGCTCCTTTCAGACTTCCTCGGGCTTGGGACACCCCAAGGGACACCCTAGCCTGCCACTATTCATTTCCTTGGTGGGAGGTCTGGAAGCTTCTGGCTGTAGCACACTCTGCAGCCCCCAGCCCCCGATCCAGGGAGCGTGTGGCATGTGCAGGAGCTTGCCAGCCTGCATGCCGCTTGCTCTGTCTGTGCACACAGGGGTCCTTGTGTCTGCAGCTCCTGTTCGTCCCTGTTCTCTAACCCTCTGAGTAGAGCTGGGCAGGGAGAGGAGCATAGGAAAGGCCTCCTAAATGGAAATCAGGTCGCAGGTTTTCAGTTGGCGTGGGGTGCCACTGGCTGTGCACACTTGCCACCACCCCCTGGTTCCCCCACTCGTCCAGCCCCCTGTGCTCATCTCAGCAGACTCTCCAGGCTGATGCTCTCCTGCGGGGATCCAGCCCAGGTCTTGGATCTCCAGGGGGCTCCCCTTCATGGAGAGGAGGCTCCTCCGGCCTGTCTTCCCTGGTAAAGCATCTCCATGTAGTGGATGACCTCATCCGTTCAGCTCTGCCTCTCGAGAGCGAGGGATGGCAATGGTGGTAGTGTGACACTGTAGTCCCATAGGGCCTCCAACTTGCAACGCCCCATCCTACCCTTTGACTGGGATGACCATCAGAGCTAGGCTGCACAGTGACATAGGGCAGCTTTGATTGCCCAGCCCAATCCTGGCCTCTCTGGTTACTAGCTGGGTGGAGCCAGTGCCTGGACCTGGACCTGCAGGGTCTCTGTTCCTCACCTGCAAGATGGGGAGTCGAGGTGGGTGGCATGGTCTGGTTTAGCTCTTGGTGGGCTCACCCTGGCTGCTGTGTGGGAGGCCACTGGGCAGGTGCAAGAGGAAGCAGACGGCTCTCCCTTGAGGCTGCTGGGCCAGAGCGAGGGCCTCGTGGGAGCTCTGGATGTGCTGGGAGGGCCAAGTGGGGGCTTGCTGACTGACTGGGTGTGGGGTGTGGCCGAGAGTCGGGGTGACTCTGGGATTGGGGTCCTGAGCAGCAGGAGAGATGCAGGTGTCCTCCACCAGAGGAGAGGGGCTGTGGTTGGAGCAGATCTAGCTAGGGTCAGCTGGGTTGGAAAACCAGGGATCCTATGTTTCTACTTCGGGTTTTGAATAGTTAGATTGTAAACTGCCACACTGTACCCCATAGATGTGCATGTTATTATGTGTCAATCAAACAATTTTAGAAGTGTTTTCAAAGAAATCAGAAATGCTAAGCTCCCTGGTTTGATGGTTGCACGGTCTGCACCCTGTAAATATGCACAAGTAAAATAACAGGAGTTAACTGTCAGGAAAGAAATCCAGGTGGAGATACCTGTAGATAGGTGTGCTGTGAGGCAGGCTCGGGAGAGTGAGCAGGCGGCGGGAAAGTCAGCCTTGGCTTGTAGTGAGATCACCAAGGGTGGCACTCAGTGACCAAGACGAAGAGGAGCTACAAGGAGACCACACAGAGGGACCAGTGAGATAGGAGGAAACCGAGATCAAGGGGCCGAGGCCCAGGGATGTCAGATCCTGGGGAAGGCCCAGCTTGGCCCTGAGCGACATGGAGGCTGGGATGGTCTGCGGGAGGCAGTCCTGCTGGGGAGCTCAGGACACCTGCTGACCAGCCTGGCCTCACCAGGGGAGCTGGAGGTCGCCACCAGCAGGAACTCCTTACAGAAGCTGTCGGAGAGGTGAGGAAATAGGTGGTGAAGGAAATGGGTCAAGAGCGGGTACCTGGTCCATCAGAGAAGTAGGAGCACTTCACGTGGAACGGACTTGGAAAACTCTTGCCTAGTGGGCACTGATACAAGCCCGTGCTTGGACCTCTGGGACTGGCGGGCCCCCTTGTCCCTGCAGTCTCTAGTCCCTTCCGCACCAGCAGATGGGGTGGTTCCATCCTGCTGAGGGCCGAGCTAGGCGCCACTGTCTGTAGAGACCTCATTTTCTTGATCCGCTGGTCTGTGGCTGGGCACCTGGGCTCAGAGCTCGGCTGTGGTGCGTTGTGCGCTGTGAGCTGAGGGCTGCAGCGGAGGGATTCTATTCCACGCCTGTGTGATGACGTCAGCACGGGCCCCAGCATTAGGCATAACTCTGCAGCACTAATAAGACCATGAAAGCAGGCCAGAGGAAGAGTTGGCCCAGACAGGAGTGCGGGACCGGCAGGCAGCAGACAGAGGGCATGTCCCTGTAGCCCGCCAGCACCTCGGGCTGAGCAGGGCTGCCCCTGGCTTCCTCTGACTGTGTTCCCACTGAAGTGGGCTCACCCAGAGGGCTTTCAGTTTTTCTCACTAAAATGGAGTCAAGAAACAGGGAGTCTGGTTGGTGCCTCTTCTCAAGGAAGCTTTCAGGAAGCCTGGCTTCTCTGGCTCTGCGTCCGTGGGGGACAGCTTATGATCTCTGAGAGCCAAGGTGCTGGTCACCACTGCATGCTGAACTCTAACTCTGGCAGAAAAGATGAGGAGCTAAACAAAGGAACTGGGTGGGTCTGTCCCCTTCACAGGGAAGCAGTGGCCTTCCCAGCACCCCCCAGTCCCTCTGCCCCACCCAGCAGCCTACGTGCCACCTGGCAGGGCTTCCCTAGCTGCTGGGAACACAGCGGCCTAAGTCTGGGTTGCAGGAGGTCCAGTGTGAACATAGCTCTTTTACCTTCCAGGTTCTTAACATTTTCTGTTTTGTAGAACTTTAAGTGACCGTGGTAACAGGTACCCTCAGCCTCTCCACCGCTGAATGTGTTCAGTTTGGAGACGTGGAGCACATCCAGTGCTTGCTCCTGTCACCCATCCGGCCTCTTCCTGTTACACAAGTGACCCTGCCCACCACACAGTGCCCCCTCTTCCTGGCTCCCTTGGCCTCTTGAGTCTGCCTGCACATCCTCAGGTGGACCACACAGCACTGTGCTCTGGGACTGGCCTGTTCCGCTCAGCACTGTGAGCTCCTTGTGGGGCAGGGCAAGTCAGAGTCCCCTGCCTTGTGACAGTGAGTGGCATTGACTGTGCTGTGCCACCCCAGCAGGTGTGGTGCCACCCAGCTGTGGATGGGAAGCAGGGAGTTGAGGTGGATGGTGGGAGAGTGGGAGAGCAGGAAGGGCCAACTCAAAAGGATAGACACAGGGTGGGGCCACTGGTGCTGGTCGCTAGGTCGACCTGGGAGCTCCCTTTCACCCTCGGGAGAGCTGGGAGGAGCGTGAGATGCTTGGGCAGGGCCTATGTGGAGGGTCCGGCCCTGCCTCTGGCCAGGGTCCTCGGCACAGGCCTTACGGGAGGAGGGCAGTGGTCAGATGAAAGAAGCTGCCGCTGCCCCCCACCCCATGTCCTACAAGACTGACCTGTGTGATTCTCAGGCTCAGTGCCCTCTGGAAACCCCATGACCAGAGGGTTCCTCTCTGCAGCTGGGAAGGCAGAGCCCTTTGGGGCCCTGGTGGGCTTCCTTCCTGGACTGTCAGTGGACGTCTTCTCTGCCTCCCCTGGAAGGCGGGGGTCCTGGAGAGCAGGTTTCCCACGGCAGGCAGCGCCAGGTGGAGATGCCAGGGCACCGAGCATGCTGGGAATGTGTTCTCTGGTCTCCGCCCACCTCTGTCCCCCCGCAGTGCTGCTGGTGTCAGCGGCTGCTACGGGCAGTCCTTGGGTGGTGACAAAAGGCGTCTCTGGTTTTCGTGTTCACTATGGTGCAGCAGTGCTCATGAATGAAGTGACAGTGACCAAAGCAAGCAGCACGCACGGAGCGTGCAGAGCCGCCCTGTCGGGGTCCTAGAATCGTCCCCACCCGTGATGCCCTTGTCCTTGCTGTCGTCACACACGCGCTCACACATGCACCCGCGCAGCCAGGAGACACGCACTCCTGTAGGAGTGTCCATTGCGTTGGCCACGTGCCATGTGGCCAGCCAAAAATGGAGGAACAATGGGGACCTGTGCCCAGAGTATCAGCTAAGAATACCACGTCCTGCGCCGTGTTTGCTGGGGGTGGTTGGGAGAGTCCCAGGCGGCCGCGAGGGTAGGGAAGGGAGAGTGGCATTCCTAGAGGAGACCAAGCGGTATCTCCCTGGGCGTGTCTGTCCTGTGTCTCTTTTCTGTCTCCTGCTGTGCTTGCGTGTCTGTGATACCCAGGACACTGCCACATAGGCCGTGCCACATGGCCCCAGCTCTGGGATCCAGCCTGGTTGGAGATGGCCTCCCGGGTGGTGGTGAAGCAGATGGAAAGTCAGCTGCCAGGAGGAGACACTCACTGTCCCCCCGTGTCCACTCTCTGCTCGTGTTTTGGCCTCTTTATTTCCACCATGGCTGAGCCTCAGGCCTGGCTGGTCCCGCGACAGTCTTGGCTCTCTTTGTGTCCAGGCCACAGCTCTTTGGGGGCCTGGGTTTCCATTTCCAAGATGAGGGACAAGGTGACGGATGTCTTGGGGACAAGTGGGGGTCCCGATGCAGGTCTGCACGTGGTCAGCAGCCTGGGAAGGAAGCCGACACCAGAGCACTGAATGATGTAGGGAAGGTTCTGTTCCAAATATCTGCCCGATGGTGTCTTTGAGCGAAGGAGCAGCTGTTGGTCTGCAAGGCCAGCCCCTGCGCCCTGATGTCCTGAGCATATGCTGGGCACCAGGCAGTGGCCACGGATGTCGCTCAGCAGCAGGCGGTGGGTCAATATTTGCCGTGGCCCAGGGAAGGCCAGGGCCATGGCTGCCTCTCAAGTGCTCGGCCTTCGTGTTTGCTGACCTCTTCCCAGTGCCGTGCGGTGGCTGGTTGGCGTCTGACCTAGTGTTTCTTGGTGAGAAAGCCCAGGGCCTGAGGCCACCGAGCTCCGTGCAGGCCATCGGGCTGCCTGGAAGTGTCTCAGGTATTCTCATGGGCAGGTGTGTACGTTGGCCTCAGTGCAGGGTCGAAGCTACTGACGGAGGGCAGCTCGTGTACGGGGCCCTTCAAGCATGTCATTTAATCTCCAAAGTGTCTCCTGAGATGGGGGACGTCATGTTGCAGACAGAGGAGCCGAGACTCCCAATGAGTCTGCAACTCCCTCAGGGGCTTACAGGCAAAGCTGAGATTTGAATCCATGACACTTAAGAAGCAGAGGCTTCCCGACGGGGACAGAGGCTCTGTGAGAACAAGAACTCTGCCCACCATTGCAGGGTGACCACCCATCGGCAGTGGCATTGTGACAGTCAAGGAGCCCTGTGTTCCTGATGAGGCCTCCCGGCGCCTCTGGGGCGTACAGACATCACCCTCGCAGCCCGCTCTGCGCTCTGCCAGCCCATTGTGAGGGCCTCCCCACCTCCCCTGGAGCCGCGGGGGGGCAGGGGCTCTGCCTGGCCCCGCTGGCCTGGTATTGTTCTCCATTTCTCTCCACTGTGAGCCTTGAGACTGTCTCCTGCAGAAGACCCTGCCACTGCTATTGTGCCTGCAGACTTTCCCACCGCCGCGGTGCTCAGGGCTCTTTGTGGCCTGCTGGCCCAGCCTCAAGGACAGCTTGCAGCCATCTGACAAGGCTGCTCATGTGCCGCTGCCCAGGCCACAAGCCACCTCGTGCTTCCCAATGCCTCTGAAAGCTCTTCTCCCACCGTCTCTCCTTCAGTTCAGCCACATGCTCTCCCAGACTCCCCGCAGCAGACTTGCCTGCAGACATCGCTGGCTCCTGGCCAGTCCCTGTCTTTGCGAGGATGGCCTCAGTTACCAAGTCAACATGGCCCTTGGCGAGTGTCGCCATGCTGCCCCCTGGTGGAGAGGGGGGAAGCCGAGCACACCCTCTGCTTCCTAACCAGGGCTCCTCACACCTGATGGATGAGTTTCAGCGTGGACATGGGGCCTGATCTGCAATAGCTACTGCCCAGGGCAAAGATGGCTCTGATTTATCATTTGGAGGGGGACAGCGTAGTACACGGCTCCTTCCACCTGATGGTGTGGCGTGGAGGCCTCAGGAATCTCCCTTGAAGTCTGCAGGACTTGGGTCAAGGTGAATGACCATCTTGGCCTCTCCAGACACAGCCTGGGGTCAGGAGTTCTGGAGTGCCCCTCTTGTTCTTGTCGTCCCTCGGGGGCCTGAAGCCTTGCCCTGGGACAGCTCTGAGGTGCAGGAGGCTGCCTCATCTGTGCTGTTCCTACACGGGGGAGTGGGCAGCAGCCAGGAGGGCAGGGAAGAGAATGGGGCTTGTGGGAGTTGGGTCAGGGGGTAGGGAGACTGGAGGAAGCCACGGCCACTCATGAGTGACGTGGCAGGGGTACTGACACGGAGGGGAAGTCAGGCCTCAGTTTACCTCTTGGTTTCCCCTTGATATGAAGACAGGAGGGCATTCGGCATACCTGGAGAACTCTTCACTGGGCACATTAGCCAGGCTTCTGCAGGGAAACAGAACAACAGCACAGAGCCAGATGACCGAGAGGGGACTTCACAGGGGACCTGGCTCCTGCGGTCACAGGGCTCCCGTGATATGCCATCCTGAGCCAGAGCAGCACACTCAGCCTGAGGCCGCGCCCCGGGGAGCTGGAGGGGAAGCCCAGCCCAGGCCGATGGTGCGACCTTCCTTAGTCCTCGCCTCAAACTGCCTTCTCCCCACAGAGCTCCCGCGTGTCCCTGAGTGCTGTCAAGACGACACCTGGGGTCAGCCGGCACAGTTAGCCGGGTGATGAGGCGCATGCACACCCTACCCTGAGCCCAGAACTCAGGCCTGGCAGCTCTTGCTGTCACCTTTACCTGTCAGGCCTGGAGTCCCTACACTCCTGGACAGTCTGCCCAGGGCTGGGGACAGGGACACTCCTGCTTATCCCTGAACTCCTGGACAGTCTGCCCAGGGCTGGGGACAGGGACACTCCTGATCATCCCTGAACTCCTGGACAGTCTGCCCAGGGCTGGGGACAGGGACACTCCTGATCATCCCTGAACTCCTGGACAGTCTGCCCAGGACTGGGGACAGGGACACTCCTGATCATCCCTGAACTCCTGGACAGTCTGCTCAGGACTGGGGACAGGGACACTCCTGATCATCCCTGAACTCCTGGACAGTCTGCCCAGGACTGGGGACAGGGACACACCTGATCATCCCTGAACTCCTGGACAGTCTGCCCAGGACTGGGGACAGGGACACTCCTGATCATCCCTGAACTCCTGGACAGTCTGCTCAGGACTGGGGACAGGGACACTCCTGATCACCCCTGAACTCCTGGACAGTCTGCTCAGGACTGGGGACAGGGACACTCCTGATCACCCCTGAACTCCTGGACAGTCTGCTCAGGACTGGGGACAGGGACACTCCTGATCACCCCTGAACTCCTGGACAGTCTGCTCAGGACTGGGGACAGGGACACTCCTGATCACCCCTGAACTCCTGGACAGTCTGCTCAGGACTGGGGACAGGGACACTCCTGATCACCCCTGAACTCCTGGACAGTCTGCTCAGGACTGGGGACAGGGACAATCCTGATCATCCCTGAACTCCTGGACAGTCTGCCTTGGGCAGCACTGCTTATTAAAAATGGATGATAGCATGCCTGTAACCCTAGCAGCTTGGGAGGCTGAGGCAGGAGGATCACAAGTTCAAAGCCAGCCTCAGTAAAGCAACTCAGTGAGACCCAGTCTTTAAATAAAGTATAAACTTGGTGTGAGGATGTGGCTCAGTGGTTGAGTGCCCCTGAGTTCAATCCCTGGTACCAAAAACAAGAAAAGGTGATAACAAGCCCGAGGCCCAGGAAAGGCTGTGTTGAGCCCACCCTGCTCCACCTCCTCTGTTCCCTCCTTGGTCAGTGGCTTTTCCTCTTGGTCTTTGCCTTTCCCTGTAGCACCTACGTAGGTAAGGGGAAGAGGGCTATTACAAGAAATGCAGCTTCCCTGGGTGACCTGGCCCCTTGGTGGCCGAGGACGGAGGCCTTGGCTTGTCTAAGGAGCAGGGCGCTGTGCCCTGAGGTCATGCCAGAGCCGGGGTCCTGGACGCCAGTGCCTCTGCTGCTGAGGAGGAACGCTCTCCCGGGAGGGCTCTGGACAACTCAGGCACCGAGGACTGCCTTAGGAGCAAAAAGGAGAACCAGGGGGCAAAAGACAGAGGCGGGGCCGGCGGCTCACCTGCCTGCCCAGGCCCACCTCCCACTTCCTCATCGGTCCTTACTGGTCCTGGGATGGGCGCCACCACGGCCTTGAAGGGTGGGGAGGGCGCACGGCCAGGGAGGAGTGGGGTGCTCAGCCAGCGGTGGCCGTGGAGGGCCGGTGACCAGGACCGTGGCGGTACCAGAAGAGGCGTGAGCAGGGCACTGGGTGAGTGCCGGGGGGCTCTGCTTCCTGCCTGGAGGAGCCCGTGGGCAAGGGCAGGAGGGGCGGGAGGAGAGGAGGGAGAGGAGAAGACAGAGGTGCGGGGCGGGCGCCCTTCCAGCGGCTTCTCCCCACACTCCCCAAACACCCACCAAGGCCACTCCCTTCCAGCCTGCTGCCTGCAGAGCATGAGGGCTCCGACGACAGGGGCAGCCGCCTCTGTCCTGCATCGTCCCACCTGATGACCAGTCCAGGAAGGGTGGCCCTGAGGGCTGGGTCTCTGAAATGGGCACAGGCGTTTTTCCTTGGGAAGATGAAGGTGAGGGAGTGAGATGAGGGGGAGGAGACTTAGGGGAAGCGGGCATGGTCCTGCATGCCTGGAGGGGCTGGGGGCCCTGGGCCAGCCGCTGGCCAGGCTCAGAGCCCATGGCCAGGTCTCATTAGCATTCAGCCGGGGAGGTGACCACGGGGACACATCCAGGACACTAGAGGAGACAGGCTGTGTTTTGATTATGACCTGGACTTTTAAACAAATCCTTTTCCTGGCTAGTCTGAGCCTGAGGGAAAACAGGGTGTGGGAGCTGTGCAGCCAGCAGCTGGGACCACAGGGCACGGGCACAGCTGTGCACACATCTGGCACACGGGCGGGGGGCTGCGTGTGCCTCCAGCACTCCCCAGGGGTGAGGGTGCCCGGGCAGTGAGGAGGCTGACCTGGCTCAGAAGCAGAACCTGCAGAGGCCACGCAGGAACCGAGTGCTGGCCCCTTCAGGTCGTAATCCCCAGGGGACCCCAGCAGGACCCGGGCAGGCAGCCCCTGGGCCTTCCTGCGGCCTTCCTGGGTCAACACGGTGGGCTTTCTTTGCTGAGCTCCTTCAACTTGGGGGCGTGTGTGGAGTGGGGTAAATTAAAAGGGAAGAGCGGGAGGTCAGCTGGCTGGGAGCGAAGACCAGCCCAGCTGCTGCCACCTGCTCAGGGGTTCTGCAGTGGGCGCCCCCCCTGGGCACCGTGGCCTCCAGGCAGCCCATTCCACGGGAGGGAGAAGGAGCGTGGCTTGGGACAAAGGGGCTTTGACCAGCTGCTGGAAAAGCACGGATGAGGTGGCTCAGGTGAGCCAGGGTGACCGGGGACTTGGGGCCAGGGATGAAGTGGTAGCCTGGCCGAGCACTGGAGGGGGGAGTGAAAGGACTGGTGGGCCCAGAGGGTCAGACGCAGAGGAAGCTCTGCAGCTGGTGGGGGGGCGCTGGGGCCTGGAGCTCTGGTTTGGGGCATTGTGCACCTGATGCGTGGTCACCCATGTGTGGCCACCAGCTCCCCTCTAGGGCTGAGAGGCAGTGGGAGGCGCATCAGGACAGGGGTTCCTGAGGCGTCCCTGTGGCCAGGGCAGACAGACGGGGGTGGTGACTCAGGCTCCTGTCTGAGGTCGGACGGCAGACTGTCCCATCCTGGGAGCTGTCCCCAGCGTGACTGTGGCAGCGGGCTCTACTCCCTTCCTCAAGTCCTGCTTCCTTCACTCCGAGCATCGGAGAGGTGTCCCTGTCTCCTGCCACTCTGGACCTGCTTCCTTCGAGTCCTCTTCCCTGGACGCCAACCCTTCTGCTCTTCCAGGAAGCTTCCAGGATAAAGACCACGCACAGCGAGGCCTTGGGCCTTAGCTGGTGGGGTTCCGTGGTTGGGAAGGGACCGCACGTTCTGATCTGTCAACATACAGTGGCTTGATGTCAGCCTCTTTTGTGTTCACGGAGCGTTGCTTTGTCCTGTTCTCATGTCGTTTCCTGAAGACACGTCCCCAGGGATGAGGTTCACTTACACTGGGTTCACTGGTTCTCCTCATGGTGCTGCACGGGGCTTCGTCTGTGCCTGCCTGTGCCCCGGCGTGTTGCAGACACTGGACACTTACTGGCCTCTGCGTGCCTGCCACCGGTGCTGGCTCTTTCCCTCCCCTCCTGTAGGGCAGAGTGTGTGGCATGCGCCGGGTGCACAGCGGAGGCCTCTGAGTGAATGAAGGGGCGGCTGGGAAGGGCCGCGGCTGAGTGAACATGGGGGCACCTGGAGGGGGCTGGCCACGCTCAGGCCACTGTGGAGTTGGCCTGGCTGCAGGGAGACACGTGCTAAGCCCTTGCCGAGGGCTTGCTGTTGGAGCAAGCTGCTGCCCCTGGAGCCACCTGGTTCTGTGTTGGTGACGCAGAGTGACATGCAGTCTCTCACACTCACAGTGGCCATTTTGTCCTCACACTACCTGACCTTTCCACGTCCACCCACTCCTCTGGCATGTGGGGACAGAGAGAGTGTTTTACGGAGAACCCGCCCCACCATTGTGCTGTTACTTTAGGAAGGAAGACAAGTCTTTATTTTGGAGATAGTAAGACAAGTGCTGCGAAGGACGGGCCCCAGAGATGGCTCTCGGGAACGTGAGTGCTTGTCCCAGAACCGTGACAAAGGCACTATCGTGTGGGAGGCAGCTTAAGACGAAACCCCAGAGATCTGCTTTCCGTTTTAGGTCTTTCTTGGCCACCCAGGATCGCTGCTGATCAGAGTGACCAGGAAGAGACTGAGTAACCCGGATTTAAGTCCACTGCAGGGCAGGCATCCCTACCCAGGTCTGGAAGGCCCTTGCACTGCTGACCCAAGGGCAGCGCGGGCCACCCCAGACCCCACTCACAGCGCTGTCCCCCCTCTCTCTCCCTGCTGCCAGGCTGTTTGCTGTCAAATGCGGGGGCTGCTTTGAGGCCATCGCCCCCAACGAGTTTGTTATGCGGGCCCAGAAGAGCGTATACCACCTGAGCTGCTTCTGCTGCTGTGTCTGCGAGCGGCAGCTTCAGAAGGGCGATGAGTTTGTCCTGAAGGAGGGGCAGCTGCTCTGCAAAGGGGACTATGAGAAGGAGCGGGAGCTGCTCAGCCTGGTGAGCCCCGCAGCCTCAGACTCAGGTGAGTGCCGAGCGTGGGAAGGGGCTGCAGTGGGGGGTGGAGTGGGGCAGCAGGGCGAGCTCAGTGCTTCCTCCCGGAGGCCCCCAGACAGCCCTGCTCCTGGCCGCACTTCTGTGTGGCCCAGGAACTTTCCTGGTAAGCTTGGAGTCATCTCTTACCCGGCAGCTAATGCCTGGAACATGCTGTGTAACAAGTAACTCCCAGATCCCAGGGCGCGTGGTCCTCGCCCTGGACCGTGCATCCCCAAGTCTCTGGGTTAACTGGAGCAGCTGCTCTGGGCTGAGGAACTTCCGTTGGCAGAGTCTGCTGCTCTTAGCTTAGTGCCAGGTGTAGACCAGGTTCAGGTCCTGCTCTGTGTGGCAGTAGTGTGGGCCGCGTGCCCAGCCCCCTGTCATGTCTACCAAGTTCCCATGGCCAAAGCAGGCTACAGATGGCACTTGAAGGAGGGGAGGTGCAGCAGGAGAGGTGTGCGCCCCACAGCGTGGACCCTAGCTGGGCTTCAGAGTCCCTGTACGTGACGCTCTGGAGCTGGACGTGCAAGGGGACAGTCGCAGGCCTGCTCTGAGCCTGTGTCCTCAGCTGTCGGTGGGGGGCTGGAGGCTCACCTCGGCCAGGGTGCATTTCTCCCGCATCACGGGCCCTGCCCTGGCCCCCGTGCCTCCGGGGCAGGGAAGTTGAGGAGGTGGGCAGGGCAGAATGTAGAGCAGGGGCCAGAGGCGGACCTCAAGTGGAAACTGGCCGGGCACAGCATGTGCTCAGGGTGCCGCCCCTCGGGACAGTGACTCCCTCCAGAGCCTGCGAGGTGATATTCCCGGGACCTCGCCAGGTCTTGCTGTGCCATCCCAGGCCAGTCCCAACCCCAGCCTGCGTGCCAGTTCCTGTGTCCTCACCGCCTGATTCTGGCCTCCCTGGGACCCTGTGCCCTCGCACCTGTCCTGCAGCTCCGGTCATGCCCCCACTCCCACCAGATCTTCAGCGTCCTCTCTGGTCTTCCTCCAGAGCCCGCCTCCCAGGACAGCCTCCACGCCCAGCAGGCGAGCGGCCGCCACGTGGGCCAGGCACTGCCGTCGTGTTGCCCGCTCGTCACTCCTGCTGGAGCCAAGCCTCACAAGGGTCCTCCTGGGCCTGACTTGCCACTGTATGTCCAGGGATCAGCCAGGCCGGACCCTGGGACCTCACTAGACACACTGTTTCCTAAAGAAGGAATAAGCCTGAGCAGCCTAAGCGTGGTGCTGGGGTCGAGAGCCAGACGCTGGCCAGCGGCACCCCAGCGGGCACTTCCATCTGACCTTGGGAAGCTTCCTGAACTCTCAGTGCCACTCCAGGGTGGTGACATGGTGGTGACCCCCTGCCCCCCAACAGCAGGCTTTCTGTCGAGGAGTGAGGGAGGCTGTGTGGGCAAAGCCTGGCGTTCTCCAGTGTCGGGCACCGGCTGGTGGGGGTGGGCGTTGCTCCCAGAAGCTGCTGTGGGCTTGCTTTACCTCCCAGTGGGCTCTTCTTGTCCACCCCACCTGCAGCCTGACTTGCTGGAACCAGAGAGCTCCTGCTGAGCTCGATGGTCCCAAGTGTTCTGGGTCTGTCTCAGTTGGAGGGAAACATCTCCCAGACACAGTCCATGTCTCCTGGGGCGACAGGGCCATTGCAAACTGAGCTGCATGGGGTCTGCTTGGACCAGGTGGGCTCACCCGCTGCCCTGTCACCTGTCTTGCTGTACCCACCCACTGAGGCCTTCTCCCCAGGGTGATGTGAAATCTTCAGATTCCCAAAGGCTTTGGGGCCATGGTGGTCAGAGGCCAGTGTGACCTAAGGGGGACGTGCACACCCAGAGGGCCACAGTCCTCCTTCTAGGGACATAAGCCCTGCGGCCAGGCCATCCGCAGACCTGGGGCTGTGGGGCTTGGTGGCTGGCTGTTCAGTGGGCCGCATTCTAAAGGTTGGCAGGTTTAGCTGACCTCACAGGGGGCGCTGCACTGTGACCGCCTGGAGCAGGGCAGAGGCAGAGCGGCCCGGAAATGTGGGTAGAATCATGACATCCGCAGCCGGGGAGCTGCACGGCCCTTTCCTGGCCGCGTTCGAAGCTGTGTGTTTATCCCTCTCTGTCCCTCGGAGCCTGCCACATTCACACGCTGGCCTAGGAGACACAGCTCGAGTGTTTGCTGTATGCATGTGTGGAACCCTGGCCTGATGACGAGAGTGGGCCAGGTGGGGAGGTCTCACCTTCCTGATGAAGAAATCGCAGGGGCTTAGGCAGAAAGTAAAGACCAAGTGGGGCACAGATGTCAGCTTCAGTGGTCAGGGCACCCCATGGTGTTTCCTCACTTTGGGGAACATTAGAATTCATTCATTCAGCCATTGAACAAAACCTTCAGGTCCTCGCACTACAGATGGATGGGCACCAGGAGGCAGTTCTGACCTCACACGGGGAACCTGGGAGTCTCATTTGGCTTAACAGGTCCCAGGAGCCAGTTGCTCAAGAGACACACCTGCCTCGGGCGGGCACCAGCTCTGCGGGTAGGAGCGAGGTGGCTCTGGCAGAGCCTGTTGTCCTTTTCAGCACTAAAATCTTGGACTGTTGGTGCAGCTTTGGATAAGGTGACATTAGCGTCTCAACCAGAATTTTGTCAATTATATAAACGCTGCTTGGCTTGCATTGCCAATGCCTTGTATGCCAAAGATCGCCTCGGCCATGACCGCCAGAGAGCAATCCGGTGGCTCCTTGTTCCCTTACAGAGCTGGCATGGTGTCGGGAGAAGCTCAAGCAATCCATAAATACCTGAGGAGGTGAATCACACCTTTAAGACACCTGCCTCCTATGAGGGCCGAACAGAAAGCCAACAGTGTGAGGATTTGTCCAGGACAATGCAGCGTCCCAGGTTCTGTGAGTGGGGTGCTCCAGGGAGCAGTACCATAAGCGTTTGCTGAGTGAAGCATCAAGGACACAGGAGGCAGGCTTATCCCATGTGCGGGTGACACAGTCCTGGCAGGGGGTGCTGCGTGGCACACCCGACGTTCAGAAGGACCCTGACGAGCTAACAGAGCAGGGCAGGTTGGCAAGGTGGCATCTCATTGACAGGTCCCTAAATTCAAGTAATTGTATAAACCAGGGGCTGTTCTAATGGAATTCCCTGGGGGGCTGTAGTTGATAGCAGAGTCTGTAGGATCCCAAAGAGACATACAGTCCCTAATAGAATTCTAGCGTCCCTGACATGTAATCAGTTTGCTGGCTTGCTGTGCCTTGGTCAGAGCACATTCAGAACATTTGGGCTGGATTTGAATGATGCATTTAGGAGGTCTCCGATCACCTGAGAGTCCTGTAGAGAGAGATTGGCTTGTTAATGACAACTAACGAGCAAACGCCGTCTAATTAGCTTCATAAAAGCAAGGCCCATGGAGACCCAGGAGCCACAGCCGAGGCTGCAGGCAGGGCTGAGGGTGAAGTGGCAGATGGTGGTCGCAGAGTGTGTCAGAGGGTGCAGGCTGGCCTGCGGTGTGGGGAGTGCATTTGCTGGTCCTGCGCTTCAATGGACATTGCTGGAGGACTGTGTCAGCGGTGCCTGGGCAGCCTCTGTCCAGGGTTCCTGGTTTCACAGCCACACGGGGCTCTGTGCGGGAGGTTCTAAGTGCCAGGTGTACTTGTCTGACGAGGCCTGGCCCCTCCTGTCCTGTCCTGCTTTGCCAGTGGCCTGGGAGCAGCTGCCCAAGCAGACAGATGGAATTAGTGGCCAGCAGTGGACAGTTTTCTTTGGCTCCCTGGGCAGTGTGGACCAGGGAGAACCCCAGGCTCTTGTGGTGGGTTGGTGGGTGCCTGGGAGGTGATCCAGCCCACACTACACCAGGGGCTCCTCTGGCCTCTGTGTGGGTGTTTCATTCATGGGGTCCAAACACAGGGACAAACCAAAGTGCTCTTCCTGAGCCTCCTTCTCCAGTTTGCATACACTCGGATCCTGACGTGTGGGGTCCCTCCCGCACCCCACTCATTCTCCAGCACACAGCCAGAGGAGGAGGAGGAGGATGATGATGAGGAGGAGGAGGAGGAGGAGAAGGAGGAGGAGGAGGACAGCAATAGCACTATTCAACTTTGTGAGCTTTTCTACTGGTGTCTTCATCCCGCCCGGGAGCCGTACCCCATTGGGTTTGGTTTTAGGTGACTTTTGAGTTCCTTTTGTACTCTGGGAACCGCTCCTCAGAACTCCCTGTCCTCTCCCATCCCCAGCTGGGCTTTTTCCTCTTACCCCGTTTTGCACTCCTCACCTTGGGGTTCCTGGTGCGTCAGCATGTTGTGTGGGATTGCCTGCTTGGAAGTCTCCCTTGCGGAAGACAGCGTGACTTTTAGGGTGTTCCTGAGACTTGCTCTTTGGCATGTGGGCTCTTCCCAGCGCCCTGACTTTTATGGAGGGTCTTCCCAGTGCCAGTGGGAGTGAGGGCTCACTCTGCAGTGGCTGGTGCCGCAGACGTGGGGTGTGGCTCTCTGGCCTCAGCGTGGGGCTGGTGTGCAGCGGGCACTGCACAATGTGTGTGTCTTGTGTGGACCAAGGAACGGTGTCCTGTTTGTGTGACCTTTTAAAGTCCTTACCGCCTCTGGCTTTGAGACCTTGCTCTTATTAGAGCCAGAAGGAGACTGCTCGTACACGTTGGGGTTTCCCTGGGCATGGGGTCTGCTGCTCCTGAAGGCCCCGCGGTCTCCTTGCTGCTCAGCTGCCTGGTTCTCCTCTTCTCAGCCGTACTCAACAGCACTGGCATCTAGGCCTGCGACGTGGTTTCCTCCCCTGCCCCGGAGCTTAGGTTCCTGCTGTTCCCTGTTCTTTCGGTCTGTGTTGAGGCTCTTCTTGTTTTCCAGTAACTTGGCTTGAGAGGCCTGGGAATGCCTGACGGCTCCTGGGACTCACCTTGTCAGCTCTTGGTCATGGATTGCACAACACGAGGTGTAGAAGCCGGAGGCGGGGCGTGGGAGGTCTCCTTCTCTGCACTGCCGTGCCGGGGTCTTGGGACGTGAAGACGACAGGTCTGAAGGCGAGTCTGGCATCCCACACACAAGCTACA
Source organism: Spermophilus citellus (assembly GCF_964194105.1). Classification (NCBI taxonomy): domain Eukaryota; kingdom Metazoa; phylum Chordata; class Mammalia; order Rodentia; family Sciuridae; genus Spermophilus; species Spermophilus citellus. Next base: position 165,015,848 of record NC_138187.1, read on the forward strand.
CAGCCCCAGGCAAGCCACGTCCCCTCTCCCGCACTCCACATCTCATTGGAGGGAAGAGGCTGGAAATACCTCCTGTGTGGGTAGCTGTGTGAAGGACAAGAGGCCGTGCAAACCAGAGCTTGGCTGGTGCCAGCGAGTGGCAGTTTCCGTTGTCCTGTTCTGCTGCAGGGCCTCCTGCACCTCTGGGTGGCTTGAGGCTCAAAGACCCATCGTTTCACATACACCTCTTCTCTCCGTGCTCTTCTGTCTTAGATGCCCCTAGGTGGCTGACCCGAGGCCTCTCAGGGTTGTGCCCACAGAAGAAGGGTAGCAGGGTGCATGAACAGGGGATGGGGGATTCACAGCCTGGGGCTCTGCATCTCAGATGTTGAGCTCCAGTTTTTGAACATTCTAGCTGGTGTGGCATCTGGGACAATCAGTGCAGAAAACCAGGAGGAGTCGTCTTGAAGTCATCTCTGGCACTTAATTAGGATTCCAGGCAAGAATGGGAAGGATTTACCAAGCTTAACTGTGGTTCTTTGATAGACTAGGAAATAGAGAGTCACTGTGGTCATGATTTGAGTGCCTCTGAGTGCCCAGGTGCTGTCTGATTTCTGAACAAAACTTCACGGCACAGAGCTGTCCTAGGGTGGACCTGTCTTGCCCCTGGTCTGATTGGCTGTGTCCAGTGTCTCTGAGGATCCCTTTTGGAGTGGATGAGACTCCTCTCCTGCAGCATGGGTCTTCGAGTCCAGCAAGGACGAACCTGACAGTTCCCTGTGAGCGAAGGCACTGCTCGGCCAGAGTCCGTCTGTTCTGAGAGGTCTGCCCTCCTGCAGTCCTACACGTCCCCCATCTGTGTCCTTCCAGACAGTGCTGTACCAGCCTTCAGTTCAGCACCGATTTCTTACAGTCAGCCAGGCTGTGTCGGGCTCTGTGCTAAATGCTGTCTCTTAGTTGTAGAAAAAGTAAGGCAGGTAGTGAATCCTGAGCAGCACACCCGAGGAAGCACCCAGCCCAGCCCCTGACACCAGGAGAACAGCAGGCAGCTCTGTGCCCACAGGGATCCGTCTTGCCGTTCTTCCCTGGGAAGCTAATGGGTGAGCTCTTTCTTTTAGAGTTTGAGTAGGTGAGAAGACTCTGATGAAGAGTGTACTGATGAAGAAAATAGGAAGTCATATTTCCTTCTAAAGCAGCCCGTTCAGAAGACCCCAGCAGCACTCCTCAGAAAATGCCAGCTGCAGCTTAGCACAAGGCACATCACCAGGACCTGGCGACGCTTTCGTCTGTGTCTATGAAATAAGCTCCGGCACTTTCTGACTAACTGCTTGCCCCACACTCCCATCCCACATCTGCCATTATTCATGTTTAATTCTCATCCTGGTCACTGTTTTAATTTCATAAGCTCCTGATGATGGAGGAGTGAAGTTTAAGATACTGCTTCAGACAGCAGTTACGGACTGCGATCCCCAGGTTTGGAACTGGTAAAACCCCTGAAACTTCAGGACCACAGGTGTATTTAGTCTTCTATCCTGGATGAGGGTGAAGAATGAGATGAGGATGCCATCTGTGGCCCTGAGGATTCGGTAGCATGCTGTGCGCACAGTAAGTGCGTGGTAGCTGCGGTATCTATGCAGTGCTGTTTTATTATCCAGATGTCGAGCACACGCGCACGTTGGGCCAGCAGGAAGGCGTTCTGGACACCTTCTGATTTATTAACATGGCACCTCTGGAGAGCAGGCGAGAGGCAGTGACGTTGCTGACCCTTTCTGGTTCTTTGCAGAATCAATAGTTTTGTCTCTTGTTAGTGTCACAGCCATAAAATTGACACCAGGATTATTCGTTGCCCTTTGTCCAAGGCTCAGCACTCCTCTGTACCAAGCCTTTGTCTTCTAGGGTATTTGTTTTGTCTTCATAAAATAGATGGAGAGGTAAAGACACAGGATACCCGAGTCAGGGATAAGCCAGAGTAAGAACTTAATTCTACCAATTACCCAAACAGGATACATGATACTGAGGCAGAAGGCGGTGACTGTGAGCTGGGTAGTTATCTTTGGAGCTTAAAAAGTGACAGGCAGTCTACAGGTTTAGACAATAAATTACCTCTTTTCCATTGACTGTAACTTAATTTTGGAAGTGCATTTGCACTTAATAGTTTTGATTAAAATGAGAGATAGAAACCATAGTTTAAAAGCAATTGCTTGGTGGCACGTGAATGTCATAGTGTGCTGTCCATGAGCTATCATTCCTCCTGCACTAACTGCACGAGAGCAAGCTGGCCAGGTGGGCAGCTCAGGGCTGCGAAGGCTACATACTGAGGCCAACTGTGATGACGTCCACTCCCTGGAGTGCTTTCTCTGCACAGAGCCTCACCTTAGGCACTTTCCACGAGTGAGCTCACTCAGCATTCACGTCGGGATGAGGAAGCAGGGTTGTGATCATTCCTGTTCTACAGATGAGGAAGAAGTCAGAGCCAGCCTTCCACCCAGGCCGCCCAGCTCCAGAGCTAACCATCAAGCCTGCACTGAGATGCCCAGCCGTCAGGGGGGCTCTGGGTGTGGCAGGGGACCTCACAGCTGTGCTCACCTCGCACCCACAGCTCTCCCTGGCTGGCTGTGGCAGTAGGACTACTTACCTGAGAGACCCCAGCTGAAGAAGGAGGTGATCTGAACCAGGTTCCGGCCCCTCTGGTCAGTCACAATGCACGCCCTGCTCCACCCCCCTGGCCTCCTTCAAGTTCAGCACCAGCAGTGTGCTCCTCAGGCACCTCCCGTAGGCGGTGGAGGCTTGGGAGTAGCCCAGTGCCACGTGGTGTGAGATGGGCCAGCCCTTTAAAGCACACGCCAGGACCACTGTGGGCGTCTTGTCCTGTTTTTGCAGTTCAGCCAACTTCTGGTTCTGCTCCTGTGGCTTATTTGATGGTAGCAGGAAAAACCAAGGGACCTTTTTTTTTTTCAGATGAGTGGTGTCAGCTGTGCAAACCGCAGCCTCATTAATCAAATGAACACAGGTCTGAGGTGGAGCGAGTTGGTATGTATAAAAATCTACATGCTGTCCCCAAGGTCCGCCTCTGCCACAGACCTCCTCTCAGGAGACAGGGACGCAAGTGCGTTCTTCTTGGCGTCATGGCAAGTGACAGGCAAGAAGAACGCACTGTCTGCCACCTTTGTGTTGGGTCCTCTGTGGGCACGCTGGCAGGATCTGCAGTGTGCCTGGCGAGCATTAGGACTGTAGCTCACGACTTAGAACTCTCCTTACCCAACTTTGCAAGTGGCCAGGGACTCACCTCTCACTCTCATGCATGAGAGTCGGGGTGACCTGTAGGGAAGATGTTGGTCTTCTTGCCCTGACATTCCAGCCAAGCCCACCCACATTTAGATTTCCAACCAGCGGATTTCAAGATGGATCTTGAGATACTTTAGACAGTTCACTGAGCAAATAGAAGAATCACCTCTAATATTCCCCCGGGCCTGGTGTCTGTGACCACAGAAAACCCCAAAGCCCAGTTTACTAGGAATTGGTGGCAAGACAGGTTGTGGCTTCCTCCGAGTACTGTGGCATTTGGTGATTTAAGTGGACACGGATGACAGGGTAGCTAACACCACTTGGGATCTTAGTGCTCCGAGTCCACTTTACACACAGAAAGCAGCAGTGTGCTCTCTGAGGTTCTTTCCTGATCAGACCTGGGATGGGAGTCCTGTGTGCATGTGTACACAAGACAGATAGAAGCCATGGACTCCGATGGTGTTCTAGGTACAGAGTCCAAGTAGCATTCCTTATGAGGATCAGTGGGGGTAGGAAAACATTGGCGGAGGCAGCTCTGCACCTGTTCCGTTTTGGAATTTGCTGAACACTTGCATACACAGGGCTCAATGAGTAAGCAACTGTTTCTGAGCACAGACTGTGTAAAGTTCTGTTGTAGATGCTGGAGTGAGATAGCTCTGTTCCTAAAAGTGTAGTATTCTAGTAGAGACCACCAACAACCAAATAAACAGGCAGGCAAAAGATTGTGGGCTACCCTTTAAGCTGTTCCTATAAGACTTGCTCTTACATATTTAAAAATACATTGGATTCCTGAAAATGGACATTAGTAATGTAACTAGGATGCAGCCTGGGATTGGGGGGTTCTGTAAAGCTCCCTATGTGAGCCTCAGGTGCAGCCAAGGCTAAGAACCACTGCCAGAGGCACTGCAGCTCAGGGACATGGATGTGGCTCCTCCTTGCAGAGCTTTGGTGCTGAGGCAGAGTGAGTCTGGAGTTAGGAGACGGGGCAGGGCTTCCTTAGAGTGAGCCAGAGTAGCTGGAGTTGTGAGAGTGGCAAGGAAAACCCAGGATGAGCAGATAATTTGAATGTTGGATAAGCAATGAATGATGTTTTCCAATAAGTATGCTCACTGCAACATAATTATTGTTGTTTGTCAAAAATTCAGATTTAACTGTGTGTCCTGTATTTTGTCTGCTGTGAGCAGATAGAGTTAGAACATGCCAGCTGTGGGGGGACTCATAGGGTGGCCATGGATGGTGGAACTTGCGAGGGTGTATGGCTAGATGTTTGATTGTTTGATGGCAGGGACAAAGGAATGTCATTCTGCCCAGGACACCTGTGTGCCCACTCGCCTGGTGCGCCTGCCTGGGCTTCCATGCAGGCGAGGGCCAGCAGAACCTCCGTTACCTTGGCAACCCCTCCAGCCACTGACTGCTAGCGGCTGGAATTTCCCCCGCGCCTGCTTGCTTTCTGGTAAGCACAGCCTGCGGCCGGCAGGCAGGGTCCGTGCGCTGGTGCGCAGGTGCGCGGCGCTCAGGTGCAGCAGGGCGCAGCGACTTGGCCGCCCGCCGCCCGCGCATCCCGCTCCTCTTCAAAGGCCTCGGGAGCGAGGGGCCCACGCAGACACACACGGACGGCAGTTTTATGAGAAAATGCAGATAAAGGGCCCGGCGGTAGGGCCATATGTTCCCCGTAATCTCCAAAGCCGTCACTTCAATTAGAGCCTCCCTGAGCTGCAGTGCCCGCTCCTGAGTAAACAGCGCGCTGAAAGAAGAGCTCGGTTTCCAATTAAAAGTGTACTAACATTTCTCTTTCCCTAATTCCCGCCGAGCGCAGCCCGCGCAGGCGGAGGCGCGGCCGGGTCGCGGCGGGGTCGTCGTGGTCCCCTCTGCGTTCCCAGGTGACGTCAGCGCGGGATTAGGCCGCTGCATCGGGCTGCATGGAGTTAATTAAAGCAGCGCCCGCAAATCCGCTGGGCGAGGCAGGTGCTGGGGATCTGTGTGCGGGCGCGTGTTCCCCTGTGTCCACGTGGTGTGTGTGGCCTCATGTGTGTCCATGGGGGGCATGTCGTCCCCCGTGTGTGCTTCTGCAGTAAAAGTCAGGTTGTCTAGTTTCGGAGCTGGAGGTGTCCTCCCTCGCTCAGGCGTCCCACAGAGGGACTTCACTCAGAGAGGCACACAGCCTCCTGAGCTGGTCCTGGTGGGCCTCAGCCCCAGGTCCCCTGCAGGCTGTATGCAAATACCATTTTCTGCATGGTGGCCCCTTCCCCTTCTTGGTGCCCCAATCTTGAGAATCTAAGGGCATGAATAAATGGAGGCCAGATGTGAGTTGTTTAAATACTGGAGAGCAACAGGCCTCCTGATTTCAGGAGCTCTTGAGAGCGCTGAATCTGAGCATCATGGGCCCTTCAGCCTCTGTATCTTGACACTCTGAAAACTTGGTTTCTATTGATGTTTTCTGTTCAGCAGAACTGGTTGAAAGTTGCCTGTTTTCAGATGGGAGAGGGGTGGATAGATTAACTTTCTGGCCTACTCTCTATACCATGAAAGAATCAAAGAATTGAAGCCATTATCTGCAAAATTCCAGAAACATCAATAAGCAGAAAATCCTCACCAGCTCATTCAAATGCAAATGCTTCTCCTCCTTTCGTGAATTATCTACCCAAGTAATTACTTTAGTTTTGAGTTTGGCCTTGGAGGTGAGGACTTCAGAGAATGAGGCTGTTTGTTTATTCCTCGCTCTCTGATTGATGCTCACTAAATTAAACTGAGGCCAGTTCAGCAAACATTTCGAGGGCCCATCTCTCTGCCCAGCACTGGCTGGGTCAGACACTAGCAACCACCAGAGCCCAGAAAGCCACCTCTGTGTCCCAGACACCAGGTTCCCTAGTGAATAGGGAACTCCTGTAAGAAAATAATTACAATAAAACATGCACGATTGTCAGAGTAGAGCCACCTCGTGTGTGCAGTCTTGCAGGGGAGCGGTGCTTGTCCTTGGGGTATGTGTTAGGAACTGTGTGGAGAATGTGTTCCAGTGGATGTGACGTGGTGACTGGGGCTTGACCACTGGAGGGTGCTTGCTGGTGGTGAAAGGCAGGCGTGTTGGGAGGAAAAAGGGGGTAGCTCAGCCTGTCCTGAGCTGGAAGGCCGAGACTGGAGGCCCGGAGGGACTGAGGTCCTCGTGTGAGTGGGAAGACACAGGCCAAAATGGGAAGGGCTTTTCTGGATCTTACGTGAATACATTCTGGGGTGAGAATTAGCATCAGAAGTTTATGAACAGGGTTGCAAAGCTACAAGTCTGATCTTTGGAAAGAGAAGGCGGGCGGGCGGATTGGAGTTGGGATGACATTGCAGATGGGGAGAGGATCAGGAGACCTCTGCAGCGTTCCAGTGACAGACAAAGGTTTGGGCCAAAGCACGCGTTAGAGGTTTCAGGGAAATCGTCACTTGCTGGTGCTCTCAACACTCGATGGCTCCCCACTAAGTGCCACATCATTCTGAGTGGTGGGCGCATAGTCATGAGCAGCACGGGCCAGGCACCTCCCATCAGGAGCTTAAATTCCAGAATTAAAACCTAGGAAGAGAGGTCGACCTTGAGGATGGCGTTGGGATTTCTAATTATATGAACATCCATGTCCTGAGAAGAGACAGCAAGTTCAGGAAAGAACAAGGACCTAGGTAATGAATTCGGGAGAGGCAGGCGGACAGGTCTGGTTTTGTGAACGAGGTGTATCGGACATCCTTTGGGCGGCTGAGCACATGGCCCCGGGGCTCTAGGGGGAGGTCAGACATGGACTCCGCAATCACAGAAGAGCCAAGGGTTTAAAACCAGGTAATTCTGTAGTAGTGTCTCCACCGCTGCAGCTGTCTGGGTCTGCGTGGCTCACACACACACACACACACACACGCGCGCGCGCACACGCACACACAATTCATCAACAAATCTCAGCACAGTAGTGGTCCTCAATGTCTCTCCTAGGGCCAGAAGGCCAGCATCCAGCATCTCCTGGGAGTGAGTGGGAAATCGAGTTTTCACTCTCATGCTGGGCCGACCACATTGGGCACTCTGGGCCACACGTCTGTGCCCCTGTTTCCTCGTGACGTTGGAGAGGTGCTGAACCAGAGCAGTCCCCCCAGGCCACAGACACCAGTCACAGAAGGGTAGCCCAGGCCTGAGCAGGGGCACCTGCGTTTCTTAGTGACCACTGTCTTCAAAGACCCATGGGCCTGCTCCCACCCTGGGCATCTTGGGCAGTTCTGAGCAAGCTCCAGTGTCCGCCCAGTGATTCACAGCACCCGTTTCCTACAGTGATCCCTGCCGTCCTGGGGCCTCGCCCATCCTGCACACCCAGGACTGACCGACCCGGGGCTCTGGCTAGGTTTTGCTCTATCCCAAGCACATGGTGAGTGGATGGAGGGGAGGGGATTTAGGCACCAGCTAAGGTTTACACACAACAGTTTCTGGAGTCCCTCTGGCCTCTGAATGTAGTGTAAATGGTGCACACGTGTATGTACACACATACACACAAACGTGCTCTCACACACACACAGTTTCCACACACCCTTCCTGATTACTGTCACAACTAGTGTTGTTCATTCAGTCAACACTCGAGTCTCTCCTCTGTGACCAGATCCTTGGCCACCCAGGGAAGATAAAATCAACAAAAGATACTTTTTTATGGTCTATACAGACCTCTACATACTTGATGCAATCAGAAAATAAGAATTTATTGTCTGTGGATAAATTGGCAACTGTTTGGTGTGTCCATGTTTAAATGATTGAGAGAGGAGAGAAATCGGTGAGGACATGAGCAGTTAATGGCTCAGTTTCCTCTTCCACTTCTCCCACGGGGGGCTGGTGACCTGGGCATTCTTGCTCCCTCCCCTCTCGGTGGGTGAGGGGGGTGGACCCAGCACACGGGTGTTTATGGTGGTGCCTGACTCTCAGCAGTGCTCACGAAAGGGAGCGCCTCCTTAAACTTGAGCATCAGGGACTCATTGGCACCTTCAGCATCTCCTCATGCACAGGCAAAGGAGGGCCAGGGACCCAAGAAGCGGCCACCCTCCGACTCACCAAAGTGCCCTTCTCACATGTCAGGATGCGTGACTGTGACACAGAGCCACAGCTGGCATTACCTAATCTAACAGCTGGGGTGTGACCAGAGGGATTTTGGGCTTTTGAAGGAGGGACAAAGGACACCAGATGCCGTCTCTGCAGAGTGGAGCGTGGAAAGAGGATGTGACATTGATTCTAGCACTTTCCTGAGACTGTCTTTGAATCTGTGCACTTGGGGCCTTGGTTCTTAAATCTGGCCTACAACCTGGAGCCCCTGGCCTTTGCAGAGGTGTGTGCCGCGTGGAGGCAGACCTCAGTGAGGCCAGCAGCCTCCCTCGGAGCAAGCACGAGCGTCCCCTGTGCCACTCCCTCTGCAGTGTCTCGCGGCTCCAGGGGGCTGTGCGCCTTCTCTAGGGACAGCCACTGAGACCTGGCTTCCCATGAGAGGCTGGTGGAACCAGGCACGGGCATTGTCTGATGCTCCCCAAGGCTGAAGCAGAGTGGGAAACTCATCCCTCCTTGATGAACCCAGCTGGTTGCACCAGGTGCACGAGCTCCCAGTGGGAAGGCAGTGCATGGGGACAAAGTGGCCTCTCCACACCCCATCTGGGGCCCTCTGTACCCTACCCAGGGCTGTCTCCCTGCCATCCCCACTCCCTGGGCCTTGGAGGATGGCCTCACAGCCCTGTTCCCCTGTGTCCACCCAGGATCAGTGAGCTGAGAGAACCCCTGTGGGGATGCTTTGGGGTGCGTGAGACACACTAGCTTCAGTCTGTGGTGCCCTCAATGCGCATGTGTCATCTGTGTGGGGAGACTTCCAGCAAGGACAGGGCTGTGGTCATTAGGTCCCAGAATGTCACGAGTCACTTGTCGAAGACTGTCTCAAAGACTAGCTTCAAACTGAAGGCTTTAGAGTTCAGAGATTTCCAAACAGGTAAAAGCACCCATTAGGCCAGTTTTGCTAGGGGAGAAGTGATGATTCAGACATAGGAACAATAACTGTGATTTTTCAGTGAGCATAGGCAGACCCAGTTAACTAGAAATCTCAATCAGGCACGATCCATCATTTGGAATCCTCGGTTAATATAAGGGAGAAATTGGAAAAATAATTAGCCATCATCAAAGGATTCTTTTTAGACAGCCACCTTGGGGGAAGCGTTCGTCACTAACCTCACCCAGCCGACTTCCTCCTCCTCTTACAGGTGCAGCTGTATAGACAGACCACTGCACTTGAGGCGGTCCACAGTGGCTGCTGTCACACATGCCATCCACCAAACTTAGAAACAGTCCTTCCTGTACTCCTGTGCCCGGAAGACAGCGTTGGGGTGCCAGAGGTCAGCATCTGGCAAGGGTTCTCTTCTGATTGCAGACTTCCTGTACCCACAAGGGCCAGGGCCTAGAGCTCTCCACGTCCTCTCATAGAGCACTGACCCTTTCATGAGGACTCTGCCACAGGGCCAGGTACCCAAGAGGACCCAGCTCCTAGAACGGTCACCTGGGGTTTTGGGGTTTAGCACATCAACTTGAAGGGACCCAAGTGCTCCATGACTGTCTTAGTTGGCATTTCTCAATAGGAAAACTGTCGGCATTTTGGTGAGACAGTTTGTTCTTTGCATCTGTGCCCCGCCCCCCACTGACAACTAGAAAAATGTGTCTCCTCCATTGGCCAGTGCTCCCGGGGACAGAGCATTCCTGACCGAATGGGTCAAGTTAGAGGTTGTGATGGCAGGTTCAGAAATGTCTCCCCCTTTCGGTTTTGAACAGGGTTGGTCAAGGTGGAAGTCCTCTAAGACACCCGCTGCATCACCTCCATTTCACAGTGAGGAAACTGAGGTTGGGCACCCTGCCCGGGCCACCTCGTCCTTGCTGGGCAGGTGGAGGGTGTCGGCTTCTCCCACCCGCTGTGCTGCCTCCCTTGACTCCGTCTGAGCATGGTCACGAGAGGCTTCGCACACATGAAGCAGCCATGACTGAAACACGGGGCCACCTGTGACCCCCGGTGGTGGGTGTGCTCCCCACGGCCCTGAGCTGGGGACTCCAGGGTGTGGGTGCTTTCGACAGGTCACTGGCTCAGGAGGACTCAGGTGCCTAGGGCAGAGCTCATGCCACACTTCATCTGCTAAGACACTTTCGGGTCACTTTATAAAGAGACATTACAATGTAGCTAAAATGGGGATGTGGCACAGTTGGGGTGGTGAGAAAGCATGTATCCTTTTTCTTTCTGTGGTGATCTACTGGGTAGTCACACATTTTAAAATGACAAACTACAGCTCGTTTCCAGCACGGGTTGTGGATGTCTCCATCCTGACCATCCCTGGAGGTGGTGAGGACGTGGCCGACCTGTCTCTTAAGCTGTGGGGTCTGCAAGTGCCACAGAGGCGCAGATCTTGGAGACAGAGCGAGAGGGAACTTACAGGCAGAAGGATAAGCTGTCCACTTTCTCTGTCCAGCCTCTCGAATGAGCCCCCTTTGAAGGTCTTTCTGGCCTCCAGCTTGGTCCTGGATCTGGCCGTGGTGCTGACTGCTCACACCTCGGGACTCTGTCCAGTGACTCCTGGGGTCGATTCTGCTTGTCCCCTCACCTCGCCGTCTCTGGCACCAGCCTTACAACCCTGGCTCTGAGGAGGACGACGGAGGGAGTAGGAGCTGGCTTGAGCTGGCTTGATTTCAGTGAGGCTAGTGACATGGAGTGTCGGAAGATGCCTGGCCGGTGAAGGGACAGTCGCCACACCTGCGGACTCCCTAGCCAGTCTCAAGTGCCAAGTCAGCCAGGGACAACCAGCGAGGAGATGCCCTGTCCGCAGCAAAACCAGAGCTGAGGGTGTGGCTGGTGAGATGAGGGCTGCTCACCAGGCAGCACGGTGAGGCCACCCCTCAGCTGAAAGGGAGGCTGCCTCCACCCAGGCCGAGGGCGGGGCCAGCAGGTGGAGAGCACCTGGGGGAAGCTGCAGCGGCCCCAGCCGGCAGGTGTGAATTGGATGGAGGAGGTGGCAGCAGGGCCAAAGACACCACCAGGCGGAGGCAGGGCGAGGCGGGACTGCGATTCCTCCTGCTTCTCTGTGCCCTCAGACTGTCTCCTAACTACCCGTTGGCTGAAGCCAGATGGGTGCAGCAGCCTGCAGGGGTTGGCCCAGGCGACAGAGCAGGTGGGGAAGACAGGAATAAATCCCAGCATCCAAGAATGGCCCCTGACTTAGGAAACCTGTAACATGGGCAGGAAAGAAACCAGAGGCACCAACAGAGAAAATTTAGAAGTCAACGTTAACTCAGCCAAGCTGGGACTTCCTGTGTCCTGAGCGGAGCGCGGAGGTCTGGGCCCAGAGTGGAAGTGAGGGGAGCCACTGTGGGCAGAAGCCTCAACAGGGCGGCAAGGCCTGGCTGGGCCTCCGCTCCCCAGCCTCCGCCACGCTGAGATGCCGGTGCGGCCATCCTGACCTAGCAGCTGCCTCCTCCTCTCCAGGGACATGCCACGCTGGGTGTGACCCAGCCTGCAGGGCGGGACCTCACCTCCAGCCGCAGCCTGGCTCCTCTCCTTGCCTTCAGTATCTTTCTCAGCAGGGTCGTCACCCCCCCCCCACCCGCCCCGAGTGTGGGTCTTATTAATGTGAGGAAAACCCAGAAGTCCTTTTCATCTCTATAAAAAGGAAGGAAGGAAGAAGGGGGTCTTTGGTCACCACTGGGGAAAAGTCACACAAGCAGATGATTTTGGTGCCGTGAAGGGACCCTTGGGTCGCAGCTGCAGAAACCTGACCCATGTGGTTGGAGCCACGGCCAGGCTGACCACCCATGAGAGAAGAGACTACTCAAGAGCAGCTCCTCCTCCTTCAGCTAAGACGCCCCAGAGAGTCGGAGAGGGAACTAAGAACTTCTAGAATCTAAGTCAGACTTAGACAGGGATAAGCAGGGTTGGAAACAGGGCAGAGAAGCGACTGTGGCAGAGAAGTCGGTGGTGACAGTGGCGTGCTACCTCACACGGCATCTCAGCACAGCGGAGGCTGGGGAGCGGAAGCCCAGCCAGGCCTTGCCGCCCTGTTGAGGCTTCTGCCCACAGTGGCTCCCCTCACTTCCACTCTGGGCCCAGACACCCATGCTTTGCTCAGGACACCTTAAGAAGAACTTCTGGGTTTTCCTCACATTAAGAAGTGTGGTGTCCCTTTGTGGTGCTGCTGTTGAGACTGGGAATGGTCATGGTCTGAATCCTTAAAGTGTAGGGTGGCCCCCACAGGACACCAAGAGTTGCAGAAACAGGAATTTGTTCCCAAGAATCATCATGGAGTCTGGGGCTCTTGGTCGTCCAAACACTGAACTGCTCCTTCAGCCCCCCTGCTGCCCCCGGCCCTCGTGGTCAGCTCTGCTCCCCTCCTCCGCAGTCCGTGCCCCACGCAGTGCTGGAACACTCTCGCCCTCCTCTGCATCCCTGCACTTTCCCCTGATAGAAGCACACCTGGCTTGCTCTGCAAGGGCACCAGGCTGCAGGGACTGAGGCAGGGACCCTGTCCTGCCCACAGAAGGATGTTAAGCACTTTGAAAACTGTCGTTTTTAGGTGAATATACGAATGGCGGCTGTACGAGGACCCTCTGTGTATTGAAAAATGTTTGTCTATACCTTCTATAAAATGAAGATCTCTCTCTTTTTCTCCTCTCTTTTCTGGGTGCTGGGGATGGAACCCAGGGCCTTGTGTATGAAGGCAAGCACTCTACCAACTGAGCCATGTCCCCAGGCCCAACGGGGAGAAGAGAATCCACCTCCACACGATGGTCTCTGTACAACTTCAGGTGCACACAGTTTTAGAGCAGGGTGCGGGATGTGAAGAGAGGCTGCATTGACTTGAAACCTGTGGGAGGGTTGTGCCGCCGCTGATGTCACAGCCCCCTGGCCTCCTGCAGAGTGTCACAGTGTCAATCGACTTCTCCTTTGCCAAACTCCCTGATACTCTATTGATGCATCTATGAATGGCATCAGCGGAGATGCAGCCACTGACGGTTACACTTGACCTGGGCTGCTGCACCACACAGGCTTGCGTGATGGTGGCCACGGCTGGGGGAGCTGCGTGGCCCTGCCGTTACTGGGCCTGCGTGATGGTGGCCGTGGCTAGGGGAGCTGCGTGGCCCTGCCGTCGCTGGGCCTGTGTGATGGTGGCTGTGGCTGGGGGCCTGGGGGAGCTGCATGGCCTTGCCGTCTCGGGGCCCTGTGACAGAAGGCTGCTCGGTACCTGCCCACCCTGGCGGAGGCCATAATGAAGAGTGGAGGGAGGACCCTGAGGGGAAGGAGAGACACTCTGCTCCCTTGTCAACCAGGCAGGCGCCGCTCTCCGGTCAGTGGCCATTGTGTTGCCAGAATGGAGGGAGAGCCTGCCCCTGGGCTTGGCAGTGCCGGGCACAGCATGCCTCCAGGCCAGCTCTTGTCCGTGCCAACCCTGGGTCACCCTGTCACCCTCACCTTTTCCTGAATCACTCCATTGATTTCAAAGCAGAAAACAAGATTTTTAAACATAGTTGATATTCCTCCCTCTCATGAAAGCCAGCAGGAGTCTGGAGGTCTGGCTGGAGCAGTTGGGAAGGTGGAAGGTGTGAAGATCCAGTCTGCCATTCTCCCTCACCAGTCCGGAGGCGGTGTGTGCGTGCAGGGCCCCGGGAAGGCAGAGGGAGGCACGCTCGAGGTCAGGGACTCTCCCAGTGTGGCCGTGGGCCAGTCCCATCAGTGCCTCAGGAGGAAATGGGAGACTGGAGAGCCACAGACCCCATCCCAAACCTGCTGAGCCAGGCCCCGGGCGGCCAGCCATCTGTGTCACCATGCCCACGGTGCCTGGGAGGGCTGCTGGGCTGCAGAATGCGGTCCTGGGCCTCCAGGACCCCTCCAAACCCTCCTTACCAAATAAGCTCCATGCCTTACAAGTAAAGGCAGCGAGGGGAGAGGAGGAGAGGTCAGGGGTACAAGTTCAGGCTAACGGCTGATGTGAGTGGGGTGCTCTTAGCAATGGCTCATCAAGGTAGGACCATCTCGGGACGCCCAGTGCCACCTAAGGCCACATCCACAAGTGTTTCCCGTGGTTGCAGTGGGGCTTGCCGCTCGCAGCGATACCCAGTGTGTAGTTGACTTGGGGAAGTGCTCCCTGCAAACCCCCTGTGGAGCCAAGGCTCCACCTGCACGAAGCTGTCCTTGGACCTGACTGTGCCCCTACGGCTGCCCCACAGCGTGGCCCGCCCTCTGTCCCTCTCCGTTCTTCTCCAGGCTTCTGTCCCTTGTTATCACAGCCAGGCTTTTCTCTTCGTGACCCTCTGCTGTCCTGCTTAGGGCAGCCTAGCCACATGGGTGCTGTCGTAGCCGTGGACGGTCTGGGATCAATATCACGTGAAGGAGATGTTGAGAGTGTAGCTCCAGTGAAATGGATTTTACCCAGCTGAGCCCAAATGGAGGTGGCTAATAATCCCCTCATCTTTTCGGATGGCCCATCATGGCCAGCAATGTGGAGTGCCCTGCAGTCTGAAGGGCTGTTGGCCTCTCTCACTTTCCAAGCCAGCAGAGGGCCTGATCAGAAGAGGGCGTCCCAGCCAAGGGCGCACAGGGTCCGAGCAGCATGGTCAGATGGGCACGCTCCCCTGTGGTTAGTCCACAGAGATGGACCAGGGAGGACTAGGAGAGGGGCACCAGCCAACTCAGCCACCTGCCCAGCACCCAGAGATGACTGTCTTGGTCATTTTGAATTTGGAGGAATAATTAACCTTTTGTCTTCCAAACCTTCCTAGAAACAATGTAGTTTTCCTCTTGGTTGATCCTCCTGAAGACTAGTGGTTAATGGAGGGGACTACTCCAGAGAGAGGTGGTAGTCGGTGCACTGGTCACTTCCTAAATTGGAGCAAGCACACTCAGACTTCATTACCAGAAGCCTAACACAAGGCCCTGTGGCTACACACAGCCTGCCTATTGGACCACCAGGCAGCTGCCAGGTGGCTTTTGTCAGACTGAGCCGAGAGCCCCGCTCGTCCCTTTCCAGTCAGCCTCGGAGGCTGGCCACGTGAGAACAGAGTGGGCAGTGGTTTGCATTTCGTATTTGTCCACGTTTGGCTTGAATGCAGTGATGGTGGTGAGAGGGTCTCCCGCCGTTGGGACGGTCAGCGTCTGCAGCGTGTGGCGGAGCCCTGGTGGGTGCCCCAGCAGCACGCCTGCACCTTCCAGCCTGGGCTGCCTGGGCTGTTCTTGTCAGAGGGGAAGGGGAAATGTGGGAAGGGTGCGGGTGGGGGTGGGGTGGGGGCGGGGCACTCAGCTGTGACTGTTCAGCGGTGAGAAGGCCTAGACTGGGGCAGAAAATGGACGCCACCTTCTGTGCCGCGTCCTGGTTCCCAGCAGACCTCCAAACACAAGGGCTCCTTCAGGAGCACCAGCTGCTGAGGGCGAGGAAGGGTGCACTCAGCCGGGCAGGCTGCCGGAGCTCAGGAGTGCAGACTGGAGACATGACCCGGGAATGTCCTGGCTCTGACCCGCCCAGCCCCTCCCCTGCCTGGCACGGGAACCCCCTCTGCCCAGGACCTCTCTGGACAAAGGGCCTTTCTTGAAACGCCTCACCTGTGGCCTGGCTCAGCAGTGCAGCGCAGCTCCTGTGTGCTCTGCTGGAGACAGGCGGCCAGCAGGTCTTCCTGAGCCTGCCCTCTGGGGGCTGCAGTGGTGGGCAGGACAGTGGGAGGCAGGGGAACTGCAGAGCGGGGCTGTGGTAATGGGGACTGAGAGAGGTCTGTCCCTTCTCCAGCAGGAGCTCAGGTGGACTCCCAGGAAGCCTCCCTCCAGCCCTTTCTTTCCTCACTCTTTAATAATGGTCACAGGGCATTCTGCAGGGCCAGGTGTCCTTGGAGCTTCACAGTCACCGGGAGGCCAGGCAGACAGGCAGGGGGGAGGAGGGGGGAGGAGGAGTGTCCCAGCCCTGTGCCCTTGGGCAGGAGACCCCTTTCCCTTACCCGGCCTCAGTTTACTCATGTGCAGGAGAAGGCTCGCAGTGCAGTTCCTGCCTCCTGGAGCCGGGGTACAGCCGGCGGGCCTTGCGGATGTAGACGCCGCACTCAGCTGGTGGCCAAGCATGAGGAATTGTTAGGCCATCTTGCAGAAGGAGAGACTGGGCCTCAGGATGTGAGAGTTTTAGACAAGAGTGCTCAGCTCAGCAGCAAACTTACAAAAAGACCCTATTCCTGATTTTGCTGTCAGAGCTCCTGTCCATGGCTGCACGTGCTCCTCTGACATGAAGAACAGCCGTCCAGTGTTCGTGGGAGAAGGGGCATTCGGGTCTCCCCCCACCTGGGCCAGAACCCACAGTGGGGACGGTCATTTGCTATAGCTGAGGTGCTGGTTGATAAGCTGGCTTCCTTGCTGTGCATGGGGGTGTCTCTGGGGTGGTTGGACTGGTCAGCCCTGTGTGAGAGCGGCCTGACGCAGAGGACTGTGTATGTTGTGCAGGTTCCTGAGCCTCTCTGAGGCTGTGTTTTACCCCTTAGGGGACAGCAGTAAGATGGTCCATGCCATGCTGCAGTGCAGATGGGACCAGGCCTGTCCTCTCTCACCTGGCAAGAGCTGGTGTTGGGTGCAGAGCTGGTGTTAGGGGCACAGAGCTGGTGTTTGGGTGCAGAGCTGGTGTTTGGGTGCAGAGCTGGTGTTAGGGGCACAGAGCTGGTGTTTGGGCACAGAGCTGGTGTTTGGGTGCAGAGCTGGTGTTTGAGTGCAGAGCTGGTGTTTGGGGCACAGAGCTGGTGTTTGGGGCGCAGAGCTGGTGTTTGGGTGCAGAGCTGGTGTTTGGGGGCAGAGCTGGTGTTTGGGGGCAGAGCTGGTGTTAGGGGCACAGAGCTGGTGTTTGGGTGCAGAGCTGGTGTTAGGGGCACAGAACTGGTGTTTGGGTGCAGAGCTGGTGTTTGGGTGCAGAGCTGGTGTTAGGGGCACAGAGCTGGTGTTTGGGTGCAGAGATGGTGTTTGGGTGCAGAGCTGGTGTTAGGGGCACAGAGCTGGTGTTTGGGTGCAGAGCTGGTGTTTGGGGCGAAGAGCTGGTGTTTGGGTGCAGAGCTAGTGTTAGGGGCACAGAACTGGTGTTGGGTGCAGAGATGGTGTTTGGGCACAGAGCTGGTGTTGGGTGCAGAGCTGGTGTTTGGGCACAGAACTGGTGTTTGGGTGCAGAGCTGGTGTTTGGGTGCAGAGCTGGTGTTAGGGGCACAGAACTGGTGTTGGGTGCAGAGCTGGTGTTAGGGGCACAGAACTGGTGTTGGGTGCAGAGCTGGTGTTTGGGCACAGAACTGGTGTTTGGGTGCAGAGCTGGTGTTTGGGTGCAGAGCTGGTGTTAGGGGCACAGAGCTGGTGTTAGGGGCACAGAGCTGGTGTTTGGGTGCAGAGCTGGTGTTTGGGTGCAGAGCTGGTGTTTGGGGCGCAGAGCTGGTGTTGGGTGCAGAGCTGGTGTTAGGGGCACAGAGCTGGTGTTTGGGCGCAGAGCTGGTGTTTGGGCGCAGAGCTGGTGTTTGGGTGCAGAGCTGGTGTTGGGTGCAGAGCTGGTGTTGGGTGCAGAGCTGGTGTTTGGGGCACAGAGCTGGTGTTTGGGTGCAGAGCTGGTGTTTGGGACACAGAGCTGGTGTTGGGTGCAGAGCTGGTGTTTGGGTGCAGAGCTGGTGTTAGGGGCACAGAGCTGGTGTTGGGGCACAGAGCTGGTGTTTGGGGCACAGAGCTGGTGTTTGGGTGCAGAGGTGGTGTTAGGGGCACAGAACTGGTGTTAGGGTGCAGAGCTGGTGTTGGGCACAGAGCTGGTGTTTGGGGCACAGAGCTGGTGTTGGGTGCAGAGCTGGTGTTTGGGGCACAGAGCTGGTGTTTGGGTGCAGAGCTGGTGTTTGGGGCACAGAACTGGTGTTTGGGGCACAGAGCTGGTGTTTGGGGCACAGAGCTGGTGTTTGGGACATGGGCATTTGCTTATCTTTTCAGGGTCCATGTCTAGTGCTGGGACCCAAGAGGTTCCCTCAGCCCAGGTACAAAGTAGGCCTGAGGCTGACATTGCCACCCAGGTGTGAGCATGAGCACCACAGTTCAGAGGCTGAGGCCCGTGCATCCCTGGCACACAATGCCCTATGTCGCGGGGTCTCGCTTTCCTGTGCAGAGGCAGCCACAGAGACCCTCCCCAGCACCCATGTCCATCCTCCTGATGACATCCGCTCCCCAACACCAACCCCTCCAGGAAGCCCAGGTGGCATCCCACCTCCCCCCAAATGGCACGCCCCACTCATTCTGCCGCGCTCTCCTGTGTCTCTCCTGGCCGGCTGAGCCCCTCTCGGGACACCTGCTCCCTGACCCGGGGCCCCTTCCCTTCTCTAACTTCTCTGGTGATTGATGCTTCTCTTTTCTAATTTCGGGCTTCTGTCCTTGCCATGCCCGAGGAGCTCGCCGCACGCTGTGGGTGTCCTTCACCCTGCAGGCCACCTCCCCAGGTCAGCTTCCGTTCCTTAGGAGCACGGACTCTTCCACCTGTCCCTGTGCTCAGGGAACTCGGCCCTGCGTGCAGTGGGGTGCGAGGAGTCTCCCTGGTCGCGTCTCCTTCCCAGGTCAGCTCTGCTTGTCACAGGTGACCTGCCTCTTGGCAAAACATCCCTTCTCTCTTCTGTTCATCTTTTGTGTCATTCACTGTCATCGCAGGTGACACCTGCCCTGGTGGCCTTCCCCTCAGCAGGTGCTGCTGGGTCTTTGTCCTCCGATTGATGGGCAGGGAGGAGAGTTGTCCCAGGGGTGTCCTTGTGCAAAGTGTTGCACACGAGCCTCTGTGGGGCTCATCGAGGAGTGACCAAGTGCAAGGTTCCTGGTGGAATATTTTGGGAGCTCTTGCTGGCAGGTGGGGGCCTCCTTGGAGAGCTGTGTGCAAGGCTGCAGCTGCCTGGGTCTTGCTTCTCTGAGCTTGCTGCACTGTTGCCTGTTGGATTTTTAGTGCTGCTTTGAGTTCCCCACGTCCAGAGGTGACACAATTACTCAGGGAAGAATGGAGTTCCAGCCTCGCACTGCAGGGCCGCGGCTGGAAGAGCTCCTACACCTCCTGTCTTCATACATTCCTCCCTGTTCTTCCCCTGTCCCTCCATCCAGAGAGAACCCCAGACCTTTCCTCTATTGCCCGCCTTCTCACTGCATCTGTGGCCAGCTGTTCCTGCCTCTGCCCTCCCTGGCTTGAGGGTCTCTGCTTCCCTCCCTCACCCTCGGATATCTCTTGTTTATGGGCTGCTGGGATTTTTCCAATAACCTGAGATGAATCTACCAGGCCCCACAGGTAGTGCACCTCCGTCTCCCAGCCATAAACCACGCCGGGCTTTCATCTGCAATTGCCTGGGTCCGAGGCAGGTGGGAGGCACAGCAGCGGGGGAGTGGCAGCCTGAGCCGTTCCAGACACTCTTTTTACAAGAAAGGCCCCGAGAAACATGTCTGGACTTGGTGCCCAGCCAGTTCCCTTCACTCTGGTGGGCTGTGCGTGGAGACTAGCTCTCTGGCCTCCCCTCCAGGAGTCAGATTTATGCTGGGCCTGTCTACACGGCCTCCGGGGATGCTGACATTTGTTGTGGGAGAGCCGAGTGGTGCTCCTTTCATCTCCACTGAGGGGTGTCGGCTTAAATTATGAGGCCCGGCCACAGCCCCATCTGGGTGTGGGAGTCTCTGGCAGCCGCTCCTCTGCTGTTTGAACGTTTCCTTCATCTTCCGCTCGCAGTACTCCCACCGGCTCTGAGAGCTTCCCTTTCTCTTTGACAAGTTCAAAGCCTGCAGTCCAGGTCCTACCTGTTCTCCCAGGAGAAATGGGAACCCGAGTCCAGCAGGTCTGCACTGCTGAAAGAGCAGGGCACTCCGACCGTCCCAGGAGCAGAGTGAAGGATGTCACATGCCCCTAATGTTTACACACGGTGGCTGAAGCTGGTGAGGGTCAGTGATGGCCAGCTGACCCTGGCCAGCTGGGTGTGGCATCTGCCTGCATGTGGGAGGTGCCACGTGCCCCTCCACCCCTCCGTCCTCAGAGTCTCTCACCCAGACCTGCCAGGACACCCAAGAGTCCCTGGGTGGTGGGGTGGGCAGAGGCATGTCCTGCCAAGCGAATGTGTGCTGTTGACTGGGAGCACCCTCAGACGGTGCCAGGAGGACTCCGAGGGTCAGCCCAGGGGAGGGGTCTCAGGTGTAAGCTGTGATGGAGAGCAGCTTGGAGAGGTCCAGGGCAGGGGTCAGCAAACCACAGCATGCAGCCACATCTGGCCTGGTGCCAGGTCCTGCCTGCCACAGGGGACTGGCAAAGGCTCCCTTTCTCTTCTACTGGGCAGCCCCGTCCATCTGTGAGGCCCTCACTTTCGCACAGTGAACAGAGCCCAGCCTTCAAGTGGCCTGAGGCTGCCCTCTGTGTCAGGGCAAAGCCGGTGAGACTCACTCTGGGGTATGCTAGGGAGAGTCTGGAGACCCCCCTCGGGGGCTGAGGAAAGAAGGGGGTGAGAGGCCGAAGGGCAGAGGGGTCGGGAGAGACTCCAGGGCAGGCTCTCCCCGGCAGGCCTGGCCCCTCTCCTCCTCTCTTCCCTCTCAGCCTCCTCCCTCTGGACACAGCCAGCTTCCTGACCCCCTACAGGGTGTGGAGAGGGGCGGGGCACACCTGGCTGGGCCCTTGACACCTTCCAGGGCTGACCTCGGCGGCCCTTCTTTTGCCCCCTTCCCTGTTGGTTCACGGAGGAGAACAGCTCTCTGGAAATAGGCATTGCCCTAGGCAAGGTGAGCACAGCGACAGAGAGCCCCAGAGGACCGCAGCCATCCTGTCCCTGGACCAACGTCAGAACTCACCCCTCCTTCTGCAGCCAGCACCCAGGGGAGGAGTCTCAGTGTGTAAGCTGTGATGTCCCCATCAGGGACACTGCACAAAGCCCACTCGCTGTGGGCTGGGGTCAGTTCTGCAAGAGAAATGCCAGAGTCCAGCACCAGAGTTCAGCCCTCCCCTGGACACGAGGCTGCTGGCACCTGAAAACAGGCATCTAGGGCTGAGGACACATCCTTTGTGTTGAAGTAGTTATGGTGATTTTCATGTTCCAGGAAGCCCAAGCCTTCCCATGCAGCCCTCATTTAATTTCAACAATAGTTACAATTCTCTCTCTCGCTCTCTCTCTCTCTCTCTCTCTCTCTCTCTCTCTCTTGCTCGCTCGCTCGCTCTCTGTCTCTTTCTTTTTAACAGGAATTTAACTCGGGGTGCTTAACCACATCCACAGCCCTTTTTATTGTTTTTTGTTTGTTTTGAGACAGGGTCTCGCTAAGTTGCTTAGAGCCTCACTAAGTTGCCGAGGCTGGCTTCAGCCTCCTGACGGGCTGGGAGTACAGGCGAGTGCACCATGCTAGGCCACAGTTACTCTTCCTGATGAGAAAACTAGATCTTGGAAAAGTGTTCACAGCCCTGCAGACTCATCCTTGAGCCGCGTGACCCTGGCAGGACTCCACAGGACACGGGGGTGGGATGTCAGCCTGTTTCCGCAGAAATGCCACAGGAGGTTCCCTGGGGCCAGGGGGCCTCCCTGGACACAGGGTCAGGTGGGGGGTGGTCTGAGCAGTGGGCAGGCCTGCAGGGTGAACCTCTCATCCTCCGGGAGGGTCTCTTACCTCCCTGAGGCGTTCAGTTCCTAGGGTCAGTCTCCCCCTTCCAGGAGGACCCGAAGCCCCTCTCCCAGTGTGGCTGAGACCAGCTGCATTGTCCCCAGGAAGGCACACAGAGGAGACGGTGCCAGAGGAGCCTCCTAGCCAGGAGGACCCTGGCTGGGACCCTTTTTGACCTTTCAGTGTCTCTTATTTGTATTCTTGAGGAAGGGAGGCCCAGGAAAAAGACAGCATCTATTAAACACCACCTGTATGGCAGGATCCCAGCTGCTTGCACACAGGACTCCATGGACACCCACTGGGTGGGCATTATTGCACGTGAAGAAGCGGCGGGGAAGTGACAACTGGCATGGGGCTGTGCCTGCATTAGGTGCCCCTTCAGCCCAGGGGACTCACGGCTGAGTGTCCTTTGTGCCCAAGCTGTGGTTTACATGTTTGCAGGAGGACAGGGCCTCTGAGCTTCAGATGAGAAGGCGCTGGTGGAGCCAAAATGGGAGCTCGGAGATGGCCAGATGATAGGAGCTGCTCGGGTGGCAGCTGAAGAGGTCAGGGACCAGGCTCACGTGGCTGGGCCCTCTGGGGGCTTCCTTGAAGGGCCAGAGGGACTGGAGCAGAGCAAACCCAGGGCAGAGGTCCTCCCTAGAGCCAAGAGGACCCGGGAGATCTGGGGGGCCATCCTTAGGATGAGTTGGACACAAGTACCTGTGGCCCTTACTTCCCCTATACAGGAAGTCTTCCTCACACGGCTCTGCAGAGCCTGGGCACACCTTCCCAAGAGGTAGCCTGGGTACTAGGTCTTAATCCCCTTTAAAAGTCACCCCTGTTCTGCCTGCTGCTTACGAAATGGAAGCAGTTCACATGGTCTGCAGTTACTCTGTGAAGGGTTATCTATTTTATGGACAGCAGTTTTGATGGGTGATCAGGGTTACTGGTCTCAGCCTGCAGGTAGTCAATCCAGTGCTGGTCCTCGATGGCCTTTGGAGCAGAGTTCTTCACGGTGTCTGGGAAGCTCGGTGCACTAGTGTTGAGCTGAGGCCTGGGAGGTCCTCCTGATGACAAGCACCGACTACTGACTTGCAGGCCGAGCAGCATGCTGGTGCCTGAGCAGCAGCCGCTACCTCATGCTCAGGGGAGGCCAATGAGCAGGCTCTCCTGCCGAGGAGGCAGCACGCTGGACCAGCCAGGGCAGAACCCTGTGGCGATGACCGGGTGTAGCCTGGACCTCCTGGTTCCTGCCCTGGATTCGAAGTGCTCTCCTTAGCTCTTCCTGGAAGCTTTTGGGTCCTTGCCGTGGGCTGCTGCATGCACGGGTTGTCCTGACGGGGTGTGCACCCCCCTGCAGGAACCTCTGGGAACTCCCTGCAGCGTCTTCTCCTTCTTTCAGGCAAAAGCGACGAGGAGGAGAGCCTTTGCAAGTCCACCCCGGGGGCGGGGAAGGGAGCCTCTGAGGACGGCAAGGACCACAAGCGCCCCAAACGCCCCAGAACCATCCTGACCACCCAGCAAAGGAGAGCATTCAAGGCCTCGTTCGAAGTGTCCTCCAAGCCCTGCAGGAAGGTACAGGAGGGCAGAAGGGAGGGCGGGGGGCAGCACTGCTTCTCTGGGTGCCCAGGCTCCTCTGGAGGTTGGCACATGGGGTCCCAGTGGTGGGGAAGAGGGGTCAGTCTGTGCAGGAGGGCTGAGCTCTGCTGGGGACTCTGGGGTGTGGCAGGGACCCCAGGCCTCCATGTGTGGTGCCCATCCACACACAGAAGGCTTCGTTTTGGTGTAGGCTAAGACGCTGTGACAAAGAATGTGGGATGCGGTGGCCTGGTTGTTCCGTGCTGTGTGCCGGGGACCCCTTCAAGCTACAGGCTTTCCTTTGGTGGAGTGGCCCGGCTCTGTGCAGATGGGCCCTGGCTTTGAAAGCCCCCTCCGAGCCTGTAGGGGCCGTGACCAGGGGGCTGCAGTGGACCTGGTGTAAAGAAACTCGGGCCTTAATGAGAGGGGTGTGTTCTCCCTACACCACAGTCCCAAGGAGAGCAGCAGGCGCCGGTTCCGGATTTGCTCGGCCACTCCCTGTGTGAGGGGGCGAAGCTCAGTCCTGCAGGAGAGGCTGGGGCTGAGCCCACCTGGGACCCCGTGCCCTGTTGTGCTCAGGACTTCACTGTGGGAGGGAGGAGGTGGGTGCTGGGACAGTTACCTGGCTCTGCCACAATGACTGTGGCCGTCACTGAGCGTTCATGGTTGACCAGCTGCCTGCCATGTACTGGGCACTGTCTTTTACACAGTAAAAGGAAATTGATCGTTCTTTCTGAAATTTGTGAAGGAAATACCGTTTTTAAGAGGTTAGCATTTCTTTTTCTCCTTCCTATTGGAATTCCTCAGCCTTTGCTGTAGCGAGGAGGTAGCCCGAAGTCTGAGTCACCCCAGCAGACATTCATGGCCTGTTCTGGGCTGGGGGGCTGTGCCCCCCAGGGTCCAGGTGTGGGCTGCTCCGCCTGCTCTTGTGTGGTCTAGGCTGAAGAAGCAGTGCCCTCCTGGGACGTGTTCTCATGAAGGTGGCCGAAGGCAAGAGGCCAGGCCAGAGAAGGAGCCAGGGAAGCCCTCTTGCTGGATGGCACCCTGATTCGCAGGCCAGTCGAGGCTGGGCTTAGCCCACGGTGCAGGGCTGATGCACCCCCACAGGGCAGGGGTTGGTGGAACATAGTGCCCTCTGTCACAGTGCCCTTCCTTCCCTGCCCTCACAGAGGTGCACCCCGCGGGGGCACTGGTAGGAAGCGGCTTCCCCGAGGCGGCTTGCTCAGGACAGGTTGTCTTCCCCTGAGGGCTTCCCAGCCTCCGTGAGGCCACATGCTGGAGGCTGGTTCCTGGGCACCTTTCAGACCAACAGCGAGGAGTGGCGTCCACCAGGACTGTAGCTCCACGGTGTGAGCTGGAGGACAAAGGAGCCCTGGGCCACGGGAGGGGTGTCCACTCTGGAATCAGGCGAGGCCCTGGGAACAGGTGGCTTCCGAGCTGGGCCTCTGAGCAATGGATAGAGTTTCAGCAGGTGCAGGGGCCCCGCTTAGCAGGAGGGTGGATGGGCCTTGAAAGTCCGGCCTGAGCCTCCCCATGTGAGCTCAGCCCAGTGGCGTGATTAGGGTGAGCACTTCCCAGGCCCGGGGCTCGCTCTCTGCGTGTTTGTTCAGGGCACTTTCCAATCCCATCTTCTCCGGAGACTCCCAGGAGGCGCCATGTCTCTCTGGCCTCTCTGCAAATCTGCTTTATGGGCTGCTCCTCTCCCGCCCTCTTGCCAGCCTCACTGTGAGCCTGGATGGCCGACAGATGTTTAAACACATCTCTTTATTATCTGGACCCCTCATCCTCGTCCCTACCTGGCCCTGGTGCATGCGTCCGCTGGCCCTGCTGGGTTCCAGGTGGCCCCTATTTTCTGTCTCTTTCTGGGAAGGGCTCCCTCAGGGTAACAGTGCAGAACCCCCAAAGTCTCTGAGTTAGAGGGACAAAGGTCCATGGATTTAGGCGGGAGGAGGGAGGGTGGACAGCCCTGGGAAAGCGGTCTTCACCCTGTTCCTCCCCCAGTGGCCTGCAGCTGCAGCATCCGGCACTTTCTAGGGCTGACTCCAGAGCGGGGGACGCCTGCAGCTCTCCTGGGAGCGTGGGTCTGAGTTCACCAGTGGGTGGGGTCGGCCAGAGTCCCATGACTGCGACCAGGTCCCCCCCGACAGAAGAGTTAAAGGAGGGACGGCTTATTTCGCCTCGTCCAGGGTCCCCCGGCTCCACTGCTGTGAGGCAGCGCATCGTGGTGGGAGTGTGGCGAGGAGGCCACCGACCTCCTGGCAGCTGGGGACAGAGAGGGCTGGAGCAAGAGGCCGGTGGCAAGATAGAGTCCCCAAGGGCAGACCCACTTCTTCCCCTCCAGCGGTCCATTCAGTCACCAGGACTGATCCTCCGACGAAGCTGGAGCCCTGGCGATCCTGCCAGTCCTCAGAGCCCACCTCTGGTCATGCTGCCCGGGGACAGGCCTTCAGCACCTGCCTTTGGGGTCTGTTTGCCTGGACTCCTTTCCACCTGGAGGGAAGCCTGTCTGGCCTCTGACTTTGGCTGAGCATGAATCAGGCTCTGGGCTGTTGGTCTCCCCAGGGCTGCACAGGAAGTGCTCTGCCTCCTTCCTGCCCTGCGCTGCCGCTGCCGCGGGTGCTACAGGAGTAACCATCGCTTGTTCCAGGTGAGGGAGACTCTGGCCGCGGAGACGGGGCTGAGCGTCCGTGTGGTGCAGGTGTGGTTCCAGAACCAGAGGGCTAAGGTAAGGCTCCTTGCCTCCTCCGTGTCGCCCTTCCTGCTGCGGGAGCAGAGGGCTGTGCCCGGGCCACCCCACCCGAGCTCCCTGGAGAGCAGCTCTCTCCAGCAGCAATCCTGCTGCCGAGGGGCTTCAGCCAGGCGCCGGGGAAGGCCCACTGACGCATCTGTTTGGGGGAATGTCTGTTTTCCTGGTGGCCCTGCCTCTGAATCCGGCCAGCCACCGGACCCATCAGGTTCTTGGAAAACCAGATTCTTTAATTCACATTTGTTTCCATGTATACCTGCGCACTACAGATACCAGGGGGTTTTTGTCTGTTTTGTTTCGTTTCATTTTTGATATTTCAAAGAGAAATCCAAAAGCACTCTGACGACTGGCCCAAGGCTGCCTGTTGCCATGGTGGCCTGAGAGCCCTCCCTGCCCTCCAACTCAGCCCACCCTGCCCTCCTGTCCTGCTGGCTGGCCAGGCCTGCCGCCCTGTCGTGGGCCCTCTTGGAACTTCTGCCCCTGCCTTTTCCTACCCCTGCAAGTGCTTGTGTCCCGCCTCCCTGGTCTGCCGAGGGGCTGCATCGCTGTGTTTGCTCCGGGTGGGCGAGGGGACCGTTCCTGCAGCCAAATTCCCCAGAGTGGGGCTGGGGGTGGGTGAGTCATCCAAATGGGCTCCATGGAGCAGGCACTGAAGAGGCTCCCTTCCCCATGGAGGCATAAAGCAGAGAAGCACTCAGACCTCCGGGGAACCTTGCAGTAAGGACATTTGTTTTAAAATGCAGTGTTTCCCTCTCTCTCTCTCTCTCACACACACACACACACACACACCCCGTGTGTTAACATATCACAGGGCACCAATGTTCCACAGAACACAGTTTGGGGAACGTGGGGCTCAAGTGTCTTACTGAGGCTCTGGGTGGCTCTCACACTCAAGGTGGCAGTGGGGAGGAATAGTCTCCCGGCTCATCCAAGCCGCCTTGCGGCCCTTGCTGAGAGGGAGCCCCTGTTCCTGTGGGGTGAGCGTCCTCCCCAGCAGCTGTGAAGGGGTCTTGGGGAGCTCTTCCTCAGCCTGGCTTCATATGGGGTAGGTGCTTCCTCCACGTGCCTCTCAGCGGAGGGTGGAGGCCCTTCCCTTGCCCCTGGTGAGTGGCCTGTCGTGGCCGACTCTGATGGGCCGTCTCTCCCACCAGATGAAGAAGCTGGCCCGGCGGCAGCAGCAGCAGCAGCAGGACCAGCAGAACACGCAGCGGCTGAGTTCTGGTAAGCCCTGCGCCCCAGGCCGGCACCTGCCCAGCTCCATGAGTGACGGGCACTCAGTGGAGCCCAGCCCCCCCACTTGAGAGAGAAGCCCGCCACATGGGGGTGAGCCAGGAGGAGCCCGTGAGAGCCTGTGGGCCCCGAGCAGCACTTCCAGAGCTCTGGCTCGTGCAGAGCCTGGTCTGGACTGGGCAGGGTTAGGGCACACATCAGAACGTCTGTGGAGTCAGGGGCGGGTCCTGTTTCTCATGTCCAGACCCCCTCCTCCTAGGATGGCCAGTTTGGTAGAAGACCCTGTCATCCCTGTGACAGTTACCTGAGACCATCGACTTAGTGGAGGAGAGGTGGTCTGGCTCGGGGTTCCACGTTGGGCCTGTTGCCTTGGGGTCTGTGAGAGGCAGCACACCGTGGGGAGTGTGTGGCATAGGAACTGCCTGCCCCATGGGGACCAGAAAGCAGAGTCAGGCGAGGGGGCTGGAAGGACAGAGAGGGGGCTTCTGGGCATGTGCCAGTGACCCGCTTCCTCCCACTGGTCCCCGAAGCCGCCCCGTCCCCCACAGTGCCACAGGCTGAGAACCAAGCCTCTAGCATCGGCCTCTGGAGGAGACCCATTTCCAAACCAGAGCAACCCCTTCAAAATAGTGTAAAATAATGACAATACATAAACCCCAAGGTGAGCCGAAATTACAGTCCCCCTCTCAGAGGACGAAGGCTCCGCCAGTCTCACCTCTGACGTCGGTGAGGGTTGGAGCCAGTTTGGGAGTCGTCTTTGACTACGCTCTGTTGGACTGGGCTTTCTTTTTTCTTTTTTTTTTTTGACATCATATATATTTTATTTATTTTTTAAAAATTTATTTCTTTTTATTATTAGTTGTTCAAAACATTACAAAGCTCTTGACATATCATATTCAAGTGGATTATGAACTCCCATTTTTACCCCGTATACAGATTGCAGAATCACATCGGTTACACATCCACGTTTTTACATACTGCCATACTAGTGTCTGTTGTATTGTTGGGCTGAGCTTTCCACCCACCCCTCGCTGGATGTACCTTCTTTTTTTTTTTTTTAATAGGGGAGGAGTGAGGAGTTGGGAGGGGAGTGAGGAGTTGGGAGGGGAGTGGACTTCTTGAACAGTCTGTGTTCAAGAAGTGCTAGGGAGAAAGCATCCAGACTTGCGTGTTAGAGCCATGTCATTCTTAAAGGACTCAGCACCCACCCGGGTTCCTTGAACGGCCTGTGCCTGGGCCTGGGTCTCACACGTCAGTGTGCGCACAGGTCACCTGCAATCTTGGTGAAGTTCAGGTTCTGATTTTTAAGGAAGGTCGTATGGCCCCAAGAGCCTAGGTTTTTAACAAGCTCTCAGGCCGGGCCATTGCTGCAGGCCTATGGGCCGCTTCTTGAAGGCCGTGCCACCAGACGTTGGTCCTCATCCTTGCTTAGCCCCTGAGCTATGCTTGATGTCTGGGCTAGGCTTGATCCATAATTTGGCCCTTGCAGCCAGGAGTCCCCTAACTCTCACTTAACAATGAGAGATGCTAATAGAGGGATGAGCTGAGCTGGGATGGGCTGCTGGGAAGTGGGCAGCGAGCTGGTCAGGAGCCAGAGCTGCTTCGGCTTTTCCATCCCCTCACACCTTGGGCTGTGCATCCTCAGGTGGGGAAATTGTCCCTGCCAGTTCTGTCTCACAGGGCCCTGCGATATTCGGAGGGCCTGGGGTGATGTTAGCTGATCCCATCTAGAACGTACTGACGGGGCCTTACGAGAACACAGACTCCAATCCTTGGCTTTAGAGAGCTCCTGGGGAGGCTCCTGGGGAGACTCAGGAAGCAGAAGCTAGGAGGCGGAGGAGGAGAAGTCCTGGGCACCAGCAGCACACTGGCTCTAGAGCACGCAGTGTCCTGGAGTCCTCCTGTCAGCCGGTGAGGTCTGCTGGTCAGGTGTCATGATTCCCACTGGGTGATGGGTGATTGGTGGACCTGTATGTTCATCCTCCAGGGCTGCCACACCTGAGTGTGGATCCAAGCCTTTGTTTAAATGCCATGTTTCAAGGGTGCGCTGAAAATTCAACTGCCCAGTCCCACTGCATCCCTGACCTCCAAGGTGAGGGCCTTTGGCTGGGCACAGGCTGAAGCCACTAATGTCAACTCAGCTCCTTCCATCTTGTAAAGGTGGGATAAGGCCCAGGCATGAAGCTCTGCAGCCTCCATCACAGTCACTGGGGGTCAGCTCGAGGTGGCCTCTGTAATTCTCAGCACCTGGTGTCTGCACCCTTCGGTGGTCACTCCCACACTGTGTAGGTCTGACCTAGAGTGTGATTTCCAAACGTCCTGAGAGATGTGGTGGTGTCTGCCTGGGGCGTCCTGGATCACAGCATGGGCATCTGGTGGTGAGGGGTGTGAGGTCCGGGTGGGGCTCGGGGCTACAAATCGAGAATGATCTGCCACCTTCTCTGTTCCGCAGCTCAGACAAATGGTGGCGGGAGCGCTGGGATGGAAGGGATCATGAACCCCTACACGGCTCTGCCCACCCCGCAGCAGCTGCTGGCCATCGAGCAGAGCGTCTACAGCTCTGACCCCTTCCGACAGGGCCTCACCCCACCCCAGATGCCTGGAGATCACATGCACCCTTATGGTAAGAGGACTTGAGCCCCACGGGCTCCCACCTGCTGTGGCCCCTCCTTCCCTCCCAGACGCACCTGCACCTGCGAGCTCCCAGATGCTCACTGTGGCTTCCCCGCGTGACAAGAGCCCGGCAAAGCAGGGCTAGAGTCACCCCAGGGTCAGCTACTGGTGGCTGCAGGGGGAAGGCTCCTGTGTGCTCACCAGTGAGGTTCGTCTCAGAGTTCCCGAGGCTTCCTCCCTGAGCATCCCTCATGTCCCCTCCAGCTCTCTCTGTGAGCCAGTGCTCGGAGGTGAGGCCTGGGGACCCCCGAGGACGGTGAGCCCAGGGCTGCAAGGCTAAAAGCTCAACCTCAGGCCACTCACAGAGTCTCAGAGGAGTGCAGTGCATTGATCTGTAGATGGAATCACTGTGCCTCTTACTCTGATAGCTAAAAGATAGTTTTATTCAGCAAGCCTTCAAAAAGAAGTATCAAAGACAAAATCCTCATGAAGATTTTGTCCACATTTCTCCCTCACTTAAAAAAATTCATGGCCAGGTGTGGTGACACACGCCTATAATCCCAGCAGCTCAGGAAGCTGAGGCCAGCCTCAGCAACTTAGTGAGGACCTAAGCAACTTAGTGAGGCCCTGTCTTAAAATGAAAAATAAAAGACCCAGGGATGTGGCTCAGTGGTTAAGCGCCCCTGGCCTCAATCCCCAGTCCCCCACCCCTCCAAATAAATTCTCTTGTTAAAGCCGTGCTACCTGCACACACCTCACACTCAGCAAGCCTTCACCAGGCTGGACCTCATCCATGCACAGATCTGTGCACACAATGCATATCCCTGATGTCCTGTGGACACACAAGCACCTCCCTGATGTCCATCCTTCAGATGGCACAGTCCAGTGGGGCCTCTTTACACTAGGCCTTGGTAAGCATCCAGAGGAGGTTTGTGTCACCTTCTTCCTCTCAGAGTCTCAGGGGCCATGTTACCGAAGGCCCCTGGTGACCTCACAAGGTTGGACTGTTTGCCCCTGGTTACTTCAGGCACAGGTGAAGGCCACCTTGCCTCCCCTCTGGCTGCTGCATCCCTCAGCTGTCCCAGGAGGAGCCCTCCTGGCTTCTGTGTTGGGGGTGCACCACCCTCCCTGTCCTGCACCATGCAGCTTAGGAAGCAGAAGGCACTCGGCCTGCACCACCCTCCCTGTCCTGCACCATGCAGCTTAGGAAGCAGAAGGCACTCGGCCTGCACCACCCTCCCTGTCCTGCACCATGCAGCTTAGGAAGCAGAAGGCACTCGGCCTGCACCACCCTCCCTGTCCTGCACCATGCAGCTTAGGAAGCAGAAGGCACTCGGCCTGCACCACCCTCCCTGTCCTGCACCATGCAGCTTAGGAAGCAGAAGGCACTCGGCCTGCGCCACCCTCCCTGTCCTGCACCATGCAGCTTAGGAAGCAGAAGGCACTCGGCCTGCGCCACCCTCCCTGTCCTGCACCATGCAGCTTAGGAAGCAGAAGGCACTCGGCCTGCGCCACCCTCCCTGTCCTGCACCATGCAGCTTAGGAAGCAGAAGGCACTCGGCCTGCGCCACCCTCCCTGTCCTGCACCATGCAGCTTAGGAAGCAGAAGGCACTCGGCCTGCGCCACCCTCCCTGTCCTGCACCATGCAGCTTAGGAAGCAGAAGGCACTCGGCCTGCGCCACCCTCCCTGTCCTGCACCATGCAGCTTAGGAAGCAGAAGGCACTCGGCCTGCGCCACCCTCCCTGTCCTGCACCATGCAGCTTAGGAAGCAGAAGGCACTCGGCCTGCGCCACCCTCCCTGTCCTGCACCATGCAGCTTAGGAAGCAGAAGGCACTCGGCCTGCGCCACCCTCCCTGTCCTGCACCATGCAGCTTAGGAAGCAGAAGGCACTCGGCCTGCGCCACCCTCCCTGTCCTGCACCATGCAGCTTAGGAAGCAGAAGGCACTCGGCCTGCGCCACCCTCCCTGTCCTGCACCATGCAGCTTAGGAAGCAGAAGGCACTCGGCCTGCGCCACCCTCCCTGTCCTGTACCATGCAGCTTAGGAAGCAGAAGGCACTCGGCCTGCGCCACCCTCCCTGTCCTGCACCATGCAGCTTAGGAAGCAGAAGGCACTCGGCCTGCGCCACCCTCCCTGTCCTGCACCATGCAGCTTAGGAAGCAGAAGGCACTCGGCCTGCGCGTTCTGTTGGAGAGGGCAGTGGTCATCCTGGACGCTCCTGTCAGACTCTTGAGAGCCACTTCTGAGGCCAAGTCTACAGGGTCCCTGGCCCAGCCTCTGCAGGCCCCTGGCCCAGCCTCTGCAGGCCCCTGGCCCAGCCTCTGCAGGCTCTGGCCCAGCCTCTGTGAGGATCCTGCCTCCCACACCTGCTGTCTGTGCATTCTGTCCTTTGCTCTGTTGCACTCCATTTAGCACTGTGTGTCCTGGTTTATGGTTCCACATGTTGCACTTTGGACAGGAGCTCCTGTTGAGATGACAGACCCCTGGATCATGTCCCTCCTGGTTCTCTCGGCAGCTGTCCCCAGCCCCTGCTTTTCCTCCCCCATGGAAAGAGTCACAGGGGATGTGCATTTGGCTGAATTTCCTCACACCGAGGCAAGTCTCTCCTCCCAGACCTCACGTCAGTGTCTCTTCTCCATTTCAGGTGCTGAGCCCCTGTTCCATGACCTGGATAGTGACGAGACTTCCCTCAGTAACCTGGGTGACTGTTTCCTAGCAACCTCAGAATCTGGACCCCTGCAGTCCAGAGTGGGCAACCCCATTGACCACCTGTACTCCATGCAGAATTCGTACTTCACCTCTTGAGTCTTCCCAGCGTCTGTGGCTAGGCTCCCACGTGGAACCACCATATTCTGTGAGGGGCCGCTGGCTTTAGGACGGGGAGGCCAGGGCAGAGGTGGGCTGGGGAGGGAGGTGTGTGGGGGTGCTGTCGTATAATGATTTGGCGTAGCTCAGCATTTCCAAAGACTGAGTGTGTTACGGATTGCCTAGTTCAATGTTTCTAATAAGAGTCTTAGGATTAGATAGGAAGATGTGCTTATCATTAAGGACAGGGACTTTAATATAGACACTCATGCAAATTAGATACCTAGGGGCTCCTAACAACTTCCCGCAGTTTGGGGAAGCTCTTGTGAAGAGGTGCATATATCTGTCTGTCTGTACACCCACGACAGACAGACAGACAGCTGTGTGCGTGATTGCATAAACTTTCATACCTTGTCATCAAAGTTTATTCATAATTATAACAGACTCCAACTGTACAGCAAAAGTAACTTTATTTTCAGTGTGAACTATATTTAAGGAAATGCTTGATGCACTTAAGTTATAAAATGAGATAATTTACTTTTTATAAGCTTTATTTTTAGTTTGAAGAGATTTGTCAGCAGGGCGGAGAGGCTGCCTCCTGCCCCGTGGTGCTGGAGCCCGTCTGCTCCAGAGCCTGGGAGCCTGGGAAGCAGCTCCCTGTGCTGCCAGTCTCCTCCAGAGGAGTCCTGCTCCCTGGGGTCCAATCACTGGGTCTGGGGGGGGGACAGAACACTCTCTGATCACGTTCTTAGAAGCCATGTGGCTAGATTCTTGGGCTTTCCCTCAGATTCTGACATGCTGCTGGGCGGTTGGGGGCCCTCAGCATTCACAAGTGTGGGTGAGGCTGACCATGTGGACCTACCTCCCTGGGGACACTGAGGTGCCAGGACACATAGTAGGGCTGCAGCCAAGATCTGGTATTTGTTTAAAATAGAAGCAGCTCACCGACTTGGTGCAGCAGGCTGCCTGGGACTGCAGGCAGGAAGGCCTCTGTGTCACAGCTGAGGGTGGCAGGCCCACCCATACCTCTGCGAAGCCCATACTGGCAGAGCTGGCAGCTCGGGAGCAGGCTGGAGTCCTTCAGTGGGACAGGCTCAGGCCCAGGGGACAGAGCAGGCGTGGTGGTGTGCCAGAGCAGGGGCTGACCAGCTATGTCCTGAGGGCCTGCTTCCTGGTTTTTAAGGTGGCATTTAAATAAGAGAGAGGATATGTGGTAGGCTGGGTGGCCTGGAAAGCTGGACATGCTGCCTGTAGCATCTGGCTCTTTGTGGCAGCGTTTCGAGGCCCCTGTAGTCCAGGTGCTGTTTCTGCACAGCCCGTGGAGCTCTCCAAGGCTGGGAGGACCTGTGAGATGGGGGTCTGCCCAGCCCGCGGGTCTGGCCCCGAGTGCATAAGACCCAGCAGCCCTATGCATGGGGCTTCTACTCCCTGGTCTCCAGCAGGTGCTGGGAAGGGTCTTCTGGGCTAGGAGGGCTTCTGGGAACCAGAGAGGGTGGGCTGGACTCTTCTGAGGGGCTGTAACAGGTGTGGTCCCACTGCGGGAACATCACTGGAGCCTTGCACACAGCCACAGGTCCCCTCCACTCCCTGTGAGCTGGAGCGAGCATATCCCTTAAGGTAGAGTCTGTGTCCTGTGATTTTTGTGCCCCCGTGTATGATTTATGCAAACCACCAAGTCAGCCACACCAGTGTGACCAGCAGCGAGAGCACGCAGATGCTGGACAGCCCAGGGTTCTGTGTGAAGCTCAGCTGGAGGGCGTGGCCGACGTCATGTGAGTGAACAGGAACACAGGTCAACTGCACTTCCTCCTGGCCACGGTGAAATTAAAGACCTCTTGTAAATGAGCTGTGTTCATTCCAGGGCGGGAGGGCAGCAGGGCCGGGGCTCCAGAGTGGTGTCCATGGGGCCCCAGGGCACGGCCTGACCCAAAGCTTTTAGCAAACATAAGGGGTGGCCAAAGCAAAGCCCAAGGAAGGCCTCCCGCTCCCTGGGGCGAGGGCACAGCCTCACAGGCCCCGGAGGCAGAGGCGTGGTCATTCTGGCTTCATGTTTGCTGGCACAGAGCAGTGCACTCCTGCCATGAGAACGTTGGCTTGGCGGTGAGGGTGGGCCTCGGGGCAGCCTTCTGGCCCAGGACTGGAGGCCGATGCCGGCCAGGACGGGAGGGCAGAGCTCCAGTCACCTGCAGTGTAGAGAACGGGCAGGCCATGACCATGAGGCAGCAGGAGCTCTGAATGCTGCAGGCCCCAGGAGCATGCTCAAAGGGGACCCTGCTTTCTGTTTTCTCACCACCTTTAATTATGCAAACCTGTCTACCCCAGGGCTCACCACTGCACGCTGGGGCTTGGGAGGAGGGAGATGAGTCACAGACCAGGGAGGCCTGTGTCTGCCCTCAGCCTCCGTGGGCCTCAGCTCCCAGCTCCAGCTTCCAGAGCAGCTAGGAGTGGTCATTTACCCACAGTCACCTGTGCGTCCTTCAGGACCAGGGCCTGGCCTACCTGAGGAGCCGGTGGGGCCGCATCAGGTGTCCATGGGGAGCGGACTGCTGCTGCCTCAACCAGACCTCAGGGTTTACAGTGTAGGCGCAGTTGAGATGTGGGCTTGTCCTCAGGTGAAGTCCAAGGCAGTCTGTGAGGTCCCCTCTCCCCTGTGCACAGTGAGTGCTGTACAGGGCTCCCACCCTCTCCCTGACGACTGGCCGCCCTTTCCTTTGCACTCTGAGTGGATGCCTCTAGACTTGAGCCACAGCCCCTTCACCTGTGTGCTGTGTGGCCTTGGGCTGCTTCATGCCCTGAGCTGGCTTCTGTGTGGGTGCAGGGATGGCCCAGCTCCTCCCTCAGAGGGCAGGGGTGAGCCTGCTGAGCTCCAGCCCTGCCCTGGGGGTTAGCCTTGGTGCCCTGCTGTGGGCCGGGCCTGTTCTAGGTGTGGTCACTGACCAGGTGAATGGAATCTCAGATCAAGGGTAAAGACATGGAGGCCCTGGCTCCCCTGAGCCGAGGAGGCTGCTTCCCCGTCAGCCCCACTGTTCAGCCCCCACAGGACAGTGCCTGGGTTCTCTGTGGGTCCTGCCCATCTTGAGCCAGGGGTCGGGTGTTGTTTTAAGGCACACAGATCTTTGGCCACTGAAAACCCTGCAGATCAGTCCCAGTTACCAAGACGTGGAAGGAATCAGAGCTCCGTGGCGGGGTCTCTGCAGCCACGGGCTCTCTCCTTCCTCCTGCGGCCTGCTTTGGGGAAGATGAGAGGCTGGTGTGACAGCAGAGAGCCTGGGGCCATGGGGGGTACTGGGTGCCCTGCAGAGGTGTGAGCCCCTGGACAGCCAAAGGGGGGGAGAATGGGTGTGGCCAGCTGCAAGCCCAGAGGCAGAGAGAACCCGAGTGAACTACAGTGGAATCAGTCTCTCCCTCAACCTCTTCCCCCTCCTTCCCTCCCTTTTCCTCACCCTCTCTTTCTCTACCAATAGTTTCAAACTGAGGTGAAAGTGTTGAGATTTAACTGATAAAACTGCCAGCAAGAGTCACAACCCCCACAGAACCAATCAACACACCGTTCCGAATCCCGTTGCTTCCCGTGGTGTACCACGTTCATGGCCGGAAGCCTGGAGACCACCACCCTGCACAGGAATGACTGGGGGTGGGAGGCGACCTGCCTGCAGGAGTGTCACGTGACGTTCCTCCGGATGCAGTGTCCGCCAGGCTCCAGCCTTCTCTTCATCTCCAAGTGGGGCCAGTGACTAGGCCTTCCCAGTGCTGTCCCAGGGCCCAGCAGAGCGGCCCCGGGGAGTAGGGTGAACTGACCACAGTGAACTGCAGCAAGGGAGTGACCAGCGCCTCTCCCTGGTGCTGAGATTCTGCTGCCACTGCCTGGTGAGCCTCCTGCCCTCCAGGGGGATTCTGGGAAAGGAGCCCTGGTGGACAGCGTCTTTGGCCTCCTTTATGCCACACCCTGGCTCAAAAGGACAGGTGGAGCCTGCGCCTTGGGTGGGGAGGCCCTTGCAGGTAGTTGAGCAGCTGACCACTTTATCTGGCCCTCCTAGACCCTCTTCCATTGCCCACTCCTTTCGTTCAGCATTTATTAAGCACCTGGGATTGTGAGTCTGGGGAACAGGTAATAGAAACACAGAGGTGGGCAGAGGACATTGGCCCTGACCAGGGAGCAGCTGTAACTGACCAAAGAAATTGCCACAATCAAACACCTGTAGAAATTCAATGTGCCTAGCACTGAGCCGCAGAGTGGAGCCCTGGCCTTCAGGGAGGTGGGGGGATCTGAAGGGTTCACCGCCGGGCCTAGGAAGCCACCTGCAGTTCCTAACGCTGCAGGTCTTCCTTGGAACCAGTCAGGGCCTGCCACCCGGGCACTGTGTGCCTGCTAACCTGAGGGGGCTCTGCTGTGTTTGGTCATAGGTGCTCTTTCAGCCTCTCTGACGAGGCCACCTGCTCTACCCTGACCTTCCTGCACCAAGGGTCTTCCCAGGACTGTCAGTCAGGGTGACCTGGGCTGCTGCAGCCAAGGGCCCAGGGCACATAACCAGAGTCTGCCACCTGTCTCCCAGACGTGGAGGAGGAGCACAGCTGAGATACGGCTATGGCGGGTCACCCCCAGAGATGCCCTGGGAGGGAGGGTCAGGCCGTTCCACTGCCAGATCCCGGGGCTGCCCCACACCTGTCTCCAAGCCGAATCTCCAGGTACATTTGACCTTGGGTTTCTTTTGCTTGAGTCAAAAAGAAACCTGGACAGAAGCCACCCACCTACAGTTTTTGTGGTGTTAAGCATTGAACAAAGGGTATGTGTATGTGTGTGCATGCGTGTGTGTGAGTGCGTGTGTGCGCGTGTGTGAGTGCGTGTGCGTGTGTGTGCGCGTGAGTGCGTGTGTGTGCGTCTGTGCATGTGTGTGTGAGTGCGTGTGTGAATGCGTGTGTGAGCCTGTGTGTGTGCGTGCATGTGTATGCGTGTGTGAGTGTGTGTGTGTGCGTGTGTGAGCCCGTGTGTGTGCGTGTCTGAGAACAGCCCCTGGATTTGGTCAGACAGGTTTTCTTCTCTGAAGCTCAGGGAGTGGAGTTCCTTGGGGAGGCCGTGGAGTGAGTGAGGGCCAGAGGGGAGTTTCAGGACGGCCTCTCTTGGCCCTTGGTCCTGCGTCCCCCTACCCTGCCTTCTAAGTGGCCAGGCACATGGGAGCCTTAGGACCCCATGGTGCCCAGGTGCTGTGAGAGGACAGGGAGGGCTCTTCCCTCCATCCAGGCGCCCATGTCCGTGTTGCAGGTCCAAGACGCGCGTGTAGCCGGTTCACAGCTGTCCACGACTACCAGGTGTCAGAGTGCCCCGCAGGGTCCCAAGAGGCTGCAGAGTGCTCCGCAGGGTCCCGGGAGGCTGCAGTGTCCCCTGCAGAGCCCCGAGAGGCCGTTGGGAGCAGGGACGGAGGAAGGTGGGCTTGACTTCGCCTCCACAGCTGGGTGGGAGTCAGGAGGTGGGGAGCAGGGAGGGCCTTCTGGACCGAAGAGCTCGCGTGGGCAAGACTGGACACCAGGCCTGTCCTGCGGGCGAGCAGAGGGGCTCTCGGCTGGGGCTGTGGGTTGACTCTTGGAGGAATTCGAGCTCAGGCAGAGGCTGATCTGATGCAGGAGCGTGTGGCCAGGATTACCTGATAGCGATGGAAGACACCGGAGTCCAGGTGTGGCTCGGCTGCTGTCACCTCACACCGTGTCCCTAAACCAGGCCCTGCCTTTACCTGGCATAAGGTGGCCTAGGACACAGCCTACACCTCCCAGGCCTGTGCAGCCCTGCTCCCTGTAGAACAGGCAGAGGTGCCACGAGACATCATGTGGCCACCTCCCTTCCGAGACAGGTGGAAGGTGCCCTTTGCTTCTGTCGCTTCCTTCTTCCTGAATGGGATGCAGGTGTGATGGCCAGAGCCGGCACAACTGCATGGGGACAGGAGGTGGGCAGTGCTTGGAGCACACAGGGGGGAGGGCCTGGCTTCCCGAGGACTCGGGGCCCAGCTGCCTTTGCCGGCCCGAGCTGTCGAGGCTGATAAAAGTGAGAAATAAACCTCTCTCTGGAAGCTTCTGGGCTTTGTGTTTCTTTGACTCTGAGCCTGATCTCAACTCACTCACACAGTCAGAGCCGGTTAGGAAGCTCTCTGGGCACACTCGTCCCCTCCTGCTACTCAGTGAAGAGCAAAGGGCCCCAGCGACATGTCCCCAGGCAAAGGGAGTCAACTAGGCAAGGCAGCTGTGGGGGCTTTAGAGAGTACAGATGACCCAAGAGGCTCGGCCTTCAGAGCTGGTGCCCTGTCCCCAAAGAAAGGCAGACCAGGCCGGTGGTTTCTTGCCCCCCGTCTCGGTGAACTTCTCTGTGTCTCTGTCGGCGACAGCCACCTGAAAGTTCACCGACGCCTCCTGCAGGGAAAGGAACAGGAATTTCCATCCACAGCCCCCTGCACCTGCGTCCCCAGCAGGGTCCGGCCACGAGCGGAGCTTTACACTCAAAGTGTTCACAGACACACACTTGAATGCACAGCGGTGTGTGTCCATGCACACACAAGCACACTGCGTACCAGGAGGTCTGCCAGACGCCGCTCCCGTGGCGGCCCAGTGTGGTGGCCTTCCTCCCGGCTCCAAGGCCGGTGAGTCCTCAGCCTGAGGATGGCTGCAGGAGTGACCGGGGACCACGGGGCGGGAATTGGAGAGCCCAACGCCTTGTCAGGCCCTGAAACATGAAGAGCGCTTCTCGCAGCCTCTTACCCTGAGGATTGAGGACACCAGCACCAGGCCTACCACACGAGCCATGGACAAGCCTCCGCAGACAGTCCCAGGGGAGGGTGGGGCACTTGGAAGGGCTGTGGAGCTGAATTCACCATGAACGCAGGTCCTACCTACGGCCCACAGTTGGGGTCACAGTGGGGCCTCCATTCCTCTGACCTCCCATTTCTGGGAGAGGCTTGCCGTACAGAAGGCTTCTGGCCACTCTCTCCGTGGGAAGAGGAGCGTGAGCACTGACCTGGCCTGTGG
Source organism: Spermophilus citellus (assembly GCF_964194105.1). Classification (NCBI taxonomy): domain Eukaryota; kingdom Metazoa; phylum Chordata; class Mammalia; order Rodentia; family Sciuridae; genus Spermophilus; species Spermophilus citellus. The sequence continues at coordinate 165,055,709 of NC_138187.1, forward strand.
GGTCTGCGGGTCACTTGTCCGGAGTCCACCTGGGTGCCCATGCGTGGAAGGCCCTGGTGGCAGAAGTGCAGCTTATGGGAGTGTTCTCTCCCAGGGGCTGCATTAGAGACCCCGACCAGCCAACAGAGCCAAGCTGTGTCTTGTGCATTCACCAACAAACCTGATCTTCAGGAAACAATCTCAATTTGGCCAGTTCCCTGTGATATTTGCCAGTTGGCGCCAATCTTGGGAATGACACTGTTTATTTCCCCTAAAACTCCAGTAACTGAATAGCTGCTGGGCATAACATAAACCGTTAAGCAGTCCTGCGGTGAATCCGCATTGAGCCATCCGTCCGTCCAGCGCTCAGGACTGACCACTGGGTGCTGTCTTTGCCGTCACTGGGTGGGGCAGCGAGTGTGGAAACTCAGCTTTGGAGTACGGGTGTCCCTTTCCCTCCAGGCTGGGCTGGGGTGGCCGGGGGGAGAGGGGTCGGAGGGGGCCCTGTGGAGTCGGTCACAGTCACCACTGATGTCTTCACCTGCAGGGGCCACCTTCACTGCCCGCCTGGGCACACCTGGACGTGGCTTCTCTTGGGTCTTCCGGAAGCCTTGCCAGGAAGCCTGTGGCCCCCATCCTTTCTCCTCCTCCTGGGGCCAAAGTCCCTTCCCAATCTGGGGGAGAGCTGTCCTTCGTCCTAGGACTGACCAAGATGTGTCGGTACCCTGACCTATTCAGAGCTGCAACTCGGTAAAACGATGTCTTCGAGGCGACCTTTCCTGCCACCCCAGGTTCCGGAAATGATCAGCCTCCCAGAGTGTCATTCCAGGACAGGAGGTCACACAGTCCTTGAGGACACACTGGGCTCTTCACAGAGGCATGCACACGTTCCAACGAGGCTCGGGAGGAGGGCCCGCAGTGACCCGTGGAGGTGATACCCAACGTGGGCTCTGAAATATGGGAATGCAGGGATTCAGGGTGGCACGATTCAGAAAGGGGGGGTGGCCAGGGCTTGAGCAAAATAAGCTGTGCAGGGGCACAACCCCTGGGGCCAACACAGGGGTGTGAGGAAGGGCTGGGAGGAGCGGGCGGGCCGTGAGGCCAGGACTGGACTGGCTTCCTGAGAAGGGCCGCTGCCTCCCTAACAGAGGGCTCTTGTCCAGGGGCCCAGCTGTTACTGAAGCCACACGCCTTCCCGGAGCACCTTTCTGCAGGCTCCACCCCGGGATGCAGGACACTCGGGGTTTCTAGCCTCAGCTGGAAGGCAGTGGGCAGATGAGGGACACTAGTAATGTTTACAGGGAGTTCATGGAACAAATGTGGGAACCTCCCCAGCCAAACAAGACAAGGCCGAGCTGGTGCGTCACAAAGGCCTGACGCATCCCAACGAGCCAGCCTCTGAGGTCAGCTGACTGTCACGCTGTCCCATGAGCCCCAGAGGCAGACGTTGGGAACACCCAGAGCCGGAGCATGTCCACTTTTCACGCAGACGTGGAGGGTGGGTGAACCCACAGCACCCAGACGTGGATTTGGCCTTGTCTCTCATGACCTCCAGACAGGTGTGGACTCACGCATACTCGGGCTGTGACTCCACACTAATGCCACACAGTCTTCCCTGGGTCCTGCCACAGCAGGGGGGGACAAAGACGACTCTTACTAGATGGTACGAAAAGCAGAGTGCAAGCTCGCAGTTGCATGGAACGTGGTGGCCATGGCCAGTCCTCTGTGCGTGAAGCCATGGCCCGGTGCGGGCACGGGGGCTGGGAGAACAGCAGCAGGGTGAGGAATCTCGGGGGCAGTCACGGGACGGGACTCCTGGGTACATGGGTCAGGAGACAGCGGGGAGTGGAAGACAGCCTCTAGACCAAGAGACAGGGAACAGGAAGATGCCTTTGGAAACAGGGACACCCAGGAAGTCCCGCCACATCCTGCCCTCCCATTGTCCAGAAAGATCACCTTTGACAAATAAGACACAGGATGTGGAAACAGGTTGGGCCAGCCACTGTGGGAGAGGGCCAGTGTGGGAGCTCTTGGAGGGTGTTCTCTGGGGGCAAGGGGCGGCTCTGTGCCTGCCTTGCTCTGTGTCTGCCACCAGAGCTCTGGCCTGCAGGAAGCTGGGCCGGCCCAGAGAGGAGGGGTCTTCTGGGGGAATGATGGCAGGGAGTGGAGGTCTGCTCAGGGACAGGGCACTGAGCACAGGAGGACGTGGGTTGGGACTGACCTCCCTGTAGGGTGGAATAGCCCACGAACAAGCCCTCTGTCCTGAGCTCTTGCCGACGGCCAGCCTGAGATGCACTGCGATTGCCCTTCAGGTGGGAGCTCTGGCCAGTGCTCTCAGGAGAGGGAGGGCCCTTATGGGGATCACTGGCTCTGAGGGACCTCGTGGGGATCACCGCACTTGCACAGGCCAGCTGAGACCGTGGCTTGGAGCACACGAGGGGTTTCTGGCTGAGGGAGAGGCAGGCAGGGCAGAGGGATGGCTCCAGCGGGTTCTGTAACGAGTGTCAGGTGGGGACCCCAGGCTGGTGGAGGCCTGCGAAGCCGCCAGCCTCAGCCACGGGTCAACTTATGACTTTCTAGTAGCCAAGTTAAAAAGGCTTAAAACATGGTTTTATACTTATTTCAATAATGCGTTCATCAAACTAAGTACTAATCATTATCCAGAATGCTCTTTTCACATGTTTCTTTAGCCACATTTCAAGCACCTGAGAGCCACATGTGGGACTGGCTACTGTCTGGACGGCCACATGCAGAATGGCTACCATGTTGGACAGCCACACAGGGGACTGGCTACCGTGTGGACGGCCACACGCAGGACTGGCTACTGTGTTGGTCGGTACACATTCAGACAACATGGGCCAAAAAAGAATTTCATACATTGGGTCAATGGAAAAATGAAGTGGGTGGTTTTAGTTTGAAATATGGAGACAAGAGGCCTGATTGCCAGGTAAACCTGCCTGTCTTACTGGCTAAGCACCTCACAGATTGCCTTTTCTAACATTCCAGCAGCCTCTCTCTCTACCTCCTTTTACCCTGATTCCCGCAGAATAGTGCTGAAAGAGACGACTTGGTCCTGTGTGCATACTGATTACAGAGGACTCCCGGGGAACAGGGTTGAGTCTGGACACAGCCGGCCGCCCACCTGCACACACGATTGTGTGACTTTCTTTGCGGAGGGTGGCTGTCACCATTTTTTGTATTCACTAGACAGTTGCTCTTTGGCTTACTGATGCCCCAGGATCAGGGTTAAATTTGGAAAGCAGCTGGCTGTTCTATATGAACTGACCCTGCGTGCCCTTGACCACAGAGGGCAGATGAGGGGAAGACCTGAAGGTGACCGGCACAGCGCCAGACCTCCAGTACCCAGCACAGAGCCTGCTATGTAGACAACCCTTAGAGAATATTTACTTAGTCAAACTAAATGTTCACAGGACATTGGGTCCTAAAAGAGGAGGAAACAGACATATCCACTCAGATGAAGAGCCAGCTGGGTAGCCTGGCCCGTCCCTGGAAAAGATGACTGTCACTGGGTCAGCTGTCCACTGGCTCCCTCAGCACACATACCCTGGGCACTAAATATATGCCCTCTGCGACAGGTGGTGGTGAGTCAGATGAGTCCCTGCCCCCTGCCCCGGTTCATAGCAGAAGCAGACACAGAATGGAACTGCTCTACACATGTGGAAAGAGGATGGTCAGCAAGCGGCATTCGACACAAGGGAGGCAAAGTCAGATCCCTCAGGAGAGCAGGGCAGGATGCAAAACCCCTGCTGCATCTGAGAGGAGGGAGGGAGCTGGGGAAGAGTGGGGCAGGGCATGCTGTAAGTGACATCAACATGATTCGGTGGCCAGGGGCCAGACCTGTGAGAGAGGGAGACAGCAATAGTCTGGCCCTTTCTTACACACTGAAGACTTGTGTAGCTGACACAAATTCAGAGAAATTGCAGGAAAGAGGATCAACACATGAAAACCAATAATTTGTCTATATTCCAATAATGAATGCATTGAGAAGGGAATCAAACATCCATCCTGTCACAATAACCTCAAAAAACAAAAAATCTAAGCAAGGAGGTGAAAGACCTTCACAATTAACATCGTAAAACACTGAAGAAAGAAACTGGAGACCTTAGAAGATGGAAAGACCTCCCGTGTTCATGGACAGGCAGAATTCGCATCACCAAAATGGCCATAGTACCAAAAGCAATCCACAGATGGACTGCGATCCCCATCAGAACCCAAAGGTGTTCTTCACAGAAAGACAATCATAGAATTCACAAGGAAGAATGAAAGACCCGGAATGGCAAAATCTGTCCTGAGCAATGAGAGGCTGGAGGTAACACAACAGCAGACCTCAAATCACCCCACAGAGCTACCGTCACAGAGCAGCCTGGCCTCGACCTCAGAACACGAAGGTCAGCAGAACAGGCTGGGAGGCTCAGAAACCTCCACAGCCTCAGTCACCTGACCCCTCACCCCTGCCAACAGCGCAGGCTGGAGAAATGACAGCCTTTTAAACACCTGGTTCTGGGAAAACTGGAAATCCACATGGAGAAGGATGAAACTGGATCCCCAGCTCTCCTCCTGCCCAAAACCAGCTTGAAGTGGATCAGAGACCTCGGAATCAGACCAACCAGGAGCCTCTAGAAGCAAGCAGAGGCAGTGCGTAGCCCGGGCACTGGCTTCCCCGGTCAGACTCCTGCAGCTCAGGGGTAAAATCAAGTCTCAACAAGGAGGCAGCATTAAATCAGAAAGGCTCTGCACAGTGAAGGGAAGAATCAAGAATGAGAAGAGGGAGCCTACAGGACAGGGAAGCGCTTTCCTGGTTTTCCTTCCCACAGGGGACTAAGAACCAGAATACATTTTAAAAACCTCAAAAAATGCTAACACCAGAGAACCGATAACCCACTCAATAAATAGGTGAACGATCTCAAGAGATGCTTCCCAAAAAGAGAAATTCAAATATTTAGCCAACAGATATATGAAAGAATATTCAACATCCTTAGCAATCAGTGAGATGCGAATGAAAACTACGCTGAGATTTCATTTCACACCAGTGAAAGAACACAAGATACAAATAATCACAATTGCTGGTGAGGATGTGGGGGGAAAGTACACTCACACATTGTTGGTGGGACTGAAAATCACAACAACCACTTTGGAAAGAAGCGTGGAGGTTCCTCAAAAGACTAGGAATAGAACCACCACATGACCCACCTATCCTACTCCTGAGTATTTATCTAGAAGATCTAAAATCAGCATCCTATAGGGACGCAGCCACATCAATGTTTGTAGCAGCACAATTCACAATAGCCACTTTATGGAACATCCCAGGTGCCCATCAAATGGATGGAGAAAAAATGTTGTCTATATACACAAGGGAGTTCTACTCAGCCATGAAGAAGAATGCTATTGTGTCATTTGCTAGTAAATGGATGAACCAGAGAACCGCAGGCTGAGGAAATAAGCCAGACTCCAGAAGACAGGTCAGCGGTCTCTCGCACAGGCGGAAGCCAGAGAGAAAAAAAGGAATTAAAAACGAGGGACCGTGTGAAAACAGAGGAAGATCAGTAGATCGGAAGCAGGGAACCTAGGGTTCCTGTGAGCCCTGAGCAGGGGGTGTGGGGGTGCCGGGCCCCGCCAGGTGGGGTGCAGCTGTCTTGTCCATGCTCAGGGCTGCAGAGCCTCCCACCTATCTGGAGACCATTAAGCAGAGCGGTGACAGGGTAGGTGTGTCTTACTGGGCCCTCTGGCAGCAGTGGGATTGACTGGTCAGGAGGGGACAGGAGGCAGCCAGAGGTGGTGGCAGTCCCCGAAGGTCACTGAGCACCAACTTCAGGCAGTCACTCTGCTGCCACTGGGCTTGCTCTTGGCCGGGTCGGACCAGCCTGTGTGCTCTGTGGAGACCTGGGCCAGGTCCACGGGGTGCTGGCAGGGGCAGGGTTCTTGCCCACCTGGCCCACCTTGCCCGGGAAGGAGGCTCTGGAGGGCTCCCAGGCCTCTCAGGTCAGTCAGGTTGGAAGCTACGTTAGAAGGGATGGCTCTTCGGCCGCTGTCCCTGAGGCCCCTCTGTGACTCTGCTCGGGCTACACTACCTTCCGAAACTCGGACCTTTGGACTTGGGGAGGCCCGGGAGGGGACATGAGCCAGCGAGTGGCTCAAGTGGAGCCTTGCTCCTCCCGCGAAGAGTGGTTTGGATTCCAGCGACTGCCTGGTCCCCAGGGTCCTCTCAGGTTCTTGACCTGAGCATTGCTGACCTGGCTCTGCCCCAGGCAAGCAGGTGATCTTCTCCCCTCAGCCTTCACTCAGCTCACTCAGCAGCCGGGGCGCCCACGGCGGGTGAAGCTGGCTGTCAACACCCTTTCTGTGTCCTTATCTCTGATGGCAGGAGAAAGACTGCACCCATCGATCGAGGGGTCGGGCACCAGGACAGGGAGGGCTCCTAGTCCTGGGGCCAACGACCCAGAAACTTGTTTACAGGGAAGCCTAAGACCTGGGCCAAATTTCCCCTGGAACCACATTTGGGTAAAGATTGACCGTCACCTGCTCCTCTCCAGGCACTGCTGCCTGGGTCCTCCCCCACGCTCCCCGGCCTGTTCCCCTCAGCCCCAGGAAACGCCCGGCACACAGCAGACTTGCCTGAGGCCCCACTCGGCTCAGCACGACCCCCTCTCCAGATCCCAGAAGAGGGGAGCAAGGACCTGGGTACATGAGCCTGGATGCAACCTGTGCTGTCCGTCTGTCCCTCCCTCCCGAGGTTCCGTGTCTACAGGAGGTCCCCAACCTACAGAGCTTTAGTTTATAATTTTTTGACTTTACAATGGTGCAAAACCGAGGCACTTTCGATAGAAGCTACTCTGAATTCTGCTCTTTTTCCTCACTGGCGTACGCACCACTCCCCGCCAGCCACCTCCCGAGAACAGGGACCTCCCCAGGCCCCGTGGGCTCCGTCCTGAGGTGCAGTGGGTTGGAGGCACCTGGTGTAGTTTTGACCTGCAACAGATTTATTGGGACACAGCCCCAGGGGTGCTGAGGAGCTCCAGGTTTGTGGGTGCTGAGGACACATCCAGGAGGAAAGCCGTCCCGGGAAGTCTCTGTTTGGAAGGAACCACTGGAGATCTCTTTGGGAAGCTCAGTTCCTCAGGCTGCGTCTGTGACGTAGAGTTCCTCCATTTGCACCTCCTGCAGCCTCAGGGAGCTGAGCCAACAGGCGTGACGCTAAGCTCAGACGGTGCCAGGACATTCCCAGCTTCCTCTAGAGAACTCCCCGGCGTGACACCACACTGCGCCTGCGTGTGCCTCTTGGGTTTTCCACGCGACACCCGTCTTCCTGAGATCCGTCCCTGGAGTCACAGGTAGCTGTGGTTTGTTCTATGGCCGAGAGCTGCACTGGAAACCTAGAGCCCCTTGTTTCCCCTCCTCCTACTCCAGCAGGCCGCCATCTGGCCACGGTGGGGCAAAGTGGGCTGTCTCCGGGACTCCGGCAGAGAGTCACCCACGGAGGGCGGAGCCTGGTTGTGACCAACGTGGAACTGATGGTCAAGAGAAGCTTTCCGTTCCCACTTGGACCAATGATGAGGTCATGTTCCAGTCCTGTCCTCGGGTTTCAGCTTCTGACGGAAGCCCTGTCCTTCCCGAACCATGGTCTCACCGGACAATTGGGCTTGTGCCTTCACCTCTGCTTACTGGCCTGGTCCCTGCTGACCATCCTGGTCCCTGCTTACTGGCCTGGTCCCTGCTTACTGGCCTGGTTTCTGCTAACCATCCTGGGCCCTGCTTATTGGCCTGGTCCCTGCTGACCATCCTGGTCCCTGCTTACTGGCCTGGTCTCTGCTTACTGGCCTGGTTTCTGCTAACCATCCTGGGCCCTGCTTATTGGCCTGGTCCCTGCTGACCATCCTGGTCCCTGCTTACTGGCCTGGTCTCTGCTTACTGGCCTGGTTTCTGCTAACCATCCTGGGCCCTGCTTATTGGCCTGGTCCCTGCTGACCATCCTGGTCCCTGCTTACTGGCCTGGTCTCTGCTTACTGGCCTGGTTTCTGCTAACCATCCTGGGCCCTGCTTATTGGCCTGGTCCCTGCTGACCATCCTGGGCCCTGCTTATTGGCCTGGTTTCTGCTGACCATCCTGGTCCCTGCTTACTGGCCTGGTCCCTGCTGACCATCCTGGTCCCTGCTTACTGGCCTGGTCCCTGCTGACCGTCCTGGGTTTGCGCCTCTCTCCCGTACTGACCTGATTACTCCTCAAGCCATCCCCAGCTTTGCCGGCATTGAAGAGGGTTAAAGCCATGGCTAGCAATTTTCACTGTATTTAGAGGAGGGTCAGTTCCCACTGAGCTGCTGGGAACTCGGCCCTTTTATGACTGTCTGCTCTATTCTCCCGGGAAGCCCCCGTCCGCCCCCTCAAGTCTGCTGATAGTCCCCCCTCCCTGCTTTTCAGACAAGTGGAGGGGAGCTGCTGCAGACCTGCCGCGTTTCTGGGAGTCACCTCCCTCGGAAAAACCACTTGTTCAGAGAAAAAGGCAGCAACAACCAGTCCTCAGCTTCCCAACCGAAATGTAGCACAAGCACGTTTAGTAAGACGTGCGGAGGGCGCAGGCTCATGTGGTGCACGCGACCTGGAGCAGCAGGAGACGTGGGGGTGTGTCCATCACCTGTGCGGCTGCGGCATGTAGGGTTCTTCTCAGCGTCCCCGGAACTCACACTAGATGCCTTTTGACTGAGAGAATCTGCACTGGACTCCAGGGCGCTGTTACCAACCCCATCCAGAACGAGGGTTTGCTTCAGGGAGGATGTGACCGCTGCGGGCGTGAAGGCCCTGGGTGCAGAGTGCCCCTTGAAGAGGGCGGACGGGAAGGTCTTGGCCGTGGCTCCAGGTCTCCTGTCACTGCTGAGATGACGGCTGGCCCACACTCTTAGTGAGGAACACAGCGCGAGCTTCCCTCTGATGGTGTGGAGTCTGAAATGAGTCTCAGGGTGGGCGAGGCGGCTCCCTGAGCTCTGGAGGACCTGGGTCCCCTGTGTCCCTGCAGCCCTGGTGCATCCCGGGCTCAGCGCACTCCAGTCCCTGGCCTGACAGTGCATCTGAGTTGAAGCTTCATTGCCAACCAGGGTACTGGTGATTGCACCCAGGACCCCTGAGTAACGGGGATATTCTCTCCATCTTGAGATCCTCAGCTTAAGTTTCACTGGCCACATCCAGGGACACCCACGGTTCCAGGCATCCAGACGTGGGCCCCCACTCAGCCTCTGCCTTGGGGCTTTGTCTTGTGGTGGTCACAAAGCACATCACGAAAGCTCCCCTGTAGCCCCAATGCCATCTCCTCCTGTCCCCTTCATGACCTGTGCCACTTCACACAGCAGGAGAAGTGAGGCTCAGAGGCGCAGGTCTGCTCGCTGCCAGGTGGTAAGTCAGGAGCTGGAGCCACATCAGGACCCCTCCATCTACACTCTAGTGAGCACACAGGGTTCAGCCAGTGCCCTGACCCTGTTGGAGCCACCAAATGACAGGACCAGAGCTCCAATGTCACTGGTTCTCAGAACTAAGAAAAAGAGACGGGCTCTTGGGTCTCAGTTATTCGAGCAGATTAAGAAGAGATGATGAGATTTAGTTCTACTTTCACAAATAAGAGAGGGACTGATTTTCCACGCAGACCTCAGGGTCTGATCTCGGGCTTTCAAGTGGCCTGGCCTGGGGGCTGGAGGGCCCTTGAACTAGTTGCTGATGCCGGGAAGCAGCCTTCGAAGGGCTGCAGTTTCTCAAGGAAAAAACATTGGTTTCCCAAGGTCAGCTAGCTGGGGTCAGCGTCCCTTAGCAGAGACGAGGAAGCGCAGACTTGCCCTCAGTTCTGTGCCACTCACATCACGACACGACTCCAGAGCCGTCCACACCTGCTTCCTCTTCACCACAGGTCGTCACTCAAAATGCCAAAACGTGGCTGGGAGTTTATAAATGACTCCTGGGTTCAGTCAGTGCTTTTTAGACGGACAGGTCCTGACAACTCAGCCCACAGGGAACAGGGCCAAGTCGGAGCAGCGTGGAGCGGCACAGAACGCACGCTGTGGAGTCCACCGCACCTCCAGGCAGAAGTGGGCGGCTCTGGCTCTCCTCCTCACTGTCAATCATGGACCAGGCGGGTCCACCTGACCCAGCTGGCCAGTGTGCAACCTCAACCCCAACTCCCAGCCACGGGGGCAGCCTTGCTCTGCTTCGCCTGAGGACCACGGCTCCACAGGGCAGGCCGATGCTGACCCTCGAGAGCACAGGCTGTGGCCAGCCCCTCCGGTCTCCCTCCCAGCCACCGTCTGGAAGACACTGCACAGCTCTGGGCCTTGGGTTTCTTACACGAGAAATGGATGTGAAGGAAACCATTAGAGAACTCATGCCTGGGAAGGCCGAGGTCCCCTCCCTGTCTAGTGAGCAGGGAACCTGATCAACACCAAGGATCCCTGCCGTTTGGATTGTAAATAACTACCCCTGGGAATCCAACTACCTGCTTTGAAGTATAAACACCCCTGCTGAGGCTTAGGGCTCAAGGCAGAGGGTCATCCAGAACCTGGAGTCCCATCCCCTCTGGGCCCACAATAGAGTTTGAGTTCCCCACTCTTGGGTGCCGTTTGCTGCTTCTTGTCGGGTTCCTGCAACAGTGGTCCTGCAGTCCCCTTGGCGTGCAGAGTTGGAACTGGTTGTGCAGACAGAGCACTCAGCATAGAGCGGGCGACGTGGACGCCCTCCCAGGAAGTCAGCAGCACAAGGACAGCTGGTGGCGGTAGAGTGCAGCCCACAGACGGACGTCAGAGACCCCGCGCTACCCCTGAAGGGGAGCCCTCTTTCTCTCTCCACTAGAACTGGCTCTCTGCACCGGGCACGTGGTCACCAGTGGACCCCAAACAGGGCATTCCTATACCGTCAACACAGAGGTGAGTCCCATCAGCAAAGCCTTGGAGGTTCATCTCTTCCAAGCTGTGGTGGGTGAGCTACGTGCTCCCCAGACCTACCAACATGTCTGGGTTGGGGGATTGGACAATCTCAGGGTGGTAAACCACCGCCACTTCTCACTTGGAGGTTTTCTAAGACCCCCGCATCTGGACCACCTCCGTGTTGTAGGTTGGCTGGGCAGTAGGGCCCCATCTTCCTGTCTACCAGACAGCAACACAGCCAGCGGCACACGTCTCACTGTGGGGACCCGGAAAGCAGACCTGAGCCTCAGATGTGACAGGGGAACCGAGCAGGAGAGGCCCAGGCACAGCAAGGCCTGGAGAGAGCTGGCCCCTGGCCCAGGTGGCCCTTGATCCCCGCAGGCAGTCTAAAATCCCTGAGAAATGCGCCTCGGGGTCATCTGCGGAGCGTGAAGGGAAAGCAGCTCCTGGGCTCCTGCCACGGGGCAGAGTTTGGCCCGTAGGCATTAGTGTCCTGAACCCTGGGGGTGTGCAGGTGGCATCAACGGAGGCCAAAGGGGAAGGCCTGGAGAGGGCCCATGAGCCCCTGGTGTGCAGCTCACTGAAGCACAGCTCCTGAAGGACCTGGGTGCAAATGGGTGGATCAGAGGACACTGAGAAACCCGCAGTGGACGTTTTCATTGCATTGTGCCTGGTATGCAGAGCAGACCCGGGTGAGGGGCTGTCCGTGGCCCTGAACCAGCTGTTCTGATACCGCATGGCAGGGCTCAGAGACAGTGTGACAACCAATACCGATGACTCTGTGTTTTCCCACTAGTAGGCGAGGGACTGAAACCGAAGCCAACTCCTCCAGGCAGTTCTTGGTCCAGCGAAGCATCTGTTACCTCAGCAGCTGCGCCCACCCCGGATCTGCGGAGGGGACCCTGGCCTCAAGCTGAGCTCATATTAGCGCTCTTCTTTTGTGATACGGCCAGGATCCCCACCTACCCATTCCTGTATACTGTGCCCTGAGCCTCTGGGTCTCACGTGATGGACAGTGGTGAGCGTCCACCCCCTGCCCCATCTGGTGTGTTGCTGGGATCTGTCCAGGCCCCCCCACGTGGCGCGACTCTGCTGTCCCGACACGGCGCTGTGCCAGCATCTCATGATGGAGAATGATGTGCCCAGCACGGCTCCCTGCTCCTCACTCAGGCCGACACCCCTCCCACCTTGTGCCATCTACAAATGTGCTGCCCTGCTTGACGGGCCCTCCCCGGCATGTATTTCCCCACCAGCTGCGGGCTCCGAGGTTCCAGGACCGCCTGCCCGTCACACAGCGACCCTTCCCGCGCAGGGGGCTAGCTGCGCTCCTCCACTTCCTGTTGGCTCGGATCTGAGGAGTCATCAATTCCAGCGGAGTGCCCAGCCTGCCCGCCACTTAAAGCCCAGCCGGCCTGCAGCATTGCCCTTCCCTGAGGTGAGGACCCCACCGTGGCCAGCTTCAAGCTGACAACTCTTTAACGACCGTTTGCAGACTTCCTGACCACTTAACAGGGGCCTGCAGAGGACCCCGGTCTACCCCCAGCTCAGCGGGTTTCATAAGCCCTAACCCCAGCACCGAGTCCTCAGTACTTTGTCATTTGAGTGCTGGCTCAGCTCTGGCTGGGAAGCAGGGCCTGGGAAGCAGGGGTTCACGCTGCCCCTGGTCCCTGCAGGCTGGGCGGTCCTGTGCCTGTGCCTCTGCAGCCTGCTGTACACAGGTCCGTTACTGGGTTTCCAGTTGCTTGTGCTCTGCCTTGAGTGTGGCTTCTCCTTCACAGTGCACGTTGACGTTGATGGCCTCGAGGAGGGATTGCAACCTCCAAGTGGTGCCTGGGTGTCAGGAGAGACCACACAGTCTGGTTGCCTGCTGTGGAGGGCGGGCTACAAAGCAAGTCCAGGCCTCCTGTCCTCCCCTCCACTTCCTGCCATGCCGTGACACAGAGAGGCCCCTGGCAGGTGTCCTGACGGGGTTTGGACTTTCAGCCCCCAGAACCATGACCTGTGCAAACTTTTCTCCTTAAAAAATCAGCCAGGCCTGGCTATTCTGTCATAGCACAGAAATCAGACGGAGACCTGCAACCATCACACTGCCGACAGACACCACCCGCTTCCTGGTGCACTGCTGTGCGGGCAGAGTCGGGCACAGTGTGAACAGCTTCGCTGCTCAGGGTCTCACAAGGCTGGGCATCTTCCATCTGCATTCTTGTCTGGACCCAACTAAAGAAGTCTCCAGACCCACTCGGCTTTAGGAGTCCTGCCCTGTAGGCTGCAGTGCTGTGGTCGGGAGTGGCCCTCATCTGTAGCCCTTTCACGGTGCAGGCCAACAAGGGCCTGAGTCTCTTCAGGAAGAGCCAGTCGGCCTTCAGGTCTGCTCCCATGAGGTCGGGGCCACCCAGGATACTGCCTCCCACGGTACAGCTAAACTCACACCAAGCCCCAGGGTGTGACCGCGTCTGCCGCGAGTGTGGAAGGTCTTCTCACACAGTGAGGCCAGCCAAGGCCAGTACCCAGTGGGGGTGTCTCAGAGAAGGGTTCTGGATTCCAGATCTTGGCCCCAGGGCCAGCAGCCCCTGGAACTTAAGGGATGTTTGTTAGTGAACAGATGAAGCCTTACACAAATGTGTAGGAGCCTCTTTGGAGGCAGATACCATCTGCCTTGTGAGTGTAACAGACTCAAGGTCCAGCTTGGTCGTGACAGCACAAAGTCACCAAGCGAGGGCAGAAGAGCAGGGCCGGAGCCTCGGGACCCCTGACACCCACCACTGTGCCCCACAGTGCTGCAGACTTTGACCTACACTCACCTTCTCATGGACATGTCCAGGAAGACCCTAGGCCGCCCAGGGCACATCTGGCTTAGAACTCGACAACCAGTGCCAGAGGACGTGTCCTGCTAGTTTGTGACACTGAGCAGTAACCGATTATAGGCCAGTTAGGGTGCCAGAGGGCTGACTGCTCCTTCTCAGGGAGCGGATGGTTCCAAGAGTCGGCAGACCTCAGCCCCATCCAGTATGGGGTCCCGGGCCACATTCCTGCCCAAGATCAAATCCAAAGGCGTTCATCAGAATTGTTCTGGGAGATGTGGGCACCTCCCAGCCTGGCACTCGTCCGTGCCACAGCCTGAACATTTAAAGGGTGACTCTCTTGTTACTTGTACTGCTTGGGACGCCTCCTCCAAGTGTCCCGTGGGAAGGGATTGCTGCGTTTTGTTCCTGCTGAAGCCCCAGTTCCTGGAACAGTGCCTGGTACAATGTAGGTGCTCATTTTGTGCTTTTAGAATGAAATAGATAAATTAAGCTTGGGAAAAACTGTGCTATGGGAAGTTGCGCTGGATGCTTCCCTTCAGAACTCCTCAGGGCCTTTTTTATAAGGCGTGTGAGACTCCCTAAGGGGACATGGGGATGTAACCTGCCCCAAGGGAAGGTGAGCTAGGGATGCCACTTGTGATCTGAGGCGCACTCAAATGCTCTTGTATTTCCAAGGGGGAAAGTGAGGCCCAGGAGGGGCTGGAGCTCCACCCTGCTGGCAGAAGGACCTCGGCTCTCCCCTCTGCACTCGACCCGGGCATCATCACGCTCATTTCTCTGTCAGGCGAGGCTCATGTTGTAAATGACTACCTGGGTCCAAACGTCTTTTATCAGGTGGAAGCCTGAAACTTGATCGAACAGCTCCCCCCTATAGGAAGTGCACAAGATACCTAAATGGGTATATAGATCAAATCTCAGTATTAAAAATAATGCCATTAGCCTTCTGAATTCCTGCCCTGTAATGGAATTTAATTATGATTGCACTCACCTGAGCTGCATTGTTAGGAACTCAGGGAGAACAGATTAGGCATCTAAGCACCATGGTGGGTTTGAATGTAAGGAGCACAGGAGGGAGAGGAGGGGGGCGTCTCTCTCTCTCTCTCTCTCTCTCTCTCTCTCTCTCTCTCTCTCTGTCACACACACACACACACACACACACACACACACACACACACACACTCTTATTTTACTCTCTTTCCTGCAGAGTCTGGGACTGCTGTGGACCCTTTGTTAGGTGGTGGGAACTCTTTGGAGGGAGAGGCCAAGGGCACTGGAGAGAGGGAGGACCCGGGCACATCCAACTTGGGCTTCCTCTGTCTCTACCACTGAGCAGCAATGGGCATTCAGGGAAGTCACTTCCTAGGGTCTCCATGGCCAGGGGGATATATGGATGAGCTGATGAGTGCTTTCCTGTCCTGTCACCTGGGAGTGTGGCCAACACTTGGGTTCCAGGCCACGTTCCCAGGGATCTCCTGAGGAGCTCTATAGGAGGGGCCAGGAGCTGTACTTTGAGGGACAGACTTGGAGACCGTGGTGCATAGGAACTGGACTCAGGGCGTTTGGAGAAGCCTCACTCTAAAGTCGTAGGATCTCCATTGAATTTTGGCAAATTGATCAGAGAAGCCACCTGTATTTCAAGATCAGGCTGCTAAGTGACAGACTTCTTGCAACTCAATGAGATCACTGTTCTGGGGGCAAGGTTTAGGCCAGAGTGGAATAAGAAGGTGAGATTGGCTGGAGAGAAAAACGGAGTCCCACCGCCATGCAGCTGCATGGGCTGCTGCCTGCTCCCCACAGACCCAGCGAGGGCTGGAGGGAGGGCCGCGGGCCAGACACACGGTGGGACCGGCCTGCTTTCCACGGCTCCCTTCTGGTTGGCCTCATTGATTCCGCTTCTCCGAACAGGGAGGACAGGACTGCGACCTCTCAGGGCCACACAGCCACTGAACACAGGGAGATTGGAAGCCGGGTCTTTCTGCAGTCAGCCTTTGTCCTGCTCAATGGCTGCCACACCACTGTGTGATGAAGAAGCCCATGAGCAGGCTCAGGGCCAGCCGAGCAGGAAAAGAAGCCAGACACTGCCTGCAAACAGAGAAATAATGGAGAAAGACGAGCAGGAGATGTGGAGAAAGAAAAAGTAAAAGAGCTTCATGCTGGAGAGGGTCATAGGCCTGCTGGTTGCCGTGGAGATGGCCCAGCGGGGGCGGGACACTGAGACCGAAAGGGGTGACTTTGATTTGGGACCTGAAGTCTCTTCACATCTCCCCACTCCCCTGACTAGGGGCTATTCAAAGGTTGAGAGTGCATTTGATCAGCGCCTGTGAAGTACAGGCAGCTGATGGGATCCAGGCACAGCCGCCAGACCTCTCTGTCCCGCAGGAGAAGGGGTGAGCCGCGGGACTCCAGACTATCCACCTTCAGGACACAGTGCACAGTCAGGATGGGCACAGGGGCCTCCCCTTGGCGCTGTCGTGAAAGGCAGAAGACCCAGGGCCTGGGAGGCTAGCTGCCACCCAGGCACAGCTGGGACACTCCTCTAGGACGGGCCAGTCTGCGAGCTGCATCCTGCACCACTGCCGTCTGACTAGTGACCCATTTCTTCCCACAGGGACAGAGCCCTGTTGAGCAGCCACAGGGCCAGCCCACCTGAGAACAGGACACCTCTCAGCCACCTGCAGCACCTTTGTGTGGCTGCTCACCTGTACTGTGCTGTCAGGAAAGTGTCCCTGACCTGTGCACATTTCCTACATTCAGTGCACAACGTCTGTGAGCCCTGCAGGGTCTGGGGTCAATGCTTTCAGCAGACGGGGTCCATGTTCCCGGGAGAGGTGCCCCAGGGAGAGAGCCTTTCCACCTCTGGTAGGAGCAGGCTTGTCCTGCTCTTGAGCTGGCCCACTGCCCAGGGACCATCCCCAGAGGGTCCCCAACCCGAGCCACCTCTTCTGATTGCTCCTGGGGTTGGAGACGTGGCTCTTTCTGCACTCCCACAAGCGTGTTCTTTCACCAACGGAGACTGAACTTTGTCGTCTACAACACCAAGTACCGAGGTCCTCGGGAGCTGCGGGCTGGCAGGACACAGGACCAGCAGGCAACAGTCATGCACGTGCCGAGCAGAGAGAGGGCAGGATGCTGCGGAGGGACAGGGCAGTGTGCTGGGCACTTGGCCAGCTGGGTCGAGTCCACAGGACCACCAGAAGATGGCTCAGCGAGTGGGGACGGGGCAGCGGGTCTTCCAGAGGACATCTGGGAGAAGCCAGGGCCAGCTGCACCATGGAGGAGTCCCTAGGGGCTCGGCAGCAAGAATGGAGGGTGGGCGACGGCGAGTGGGGGAGGGACGAGCAAGGGCCTCAGGAGTCAGGGTGAGTGCGGGCGTTTGCGGGGTCCCTGGCCTGTCACAAGGGGTGTGGCAAGGAGCACCTGGATCCCTCGGCCCAGCGAACGTCACTCTGCTCTGGTCCTGGTTCCGGAAGGCCCGGCTGAGCAGTGCCCTGGAGCCATTCACATTGTCCTTCAAGGTCCTGAGCCGTGAGATACCAGTGACCTAACCATGAAAACTGTCACAGCCAGAAGGGTGCAGGCGCCTCGGGCCCAGCACAGCCACAGGACTGCGCCACAGGAGGAGTGGACTGGGGGCTCTTCTGGGCCTGTCTGACACAGGGCAGGGTGGCCCAGGGGCTGGTCTGCAGTGAAAACAGGCCCGTCTCACCCTTGCGCTCCGTCCTGGCCATGGCCAGTGCTGGGGACCCAAGGACTCTGTCCCCTGAAGTTGCCTGCCACAGCCCGCGTGAGGAGCGTGGCCCCGCCAGTCCCCGCGTTTCACCCAGCGTCTCACCCAGCGTCTCCACCCACTCACTGGGCCTTAACCTGAGGGCTTGGAAATGCGTCACTCCTCAGAAAATGAGCTTCTTCAAGGTGCAGCTGGCCTTTCACAGACCTCTGCCGTGTCTAGAGTCAGCCTGTGGACGTGGGTGGTGAGCAGGTGTGGGTGGTGGTGGGAGGAGGCCAGGCGGGGAGGGGTGGAACAGGGACGGAGGGAGGGACAGGAATGGCCTGGTGGCCCGCCGTTGGCATCAATACCACCCCAAATGCCCCAAACTAGAAACCCCCGAAATGACCAGCAGTGGAGAAAAAAGTAAACCCATCGGGGCTCTTCCACTGTGAAGAACACTTCAGAACAAAGGCAAATAAGGATAGAACTTATGAAAGATGTGCTCCGAGAGGGGGGCCACATGCCAGGCAGCTGGCAGAGAAGCAAGACCTGGTGTGCCTGCTTCCCGGCTGAGCTCCCAGCACCCCGCGGCCCCGGCCTCTTCCTCTCCAGCCAACTGGGCAAGACGGCTTCTGTAGGTCCCCCAGGCCCCGCAGCAGGCTGGAGACACCCCACAGAGCCACCTCCCAGGCCTGGCCCTGCACTCAACCGCAGGCCTGGCTTCATGGAACTGAGAGGCCGTGGAAGTAAACTGCCTTTCCAAACTCGCGTTAGTTGATTTTCTTACTTTCTCTTGATTTGTGCCAAATTCCTCACCATGGTGTGTCAAGACCTTAAGATGCATCTCCACCTGTGTGCTAGGGCTGTGGAGACCGACTTTAATAGCTCAGGTATGGGGGGCTATTAACAGGTGTGTTAAAGCTACTGCTCTTTGAGTTGTGGCAGGTGCAGATGATTATCTGGGCTCTGCGGTTCCGAGCTCTGCAGTGTCCCTATGACAGAGCTGCTTCCCTCTCAATGACCAAGTCCCTTCTGGCCTGCGTCACACCCCTGTCAAGCCCTGCGATTCCAGCCTCCTCATGCGTTGAGCACTGGAGCTCAGGAGAGCTACAGCGTCCCCATCCAGTGTCAACTCCAGGGCTGACCGTGTCCCAGGGAAGCCTCCCCAGGCCCTCGGAGCTGGAGTCAGGAAAGTAAGTGCTCTGATGATGGCAGCATTAATAAGGAGTGAGACTGAGTGTGATTTGTCCCTGACAAAGGCCACTCTGTCCTCGGCCAGCAGCCTGGGGGTCCTGTTTCAGCCCCGGGTCTGGCCACCCTGGCTCAGCCGCTGTCTTACCGCGTGGAGAGGCCAGGCCCGCCTGATAACATCACTGCGGCACAGTGGTGCTTTGTGTGGGTGCAGGGCTCCGGTTACCTGGGCAGGCAGGATGCAGCGCGGGCTGGGGCGGGGGAGGCAGTGACTGAGTGGAAACAGGCATGAAAGGGGTGTTTGGAAAACCCAAAGGGAGCCTTCTTCTCCCCTGAGCCTCAGGGTGCTTCCCAAGGATCCCCTGATTGCACCATCCGGCGGCCAAGTAAGGCACTTGGAAGGTCTTCCAGCCACTGCCTCCCCCCCCCCCCCCGCCCCGTGCAGGCTGCTCCTGTCCCTGGAGCGTTGGCTGTGTGACAAATCACAGCAGAAGACCTTGCAGCCAGACCGGGGACTGCCGCTTCTTCTGCAGCCCCAGCTATGAGTTTGCCTGGGAGCAAGTCAGATGGTTCTTGAAGCTGCGCTTGAGAGAGATGCAGCCTGAGAAATGTCCACCAGCCTCCACGCCCGGGCGGGGGCGCTTCTGGAGCCTGAGGTGGCGCAGCCACTCCTCTGGGGACAGCAGGCTTTTCTGGGGGTGACTTGATTCTCGGAACCTGGGGCTGGAAACACAGCGGCATGAACAAAGGCTGGGGGGTGGGCAGGGGGTTGGCTGCTGTCACCTTTTTGGCCGCCTGCTCCCTCCCTCCTGGCCACATGCACCCAGGTGCCCATCATCCTCACTGTGCTCTGGAGTGGCCTTGAACATGTCTCTGCCCTCCATGGCTCCCTGCTGCCCCTCCCTTCCCTGGCCACGCGCAGGCCTGGGGTTGAGGGTCAGGGAAGCCAAAGGAAGGCCTGGTGCTCCGGTGCTGCCTCGGCCTCCCCAGGCCGCTGGAACAAGTCACCACAAGCTCAGTGGCTTCAGATGACAGAGATGCAGTGTCCCCCTGGTCCCGGTGGCAGGAGTCCTAAGCTGAGGTGCTGCTGGGGGCTGACAGGCCTCCCCTTCTAGTGCTGCCCGCTCCTGGTGGCCCTGAGCTCCTGGCCTGGCTGCACTGCCCATCTCTGCCTCCACCCCACGTGGCCTCCCCTCGGCCTGTTCCTGCACCTTCCAGGCCTGCCTGGTCACCTCCACTGGTTTGGGGTCAGGATGTTGAGATGCATTTTGGGGAGCTGTGATTGGGCCCATGTCAAGGGTTAAAAGCAGGTGACATTCCAGGTGGTGTCAACTCGTGCCACACCTGCATTTTTAGAAGTGGAACTCCCTGTTTTAATCCAGCAGAGAGCCGCGGGGGTTCCAGGCAGCACGCGGCAGGCCTGCGAGGGCGCCTTTCCTCCAGTGCACCCAGACCTGCCCTCTAATGCCACTCAGGGAGACATGCTTCTGGCGACCTGGCAGCAGAGACTGTGGCCCCTGAGGAGGGCAGCCATCTTTTCTGAGCTCCTGGGGAGGAGCGAGGCTGCCCTCCACGCAGCAGGAAGGAGCACGGTGGAGAGGTTCCAGGGCTCTGTGCGCGAGAAGCTCGCTGGAGCAGAGGGCTCATGTGGGCTGGGCTGCGGCCTCCCACAGAAGGCAACCCTGGGCCAGCTGGTGCTGAGCGCACGAGGAGGAGGGGGAGATGTCCTGCTCCCTGGGTCTCCGTGCTTGGCCTTCCACAGCAGGGCTGGCCAGGGAGCAGGTTTGGGAGCCCTGGTCTCTCTGGAAATGTGCATGGTAGTGAGTTCACAAACTCAGGGAGTGCTTCTTCTTCCTGCTTCTTGGAACGCTTTACCCCAGGGTGACCTGGGGGCAGGGTGGCCCTCCCTGACTGCCCACCAGGGACAGCACTCCCCGCTCTCCAAGCCTTCTTGACTCAGCACTCCCCAGCACTGAGCACTCCCCTGCTCTGAGTCGGAGGGTCCATGAACCCATGTGAGCCAGATCCTGGTGGTGCAGGCAAAGCTGCTCCGTCATCCTTGCTGTCCAGTGGGGGCAGGTGAGACCAAGGGGCTGGGCGGTGGCTTCAGGTGCAAGAGTTCAATAGGTGGCTGAGTCTCGTGGAGTCGGCCCAGCACCTTCCTCCTGACCATCCTGCGCTGGCCTTGATGTCTCTTCAGTTCACCGACTCTGCACCTTGAGGTCAGACCTTTTCCCACAGGGCAGGAATCAGCATGGAGGCAGTGGGCAGCTGGAGGTGACGTCCAGACCAGAGGGCAGCCAGCTGGGCTGGAGCACTGGAGCCAAGTCCAGGGCCTGGAGAGGGAAGGGCTGTTGGGGTAATGGCGGGAACGGAACCGCATGGTGTTTGGGTGGGAGGCTTGCTGCTTTACGCAGCCCTCTCACTTGTCTCATCTTTGCAAGGGTCGTTTCCCCAAGCAGCTCTGACCTTGTGGAAGTGAAGTTTCATCTTTCCTCCTGCCCCCCCTGGGCTGGTCGGCCCTGGTGCCCACTGACCCCAACCAGGTGAGACGGCCTGCAGGGGGCATTACCAGCCCTGCCCCCTGCCTCATCGCCGCTGCCCGTGAGCGGATGTGCTGGCTTTCTCCCCTAATTCAAAAATCACTCTTTATTGGAAACTACTTTAAAGACTTAAAAAAATCGAGACATGGCTATGGATATGATTAAAGGCTTGGATGCGTGCCCTGTGAGGAAACCGAAAGGTTTCTTTCCATAAAAAGAAAAAAATAAAGGCATTCTTTTTTTTCCCCAACTACAAAAGTAATACACGCACAATGTTGGTGTTTTTTAAAAGCAACATCAAAAGGCCAAAACGAAAACAGAAATGGCTCGGAGCCCGTGGCCAGAGCAGGCCTCCTCAACGCCGTGCGGCTGTCACCTGCCTTCGCTATATGCACACCGTTCCCTCAACACACTCTGTCCTGGGATTCTGGACTCTCTTCCCCATGAGGGTCAGAATGCCCGATCCTGGGAGCCAGCGTGTGGCAGAGTCCGGGGCTGCCTGTCTGGAACAGCGACTTGTGTGCTCCAGAGAAGACTGAACAGAGGGGACCCCTGCTCATGAGGGTGGCCTGCCCACTGTGGGGACCCAGGTGGGACAGGACAGCAGCAGAGGGGCAGCCCAGGCACACTGGACTTGTGGTACCTATCGAGTGTCCACACGGATGCTCAAGAGACAGTTGGGCATGTGAACCTGTAGCACATTTGCCTCTGTGATTCTGGTCACTGCCCCTAACCCACCGCCCTGCCTCCAGGGCTCCCAGAGGAAAGCTGGTGACCACAGACGTGGGTAGGCGCACATCCTGGCAGAGCTGGGCTGAGGGCTGTGGCCTGGAGATGACCGAGGCTGTGGTCACTACTGGTCCAAGCAGTGCTAGATGTCAAGTTTAGCTGTTACCCCTCACAAGCCTGCCCCTGAGGCTGCCTGCTGCTGACCTCAGCATTCCTGGGGTGGCCATCTCGGCTCTGGGGTCAGTGCTTCAGCAGTTGGATGATGAACAGGACCTTCCCTGGTGGCTGGTTTGGAGGAAGGATGCATTAGCCCACTTTCCAGCCCTGAGGAGTGGTCCCTTTTCCCTCGCCCCTGGACTTGCCTCTCTCAGGCAGCAGACATCTCGTGCCCATCCAGCAGACCCTGCCCTCTGAGCACAGAGGGTAGGTCAAGACACGGGTTCTTCAAAACGAACCATCCAGGACAGGGTTAGTGGAAACCCGACGTCCAGCCACGCTGGCTGAGGAAGCGCAGCAGGGCAGGGGGTCAGCTCACATAGGCACGGAGGCCCCGCGGCTGGCAGCTCTTGGAGGGTCCGTCAATGAAGGGTAGGTGGACATTGTGTAAAATTGCCGAGCAGAGTGTCCGCAAAGACTGGAAAGTTCAGTTCCAAAGTTCTCTTGTCCTCTTGCCCAAGGGCGGAATAAGGGCTGCTGTGGAATTGCAGACGACAGCCTGAGAGTGGGTGTCCTGGGGGCTATGGCTGGCTGGCCGGTCTGGGCTGCCTCAGGGGACGTGCCCACTATACTCAACCGTCCTCGCTGGGCACTGTCTCTGTCCTGGTGTTGATCACAGTGGAGGATATGAGCATGGAGTACGTGCAGCTCTGCCCGGAGCCACAGGACCACAGGAGGGTCAGGCTGTGCCGGGGGGAGAGACCCTGCCATGTGCAGTAACCGATCTGCCTGGGTGTGCCGGGAGAGCTTTACAGAGCAGGTGACATTTGATCGGGGTCTTGAAGGATGGGTAGGAGCCTGCCATTCAGCGCTGTAGAGCTCCTTGTCCCTGGAAATGTTCAGACAGAGGCTGAATGACCTCCTGTCAAGGTGCTGCAGAGGGATCGCCAGAGGGACCGAGCACTTTGGTGACCTTGAAGGCCCTTCCAAACCCTGAATTCTCTAAGAGTCACAGCAGGGAGACACTGTGTCACCATCTGTCAGCACAGTATTCCCAGCTCTCTGCCTTGTTGAACTGCAGGGGTTGAAATCAGGGCCGGGAAGTGGGGTGATTTACTCTCCTTTGCCTTAGGGTGAGTATCTCTTCACACTCCTCCGCTGAGTGGGCAGAGGGGAACGGGACTCAGGAGGGAGCGCTGGTGAGCAGGGCTGGAGGGGGCTCCTGGATGCTCCTTGCTGGAGCCCTGCGCTCCAGGGCCAAGGTGGCCATCTGAGGCTCCCTGGCTGCTGTCCAGCGCTGACCATGCCCTCTGCCAAGAAAGCAGTGCAGAGAAAGGAGAAGCACCAACAGGAAACGTGGATGGTCCTCCCCACTGCCTACCCCAGCCATCCTTCCCAGCTGTCCTCCCGGCCTGGGCAGCTAAGCTACTCGTTGGGGAAACTGAATTGTTCGCATTCTTGACTCTGCTCAGGCCAGTGCAGGTGCACTCAGGTGGAGCCCCGTCCTTTTCTTCCCCTGTGGGCTGAGAGGCCCTCTGACAGGTGGGCAGACAGACCTGCTATTGTCACCCTGCTGGGGGGGGGGGTATATCGAATGTTTCCTAAGCAGGGCTTGGGGCTCGGGGCTCGGTTCTCCTAAGTACAGACTTAGCGGGAGGGATTTGGAAGTGAAGAAAGCTAAGCATTAGGGTTTTCCTTTGGGAAGAGGGAATTTTGGAAACTGAGTCCAGCCACTCTTTTGGTGACTGCTCATGGTCAGTCGGATGTAGGAGTAAATCACTTAACTTCCAGTCTCCAAAATAAAACCCTTGGCTCTCACACTGGTAAAGCTCTGGAACTAGTTAGCACTCTGGGCTTCTTCTCAGACGTCTGTCAAGGAGGATTAGCAGCCAGCTGATGGATGAGGGTTCAGCTGCAGCGAACTTGTAATACCCACTCGGCTCGGAGAGCTGGCTCAGCGTCCCCAGCTGACCCCTGCAGGCTCCTCCGAGTCAGTCGAAAGTGCAACCAGATCCCGTGGACATGGACTGCAATGTGCACAGAATGCGCCTTTCCCACAGCCAGGAGGAATCCCCATGCTCCTGGAGCAGAGAGAATACGGGCCTCTCCTTGTCTGTCGGAAGAAACAGGAGGGACGCACCAGAACCTGGTGGCTCTGCTTATTTATCGGAGCCCTGGGTGGGGGCTTAGGAGGACTGGGCTGGGTGACGCTGCTTCAAAAATATCTTCTGCACAATTTTAATATTTGGAAACATTGATTTTTTTACTACTCAAAAAAGTCAAATTAGTCAGGATGGGGAGAACGTGAAATGAAATACGAACCGAAACCATGGGATCTATTTCCATTTCACACGAAAAACATAACCCCAGGGAAGGAGGAAACGGAATCCATGCAAGGGATCTCGAACATGGCGCTTTCTTCATGTCTCCTCGACCTAAAATAAAAAGAACCGTGAGCAAATACAAAACTAGTCGGCTTGTTTCTCCTCCTTTCAGAGCAGGTCTGACGATGGTGGTATGACGGTGAGCGTGTTCTCCGACTGGGCAGGTTGGGAAGAACACAGCGGTGGAAACAGGCCTCCCAGCCAGAGACGCGGGGCGGGTGTGCAGGGGCAGCATGGGACTGAGTGGCTGATCCACAAGGACTCAGGTTCCGCCACGCTGACACCGTGCTCAGTGTGAGGAGCTGCGTGGGCTTCTCTGCACGTGCACCGTGGGTATGCTGAACCCGAGTCGGTAGGTGCCTGCTCAGGGGGCTGGGAAGTGCCCTGTCCAGCAGCAGGAGCACACGGTGGCCCAGAGCTGGGTTGCTACTGACCTCTCTGAACCAGAGGCTCTGGGGGAAGCGGGGCAGCAAAGACACAAGGTGAAGGGACCTGCCCATCGCACTAGAAAGCAAGGAACAAGAAGGAGGGTGGGGCAGGATCCAAGGATGGCCAGGAGTGCCCACAGGGCTCCTGGGGCTCCCGGGCCCACGGCTGGCCGAGAGGATGGGGGCCCATGGAGGCAGGAACGACGGTGAGTGGGCCAGGAGTGCGCCAGCCCAGCTAGCCATAGGAGGCGGACAGGCGGTGGACCAGGGGATTCCACGGTGACCAATGGGACCGTGGGTCAGTCGAGAGTCAGCACGCAGGCTGAAGCAGGGACGTCTGTTCACGGGGAGAGGGTTTCACATCATGTCCCCACAAGGGTCCCCACAACCGTGAGGAGGAAACAGAGACCGCAGCTGCTGTGGGGAAGGAGGAGGACCACGGTCCCACCCCCGAGGTCGGCCTTGCAAAGCGGACATGGGGACTCCGGCCGAGGCTCCTGGAAAACGTGTGGAGGAGGGAAACGTCACTCACGAGTGAAATGATACCAGATTAAAGTCACGAGAGGAGAGAGGCATGTCATGTCACAGCAGTGGTGGTGGCTCTTTTTTTTTTTTAATTTTCTTTTTTTCTGTTATTAGATACAAACACTTTTTTTTGGTATTTTTTCATTTAGTTGTCAATGTTTATTTATTTGTAGGCGGTGCTGAGACTTGAACCCAGAGCCTGGCACGTGCTAGGCAAGCTCTGCCCAGTCCCTCGGTGCGCTTCTTGCCCTGCCTTCTGCTGGGGAACTGGGAGATCTGCCGTGTGCAGGGAGCACACGGCGAGGTCAGCTGAGGCTTCTCCCTGGGCCCCTAGTCTCCCTGGCGTAGACTCCAGGTGTCCCGTGCACCTGACTCACAGCAGGCCCAGGGAGAGAGCTTCCCCAAGTGGCAGAACCACAGAGTCGCATGCTCACTGCCTGCACAGGGCCTCCCGCCTGTGGGTCATGCTCTCCCTCCCACAAGGTTTTGCCTCTGACCTCTGCAGCTGGAGTTGGGGACAGTGGTTCCGGGTGCCGGGGTCCAGATGCTTGGTGACTGTCCCCACGTCACAGAGCCTCCCTGAGGCCTGTGGCCCGGCCGTGGCTCTGCTCCCTTGCAGGCTCCTGTGGCCTTTCCTGGCCTCCACCCTGCCCTGGACCTGTAACCCTCTCTTATGTGCCTCCTGCCTGTGACTCGATCACATCTGTGCTACTTGGAGCTTGTTGAGAGCTTGCACGTGGCTGCCACACTTCCTCAGCTGGACATTAGGCTTCTGCTTTGCTAAACCTGTCCTGCAACTGACCGCCAGCTCCAAAGGCCAGGTGCTGCCCCCCACGAACCTAGTGCAGGGCTTCAGATCCTTGAGAACGTGACCAGAGTGCAGACCAGCACTCAGGTACCATCTGGCCCACGGTGTCCATCACTGCTTCTGATCTCCCTTAGGAGCGTTGGGAACAGGCCTTTACCCTGCTCCTCCCCACACCTTCCCCGATGAAGTTCAAAGGCTCAAACGCTTGGCTGTGGGCAGGAGCGCAGCCCATGAGGGCATCGTGTCCACGCTGGTGGCAGGTAGCAGGCCTCCCTCTTCTGAGGCCTGCCTCTTCTTCCTGACCACACCTAGTTTCTGAGAGGGCCTGGCTTAGTGACAGCCCCTCCCATTAGGCTTCTCTTGAGCTATGTCTACCCGCGGAAGATGGGCAGATGAGCGGTGTGGGCAGGAAGCCCGTCTCCCGACCCAGCGTCCACCTGCAGAACTTCCCACCACTCGGCCCATCCTCAGAACCCCTGCAGGTCAGAGGTCCAAGCGTCAGACTGGGCGGTCAAGTTACGTGCACTGATCCAGTGTTCCGATACCGGGCAGACTTGTCTTTAAGAATCCCACTGCGAGCCTCTGAAATGCTTTCTGCTTCAGAGGGATGTTTGGAGATGGATTATCCCGCCTCTGGGAATGGACTCGGAGCTTCTTTGGAGAGATTATTGTCCAACCCTCTCTTGCAAATCTTCCCAGAACGGCCAGGTGGCCAACACGATACTCATCGCACAGCGCTGACGGTCGGCCTGCCCACGTTCACAGGGTCACGTCTTAATCACCAGGGTGTCTCTCCACTTCTCCCTGGCTTCACAAGCATGGATGAGAGGGCAGGACACACCCCCGTCCAGGGCATCTGCCCCTGCACCTGCTTGAGCAAGGCTCAGGGCCACCCGTGCCGCACGATCACAACAGGGGTACGAGGGAGTGCAGCCGTGGCTCTGCCCAGAGGGGACCGGGAGGGAGGCTGGCCTGTGTGAGTCTGATTCTGGATGCCAGCCTCTCCTAAAGTGAGCTCCTTGGCATCCTGTTGTGCAGAGGTCTGACGGGGTGACGTGGAGAGGAAACCCGCTCTCCTGCTTGGTGGGCCAGGCCAGCCAGCGTCAGCCCCCGGGGCGAGTCCTCAGGGGTGTGCGGCCCTGTCTCAGGAGCTCAGCGACAGTGTGTTGAATGGACCACCAGTTAGCAAGGGGGTTCTCTGTCGAGTGGTGGGTCAGGCACCGGAGCAGATCCTGCTGGTGAGGACTTCAGGCAGAGGGAACTCCCGGCGGAAACTAGCCAGGGAGGCAGGAAGTGGGTCCAGGAAGGGGCATGCCCCAGAGGGTGCGATCCAGGGACATGTCAGTGATAGACCCAGTCCCCCGCGGTGCTCTGCACCTTGGTGACCTCATGTTGTCTGAGCTGCCTGCAGGCCAGGGCCAGCCTCCCAGGCTCCTGCCCAGCATGGCTATCACTGGCCAGGAGTCCTGGGCGGCACCTGAACTCTGAGACACCCTGCCTTCCTGGGCTCTCACTGTTATGAAGGAAGTCGTGAAGCCCAGGGCTGGGGATGGCATGAGGACAGAGCCCTCCAGGGACGGGGACGCAGCCCTCACAGCTCCTGCTGCCCCGAAAGCCTGTACTGCCCGGATGTGGGCTGAGAATGGCACGCGAAACACGGAAGACGCAGCGTTTTAAGGTTACTTTGGCCACTGACCACACTTTTTCCCTTGAGGCTTCTCAGACTGCTCTCTCTCGCACACTTTTAAGTGTTCAAGGAGACATCCACTATGTGATCGGTGCGCTTCCAGCACACCCTGCCCGACGGCTTGCGTATGGCTGATCTCATGCCACAGGGTTGACTACACGTCACCTGGGCAAAGGGACAGGGTCATGGGCCTCTGGCACTCAGAGGCATTTTGATCTTGTGTTTTAGGGACCTAAAGATCAGCAAAATAGGTAGATAGGACATTTTTACACCTGCCCAAAATACAAAAATTACAAGGCACTAGATAAAAGGACAATTTTAAGATCTCTCCTTTCTAAAAAATTGGCCAAGTTGGAGTACTTTTCTCTCTGTGACCCCTCAGCAGTCACTGACCCAAGGCTGAGGTCTGGCTCTGCCTATGTTGTCCAGGGGGCTGAGAATTAAGAAAGAATGATCTGCACTTAGCCAGTCAATCTCAGACACGGGTGGGAGATGGGCAGTAGGGTGGGGCAGAGGTCGGGGAGAATACCTCCCTGCATGTCCCTGGCCAGCCGGCCACCCCTCCCAGGGAAGCTGCTTCCTGCCCAGCCCCTGCCCTGACAGCTCAGCCCTCCTGGACCTCCATGCTGTGAGTCTGCCTTGGCCACCCACACAGCTCCAATTCAAGCAGGCAGGGGGAGTCCTAGCTGCCCAGGGGCTGGGGCAGCTGCAGCAGTCGAGTTGGGCCCACATGGTGCTGCAGCTGAAGGCCGCCAGACGGGCTTTGTCATCTGACTCCCAGGACAGCAGCCGTGTCCAAACCCAGCTAGGACTGGCCATGTCTCTGGTCGCAGCAGCACGTTGAGGCGATCCATGAAAAAGTCCATTGAGATGTGTCTGGGGTCACACTGGCCCGAGGCCCGGGAGCAGGGCCTGGTGGGTCTTTCCTGCTCTTGCACAGAAGCTGTTTGGGAGGGCTCCCTGCCTGTGTCCACTGTGGGCACTTGGGGTGGACAGCCCCAGCCTCAGCAGCAGCTCTGGGAAAGTGCCACAAGGCAGGAAGGCCCTGGACACCCAGGCCGGAGACCCTGGGCGGTGGGCATGCCGGTCTGTGTGTCTGTCTGCAGGCACATGCTCTCGGCTCCACCTGTGGGGCATGTGTGCCCAGGCATCCAGGCTCTGTGAAAATGCCACATTCTGTCTTCCCTGGCACGGACCACTGGGCTGCTCAGGTCCAGCTGTCTACAGGCCGGCCACCCTCACAGTGGGCAGAGACCTGCACGGCCGAGAGGAGCTCCCTGCCCCACCTGCAGTGTCGGGGTGAGGGTTAGGGTCCCCTGCAATCTGCCAGGTGGAGTCTCTTCCCCCCACACTGCAGCCCTGGAGGAGGCCAGGCTCTGCCCCGCAGCCTCCAGCTTTCAGGGGCAAGAGTGCCCTCTGGTGGGCATCGGCCTGCAGTGAGCGCCGCAGGGCTCCAGGCTCTGCAGTGGGGAGGACGCAGGGGCCTGGTGCAGGGACCCTAGGGAATGGGGTCCACCTCACTGTCCATCCCCTGTGCAATCTCTCGGTGCCAGGGACGCACGCTGTCTACATCAGTGCCCAGCAGAGCTGCACCCGGGTGGAGACGTCCTGCAGGGGAGGCCTAGCCACAGAGCTCTCCGTGTGGCTAGTGGCACTGAGGAGGCCCGCTTGGTCCGGAGGGGAGGTTCACTTAACAAAGAAACTCTGTGAGGTGCAGGACACGGAGGGCCTGGAGCTCCTACTGTGTGCCACTAGCATCTTCAGCAAGCTCGGAGACACTTTCATCACCCCCAAGAAACCCCACGCCAGCTCCCCTCCCTTCAGTCTCTGGAGTCCCCCATCCTCATGTCTCCCTGGGCTGTCTCTTCTGGATGAAGAATGTGGCTGACCTCGTGAGCTTGGCTTCCTTCATTTATCATCAGGATTCTGAGCTCCACCCATCTTGTGGTATGTGTCAACACTTCACTCCTGTTTATGGGTGCATACTATTTCATTTTGCGGATATACCACCTTTTGTTTATCCAATTGCTGATGGGCATGTGGCTTGCTCCTGCTGTAGGCTACTGTGAAGAGTGCTCCTGTGGATGGCAGGGTCTGCCCAACGCCTCTTGCCTATGTCTTGCACACACACCTTGGAGTGCTCTTGTTGGGCTGTACAGTAGTGATTCTGCTTAACTTCATGAGGAACCAGCAAACTTTCCCAAGAAACTGAATTTTAAACTTTACCTTATTCACATTAGTTTGCAACCAGCTCTAATGATTAAAGAGTGCCTGGATTCTTTCTGGGCACAAGAGCAGAGTGCTTGGAACTGTCAAGGCAAGATCGCAAAACAAATTCCTGTAGGAAAAACAAGAGGCACCCATGGTCCTACCACTGATTTCCTGCATCACAGAGAATAGGTCACAAATCATTGAAAATAGGAGTTGAAAAGGTCCTTAGAGGACAATTATCTCAGCCCTAACATTTCAGCTGAAGAAACAGAGGGCCAGGGTGGTGGTGTGTCTTCCTCAGTACCCAGGGGGCTGGAAAGGTCTGAGGTGGCGCAGAGCAAGGGCACCAGCGGGCACAGGGCAGCAGAGGCAGCTGAGCAGACCCGCAGCTCCACTAGGACACCAGCCGCCCAGGGCGGGTCCTGCCTCTTGTTCCCTGCTGTGCCTGCAACTGAGGGATGTGGAGCACTTAAAGAAAAGGAGGCATGGAGAGAAGGAGGGAGGAAAGAGGGAGAGGGAAGGAGGGAGGGAGGAGGGAGGGAGAGGGAGGGAGGGGGGAGGAGGGAGGGAGAGGGAGGGAGGGGGAAGGAGGGAGGGGGGAGGGAGGTGAAGGAGGGAGAGGGGAGGGAGGGGGAAGGAGGGAGGGGGGAGGGAGGGGAAGGAGGGAGAGGGGAGGGAGGGGGAAGGAGGGAGGGGGAAGGAGAGAGGAAAGAGGGAGGGGAAAGGAGGGAGGGGGAAGGAGGGAGGAAAGAGGGAGGGGGAAGGAGGGAGGAAAGAGGGAGAGGGAAGGAGGGAGGAGGAAGGAGGGAGAAAAGAGGGAGGGGGAAGGAGAGAGAAAAGAGGGAGGGGGAAGGAGGGAGGAAAGAGGGAGGGGGAAGGAGGGAGGAAAGAGGGAGAGGGAAGGAGGGAGGGGGAAGGAGGGAGAGGGAAGGAGGGAGGGAGAGGGAGGGAGGGGGAAGGAGGGAGGGGGAGGGAGGGGAAGGAGGGAGAGGGAAGGAGGGAGGGAGGGAGGAGGGAGAGGGAAGGAGGGAGGGGGGAGGGAGGGGGAAGGAGGGAGGGGGGAGGGAGGGGAAGGAGGGAGGGAGAAGGAGGGAGGAAAGAGGAAGGGGGAAGGAGGGAGGGGGAAGGAGGAGTGGAGAGAAGGTAGGAGGAAGGAGGGAGGGGAAGGAGAGAGGGAAGGAAGGAGGAGGAAAGAGGGGGAGAGAGGGAGGGCGGAAGGAGGGAGGGAGAGAAGGAGGGAGGAGGGAAGAATGAAGTAGGAGGAAGAGAAGGAGGGAGGGGGAAGGAGGGGGAGAGAAGGAGGGAGAAAGGAGGAAGAAAGGAAGGAGGGAGGGTGATGGAGGAGGAAGAGAAGGAGGGGAAGGAGGCTGAGAAGAGTGGAGGGTGGTGTTGACAGCTGGCTCGTCTCTTAGGTCCCGGGTTGGTCTACTGAAGGATGGATCAGGAGTGGCCCTGCTTTGGGGTGGTTGGGTGGTGAAGTGGCCCCTGGGTGGCTCAGGGCTGAGTACCTAGAGAGCGCTCAGTCATGCGACTTCTTGTGATGCCCCTCCGAGGCTCTGCTGGAGGCTGTGCCCGCAGGGCTGGTCCTCCTGGCTCTGGCAGCAGAATGCACTGGGGACCCCACTCCTCTCACCTCCCCCAGCTTGCCCACCCCCTCGCCACTTTCTGCCTTCAGAGGGTGCTCCCCCTGCCCCTGCTCTGCTCCATGTCCCTGTCCTGTTACTTCAGGTCCCCGACTTCTACCACTTTCCACACCAGTGAGTGAGCAGTGTTACCTTCAGGACACTCACACACACGCTCACACACACACACACAGACACTCACACACTCACACACACACACATACTCTCACACACACACCTTAGAGCCATCAGGCCTCTGATTGTCAGCCAGGTACCTCATCTTCTGCATCTGCACCTCCAGGCGGTTGGAAAGGGGTGGATGATTTGCTGTAGGGGACAGTCAGGCCACAGACCTGAGCCCAGCTGGCCGTCCACTGAGACCGTGGCCTCTGCAGCCCAGATGGGCCTGATTCTCTTTGAATAGGAATGAGGCAGGTGGCCCCTCCTCTCCAGGCCTTGGGGTCCTGTGTGACCCTGTGGCTCAGGCTGAGGCCCCTTCCTCTGGAAGGCACAGACCATCCCTGGACAGATCACCCTGAGCCTTTCCGGAGCTCTGTTTGGGGGCAGTGACTATTTGAAGTGCAGCAGAGAGGTGAACTGTGACATCCTCAGGAATGTTTAAGAATGCGTCTTCCTGGAACGCCTTCGTGTGCAGGCCTGCTGGGCCTGCACCCCGGTCCCTGGCCATCTTCTTATGCCTCAGAGTGCACGTTCCCACTCCCTCCTGCAGTCCTCGGAGGGAACATGTGAGGTGTGCACTGAGACAACAGTTGGTGCTGCAGAAATGCGCAAGCTCTTCCCAGTCTGATCGGTGTGGTTGACACAGAGAATGGCCCAGCTGTTCTCCCACCAGGGCCCCTGCTGCCTCTTAGGGGCTTCAGCAGACAGGTCAGCCTGGAACTGAGGCAGGCCCTCTGGGGAGACGCAGCGTTAGTTACTTTCCAAAAATCAATCCTGGGGGAGCACCCTGCCTTAATCACGTCTCACTGTGTCAGTGAGACCTGGTGCACGTAGCCGTGAAGGTTCTAATGACGGGGCTTTATATTCTTTAGGATCCTATAGAAGTCCTTTGGCATTTGGGGTCACCTTGACCTGAGGATCACTCGGGTTCAGAACCCAAAAATGTAGCTTCCTGTAGCCGTCCCCACGGTAGCAGGCCAGGTCCTCCTCGCCCTCTTTCTTCTGCCTGGGGCTGGTAATTACACTTAATAACAAGGTGGCCGCAGGGTCGTGTAGTCAGAGACGCAGTCTGAGAGCTCAATACCTCTTCCGTGCCTGCCTCTGCCCTCATCCCCGACCAGCTCTCAAGTTACGCCGCTTCTGACCAAATAGAGTCCTAATCACAGGGAAGGGACTCTGACCGACACCTGCAGGAGGACAACGGTGCTCTTCACCTGTCCGTCAGAGGGGTTCCTGATTACACCGGGCACAGAGGTGACCTGGGATACAGCCGAGGAGAGCCACATGGAGGTCCCGCCTGTAAAGAGAAGCCGATCCGCAGGAGAAATGGCCACGTCACCCCCAAGTCCACTTAGCGCAGAGTCCCGGCCAGACCAGGTCCTGTCTTGGGTGGACATATGCTCAGCTGTGGAAGGAGCAGGTGGAGACCAGGCTGCTGCTGACTGGGCTACACCAGAGCCTGGCTCTGCCCCTGAGCTGGAATCACTACTCCACGGAAGCGATCCAGCTGTGGGCAGTTTTTCCCCGTAGAAGGAGCTGTGCTAACAGACCATTTGCTGGCTCTGAGGTGTTGGTGGCTTTGGGAATATCAGTCTCCGCTGCTCACTCACAGTGGTCCAGCCCGCTTCCCTCTCGGGGTGCACTTTCTTACGGAGCTCACCTCTTAGCCTTCCGCTGGCCATGTAGGGGAAGCAGTGCCTCTGCAGGGAGGGTGCAGAGCTCTGAGCTGACCGCAGCCCTGGGCCAGCTGACCCCTGCTTGCTCCCTAACCAGCAGTGCTCCCAACCCGGGACAGTGGGGCAGCACACCCAGAGACTCGGTGCCCTCAAGCCAGGGCACGGGCCATCTCCTCTTTCTCCCGCTGGGTGCCTCTGTTCCTGAGCAGAGAGGACCAGTGGAGGACAGCAGGGCTCAGGGCAGTCGGCTGAGGCGACGAGGGGGTGAGTGGAGGGCAGCTCAGAAAGGAGGACGGGAGCAACCAGCAGGGCAACCCGAGGTCCCTCCTCTCCTCGGGAAGCCGCAGGGCTGAGCAGGTGACTTAGGAAGGGTGAGAAGGGAGTCCTGACAGGGAGGAGGCTGGAGCCTCTGAGTCATCCTCCCAGGCCCAGTCGGGCTCTGGTGGAAAAGACGGGCCTCTCTCCTCCACCCCTTCCTCTTTACCCGCCCTTCGCCCTCTGCTTCCCGGGTTCCCACAACAGCGTGGCCTCTGGAAACGCAGACTTGCTCTGCTCTGTCCTAAAAGTGTTTTAAAAGGTAGACGAGTTCTCTGCCAGATTTCCTTCCTAAGTCACCCCTGTTGTGCCATTCCCCATGGTCCCTGAAGGCATCTTTACTAGTCCAGACCCCCTCTGCTTACTTGCAGACACTCTGTGGGGGAGAAATGCCATTTGAGGGGTTACTGGATTCCGGTGGGTCTACCTAGACCCATTTTGTGTGGGCGGGGGGCTGGGCCGCTCGAGCCGTGCACCTGCCATCCGTCACTCATCTTTGAGGCTCCAGCTCAGGCCCTGAGCCCTACCGGACTGCACCAAGCTCAAGTGCACCTCCTCTTCAGGGGGAAGAACAGGTGTTCACCCTGAGCACAGCCCAAGGGTGGCTCTGGAGACCAGCATCACCTCTCCCTGGCCGCTGTCCGAAAGTGCATTTGCCTCTGGGACACTGGGGTGGGCAGCCACCTACGATCAGCCAGCCCTCCAGGGGTTCCTGAGGCAGGCCCCGGTGCCCAGCTGTGAGGGACCTTTCCTAGGGACCTCTTCCAGAAACCAGGGCCTTTACACTAGGGGACAGGCAGCTTGACCCAGGTCACGTGAACCTCGCCACAGCACCGCTCCCCATCACGGCACGGAAGGGGCGAGAGCAGGGTGGCAGCTGGGCTCTGACGTCCTTCAGCTGCAGTGGGCGCTGCCTGTCTGTCAGCACACACACTGGGTCTCCCTCTGCCCTCGATTTGCACCTAGCCACCCCGGCCGTGGCCTGGGGGTGAGGGGAATAATAAAGCTGCGCTTCAAACAGCGGGGCCTCCGGGGGCTGCTATGCCTGGCATCCCCCTGCCCTGGCCAAGCCGCCTGGCCCTGTCCTGCTGAGGTTCACCTGCGCCAGGTAGACAGTGCGGGATTGTTCCGAGCCAAGCACTGTGCAATCAGTCGGAGATAACAGAGGCACAGGGGTCAGGCGGGCCGTCCCGAGCATCTTTCATCTCGGGCTTATATTGGTAGGGCGTGAATAGTGGCATCCTCTGGCCCGCCTGGCAGTCAATGCCTGCCTTGTTCTGCCCCCATTTATCTGCCATCTCTCTGATGTCACAGGTTTCATTTGGATAGCTGACTTCAAAGGTGCTGTTCAAATTTTTTTAATTTTTCTATTTCAGGGATAATAGCCCAGCTTTTCAAAAGCATTTTGCTCTGCAATCAAATCAAATATTCTTAAATGGACAGGCCAAGTTAACCCAGCCCAAGAACAGAGGTTCCCAGCAGGTTGCCAACGCCCGGTGCCAGTTCTGACAGAGGCACAAAGGGGAGCTGTGTTTTCTGTCCTCCTCAACTGGATTCCTCTTTGCTGAAACCCACCCTTGTGCCGAGACTTAGAAGGCAAACACCACCTCTCACCATTCCCTTTCTCTGTGCAAACAGACCAGCTGCAGAGTCCCCCAGGTAGGCAATGCTTTCCCCAGACATACCTGCAGAATGGAGTCAGTCGAGACCTGGCTCCTGAGCTTTGATGGAGTGCCCCCCAGTTCCCTGGGAAGTGCCAGCCGAGCTCTGGCCCTCATGCTGGGGAGACTCGGCTTGGTTTAAGGCTGAATGTGTAGATGGGGGAGCAGGATCCACCCCGTGTTCTGCTCCTTCGCTATCTTCTGTCTCCGCTCAGTGATGGAGTGAGTGTCCCTCCACCTGGGTGGCCTGGACTGTGGGGTGGCCGGCCAGCTCTGAGGCATGCTGGACTACATGGAGGGGGACGTTTCCAGAGAATATATAATGGCTGCTATTAGTTGGAAGGTGTTAGCTCGTAGACCCTGGACTCGGTGGCTTTGGGGCAGCACCTCGATGGATTCTCATTCAGCTCTTGCAGGGTCACCCTGGCAGGCTTGGTTATCGTTGCCTTTTATAGGTGAGAAATTGTGGCTGAGGAGCCTGTGCCTTAAGATCTGCCTGCTTGCTCCCGAGCCCGGGGCTTTGCACCAAGCTCTCGGGGCTCCTGCAGCACCTGGCATCTGACTAAGGGGATGAAGAGAGGACTCAAGAGGGGACTGTGGGGTTGGCCTGGGAGCACTTTCTTCCGGGCTTCAGAGAGTTGAGCTCTTCCGGGCAGGAGGAGCCGCGGAGTCCTCGTCTCTCCTTGCAATCCTCCTCAGTCTGTCCCCCTCTGGGGCTAAGGAGAGTCCCCAGCCACCAAGGGGAGGACAGGAGATCCACTGCCTCTCCATGGGGTGCAGGGCATGGAGGTGACAGCAAAATGTCATGTCTGAAGAGTTGGGAACAAACTCCACTCTCTGGGCTCCATATTTTAGCACTTGCCTGTTTATGGCACCCAAAAGTGTAGGGCAGAGTTAGATGCTTCATGCTCTAGAAACGCAATTCAAAAGGTTCAGAGGAATTCCATCCACTGACTCAAGGTAAAAAGACTCATTTACACAGAGCTTTTCAAAAAATTCTCAGAGTAGAAGAAAAGTGGGAAAGGATACTCAAAAAAAGTGAGGTGCTTGGCACCCAGGGGCTGAATCTGCAGGTTCAGATGTAAGAGAGGCACAGAGAGGTGCACGTGGGCAATGACAGCCAGCCAGGTGCACAGCGATGATGGACAGCCTTCTGTCACTCGCCGTGCATGTGTGTGGGGGTAGTTCGAAAGTAAACCAAAGTGTCAGGTGACAAAAGATGGGAGGTTTCAGTCTAGGTTTTGAGCAGGGTGCCCAGTAGCAGCAACAGG
This sequence comes from Spermophilus citellus, assembly GCF_964194105.1. Classification (NCBI taxonomy): domain Eukaryota; kingdom Metazoa; phylum Chordata; class Mammalia; order Rodentia; family Sciuridae; genus Spermophilus; species Spermophilus citellus. The sequence continues at coordinate 165,092,501 of NC_138187.1, forward strand.
GCTGCTCTTGCCAGCTCAGTACTGAGGAGGTGACAGGTCAGCGGGCAGCAGAGGGACACTGCTTCTGCACCCTCTTGGGCGCACAGTATAAGGACTGGCGGGGGCAGGAGGGTCGAGCCCTGAGACTCTCTGCTCTGTGTGCACAGCTCCAGCCAGAGCCTCGGCTTCAGCTGGGGAGGGCGTGCGTGGTCTGCTGGAGCCCAGACCTCTAGAGGAGTCCTGAGGTCAGTGGTCAGGGAAGCTGCCTGCACATGACGGTGTGAGGACAGGGATGTCAGAGGGGCTCACGGTGGCCGAGGACACTCTGACAAACTTGGAGAGATGGACGGGGCCCGCTAACTCAGGGACTGGATCCCAAAATACCATGAACTCAACAGCTGACTCCATCAGATGCTAGGAGCCACAACCAAATAAAATGATGCGAGGGCACCTTCGGTTGTAAGGTGACGCCAGCTAGCCATTGAGATGATATGATTATGTTAAGATTTACATTCATATGGAAATTGGACTCCTGCTGTTCACCTGGGCCTGCTACGGGACTCATGTTACGGGACTCCTGGAGAGTTCCCGTTGGTTGGGGAAGGATAGTAGGAGGGAATTCCGGGGGAGGTCCTGGGCTCTGGTTCCGGTAGACGCGACCGCGTGGGTGGACCGGCTTGCTTGCCGGGCGCCTACGGAGTATTGGTGGCATTTTCAAAAATAAAGTTTTGTTCCTGCTTGAGTGGCTCGTGATTCTGTGCCCAGCTAGACTGCGGCACATCAGGAGGGTCAGGAAAAGGTTTTCCACGACTCCTGGCCTGTGGTAGAGAGTCTGACAAGGTGGCTTGCGGGGCCCTTAGGGGATCGCACACTTGTGATACCGCTGTTGACCGGTGACGAGTCCTTGCTTCCCCGATGTTGAAGAATAACACCAAAGAAACACGCCGAGGCAAGGTCAGAGTAGAAATTAGAAGTTTATTAAAGGACAGCAGAAAAGACTTCTCCCGGAGGAAGAAGGGGACCCAAGAGGTGGAATCCGTGGCAGTGCAGTTGTTTCCCCTTTTTGTAGTTTTGGTGATGGAATGTAGGTGGGAAGGGTTAGGACACAGGTGGGCCAAACGGGCAGGAAGGACTTTTGGGATGGGCTTATCACTTCTCTGGGATGGGCTAAATCTGTTGGGGGCTGTTTCTTTGAGGTGGACTTTGGCCTAGGGCCTTTTTGGGACTTCATTAACATTCCATGAGTTGTCCTGTGTTTTCCCTGAGTCATTCCCAGCATGGCCTCCATTTTAGATTTCACTCCATATTAGGCCCGATTTACCTAACTACACTGACTACCTAACTTTAAATCTGGCTTCACTTGTAAGGACCTGGGTGGATCGGGCTCAGGTGACTCAGTCATCGAGGATGATCCCTCTAGGTCAGGGTCCTTAAGCTTCATTACACCTGCAAAGTCCCTTCTCTGTGCAAGGCGACTTGCTCCAGGGATCGGCATGCAGACATCCTCGGGAGGCTGCTGTTCTGCTGACCATACATTTGGTACAAGGGTGGACTCCTGGGGTGGTCAGGGCTGGAGAGGGCTGCTTGGACACGGTTCCTGGGCAGCCCCCTGGGGAAAGGGTCTGTTGTGACAGCAGTTCTGTAAAAGGCACTCGGGCACCTGGTGGGACACTGACCAGTCCAGGAGGCTTGTGGACTCTGTCACAGACAGCAAATGTGCCGAATGATGTCCCTCCAAGCTGATGTCCACCTGGAATCTCAAAGCATGACCTATTTGAAAATAGGATCCTTGCAAATAGAACAGCTCAGAACAGGGTGTACTGGGGTGGGGTGGTCCTTAAATTTCGTGCTAAGTGTCCTTATAAGAGGAGGAGAGGACACAGAGAGGCACAGAGTGAAGGCCATGGGCAGGCCAGCAACTAGGATGAAGATGGCTGCTGGGTCACCTGCAGGGAGGAGGAGGAGGCTGTGGGGGCGGGGCGTTCCTGCAGAGCTGGGTGTGTCTCTGCTGGGGCTTGCAGCTCAGACCCCTGGGCTCCAGGCCTCTGGGGGAATAAAGTTTATTATCTTAAACCACCTGCTGGTGGGAGTTTGTTACAGCAGCCCCAGGAACCAAGAGCCTGCCCCTACTGCATGCCCCCAGCCCTTTCCAGGCCTTGCCCTGAGGCTCTGCCCATTCAGTCTGTCCAGATGGGCCAGAGTCCAGCAGTTCAGGGATGCTTCCTCAGCCTTGTAGCCTCCAGCTCTCATTAGTCAAGCAGGGTTGTGACGCGACCTGCCCTCAGGGTGGTGTGAGGGTGTGAAGCCTGGGCCTGACACTCTCTGTGACCCTCAGTGAGGCTGTGGTCCTGCAGGGGGTGCCCGAGGAGCTGGGATCTCCATGGGCACCACAGACAATACCCACCGGCCCCACAGGGTGCTTGTGCTCCCCAGAGACAGGGGAATGATGGGCGGCAAAGGCCACAAAGGCCAGGTCACATTGGTTCACAGCAGGTAAAAGCAGTGGGAAATGAAGCAGAGACTCTGTGCCATCTACAGGGTCTGAGTTATCGGATTCCTGGAGAGTAAGTCACAGAGGGTGAGGGCCACGTGAACTTGCCTCTGACTTACCAGACTGCCTGGCAGAGAGGACGGAGCGCTTGCCATGGACCGACAAACGCTGGCCGAATGGTCCAGTGCTTGTGCACAGGATCTGGAGCTATGCCCCCCAGAGTTGGTCCAGGTGGCCTCTGCCAAGCTCAACTCACAGGTGATGGAGCCCAGTAGGGGGCCTGGTGTCTCTCCTCGCCTGCCTGCCCTGCGGGACTCCTCTGCCACATTTTGAACAGCAACTTTTCCTGAATGGGTACAGTGCAGAAAACATAGGGTGTGAATAATTTAAATTCCCTATTGGTTTCCTGTAAAGACTAAAGGAAATTCTGCTACGTATCTCTGAAATTTCCCTGTGCCCTTTGCTGCTCACTTCTAACCAGTATCAATACTTTTCAGCCGAGGTTCTGACCCACCTCCTGCTCCATCCAAGCCCCTAAAGTTCTGACCCAACCTCCTGCTCCATCCCAACCCCTGAGATCCTGACCCTCCCTCCTGCTCCATCCCAGCCCCTGAGATCCTCACCCTCCCTCCTGCTCCATCCCAAACCCTGAGGTCCTGACCCTCCCTCCTGCTGCATCCCAACCCCCTGAGGTTCTGACCCACCCTCCTGCTCCATCCCAACCCCTGAGGTCCTCACCCTCCCTCCTGCTCCATCCCAAACCCTGAGGTCCTGATCCTCCCTCCTGCTCCATCCCAACCCCTGAGGTCCTGACCCTCCCTCCTGCTGCATCCCAACCCCCTGAGGTTCTGACCCACCCTCCTGCTCCATCCCAACCCCTGAGGTCCTCACCCTCCCTCCTGCTCCATCCCAAACCCTGAGGTCCTGATCCTCCCTCCTGCTCCATCCCAACCCCTGAGGTCCTGACCCTCCCTCCTGCTCCATCCCAACCCCTGAGGTCCTGACCCTCCCTCCTGCTCCATCCCAAACCCTGAGGTTCTGACCCACCCTCCTGCTCCATCCCAAACCCTGAGGTTCTGACCCTCCCTCCTGCTCCATCCCAACCCCTGAGGTCCTGACCCTCCCTCCTGCTCCATCCCAAACCCTGAGGTCCTGACCCACCCTCCTGCTCCATCCCAAACCCTGAGGTCCTGACCCACCCTCCTGCTCCATCCCAAACCCTGAGGTCCTGACCCTCCCTCCTGCTCCATCCCAAACCCTGAGGTTCTGACCCACCTCCTGCTCCATCCCAAACCCTGAGGTTCTGACCCTCCCTCCTGCTCCATCCCAACCCCTGAGGTCCTGACCCTCCCTCCTGCTCCATCCCAACCCCTGAGGTCCTGACCCTCCCTCCTGCTCCATCCCAAACCCTGAGGTTCTGACCCACACTCCTGCCCCATCCCAACCCCTGAGGTTCTGATCCTCCCTCCTGCTCCATCCCAACCCCTGAGGTCCTGACCCTCCCTCCTGCTCCATCCCAAACCCTGAGGTTCTGACCCACCTCCTGCTCCATCCCAACCCCTGAGGTTCTGACCCTCCCTCCTGCTCCATCCCAACCCCTGAGGTTCTGATCCTCCCTCCTGCTCCATCCCAGCCCCTGAGGTTCTGACCCACCTCCTGCTCCATCCCAACCCCTGAGGTCCTGACCCACCCTCCTGCTCCATCCCAACCCCTGAGGTCCTGACCCTCCCTCCTGCTCCATCCCAAACCCTGAGGTTCTGACCCACACTCCTGCCCCATCCCAACCCCTGAGGTTCTGACCCTCCCTCCTGCTCCATCCCAACCCCTGAGGTCCTGACCCTCCCTCCTGCTCCATCCCAAACCCTGAGGTTCTGACCCACCCTCCTGCTCCATCCCAACCCCTGAGGTTCTGATCCTCCCTCCTGCTCCATCCCAGCCCCTGAGGTTCTGACCCACCTCCTGCTCCATCCCAACCCCTGAGGTTCTGACCCACCCTCCTGCTCCATCCCAGCCCCTGAGGTTCTGACCCACCTCCTGCTCCATCCCAACCCCTGTGGTTCTGACCCACCCTCCTGCTCCATCCCAACCCCCTGAGGTCCTGACCCTGCCTCCTGCTCCATCCCAACCCCTGAGGTTCTGACCCACCCTCCTGCCCAATCCAACCCCCTGAGGTTCTGACCCTCGCTCCTGCTCCATCCCAACCCCCTGAGGTTCTGACCCACCTCCTGCTCCATCCCAACCCCCTGAGGTTCTGACCCACACTCCTGCTCCATCTGGTTTCCCCTGTCCCCACAGTGATGGAGACCCCAGTTCCCCTGTTCCCCACAGTGATGGAGACCCCAGTTCCCCTGTCCCCACAGTGATGGAGACCCCAGTTCCCCTGTTCCCCACAGTGATGGAGACCCCAGTTCCCCTGTCCCCACAGTGATGGAGACCCCAGTTCCCCTGATCCTCACAGTGATGGAGACCGCAGTTCCCCTGATCCCCACAGTGATGGAGACCCCAGTTCCCCTGTCCCCACAGTGATGGAGACCCCAGTTCCCCTGTTCCCACAGTGATGGAGACCCCAGTTCCCCTGTCCCCACAGTGATGGAGACCCCAGTTCCCCTGTTCCCCACAGTGATGGAGACCCCAGTTCCCCTGTCCCCACAGTGATGGAGACCCCAGTTCCCCTGTTCCCCACAGTGATGGAGACCCCAGTTCCCCTGTCCCCACAGTGATGGAGACCCCAGTTCCCCTGTTCCCACAGTGATGGAGACCCCAGTTCCCCTGTCCCCACAGTGATGGAGACCCCAGTTCCCCTGTTCCCACAGTGATGGAGACCCCAGTTCCCCTGTCCCCACAGTGATGGAGACCCCAGTTCCCCTGTTCCCCACAGTGATGGAGACCCCAGTTCCCCTGTCCCCACAGTGATGGAGACCCCAGTTCCCCTGTTCCCCACAGTGATGGAGACCCCAGTTCCCCTGTCCCCACAGTGATGGAGATCGCAGTTCCCCTGATCCCCACAGTGATGGAGATCGCAGTTCCCCTGTTCCCACAGTGATGGAGACCCCAGTTCCCCTGTCCCCACAGTGATGGAGACCCCAGTTCCCCTGTCCCCACAGTGATGGAGACCCCAGTTCCCCTGATCCCCACAGTGATGGAGACCCCAGTTCCCCTGTCCCCACAGTGATGGAGACCCCAGTTCCCCTGTCCCCACAGTGATGGAGACCCCAGTTCCCCTGGTCCCCACAGTGATGGAGACCCCAGTTCCCCTGATCCCCACAGTGATGGAGACCCCAGTTCCCCTGGTCCCCACAGTGATGGAGACCCCAGTTCCCCTGTCCCCTACAGTGATGGAGACCCCAGTTCCCCTGTTCCCCACAGTGATGGAGACCCCAGTTCCCCTGGTCCCCACAGTGATGGAGACCCTAGTTCCCCTGTTCCCCACAGTGATGGAGACCCCAGTTCCCCTGATCCCCACAGTGATGGAGACCCCAGTTCTCCTGTTCCCCACAGTGATGGAGACCCCAGTTCCCCTGATCCCCACAGTGATGGAGACCCCAGTTCCCCTGTTCCCCACAGTGATGGAGACCCCAGTTCCCCTGATCCCCACAGTGATGGAGACCCCAGTTCCCCTGATCCCCACAGTGATGGAGACCCCAGTTCCCCTGTCCCCACAGTGATGGAGATCGCAGTTCCCCTGTCCCCACAGTGATGGAGATCGCAGTTCCCCTGTTCCCCACAGTGATGGAGACCCCAGTTCCCCTGTCCCCACAGTGATGGAGATCGCAGTTCCCCTGATCCCCACAGTGATGGAGACCTCAGTTCCCCTGTCCCCACAGTGATGGAGACCCCAGTTCCCCTGATCCCCACAGTGATGGAGACCCCTGTTCCCCTGTTCCCCACAGTGATGGAGACCCCAGTTCCCCTGTCCCCACAGTGATGGAGATCGCAGTTCCCCTGTCCCCACAGTGATGGAGATCGCAGTTCCCCTGTTCCCCACAGTGATGGAGACCCCAGTTCCCCTGTCCCCACAGTGATGGAGATCGCAGTTCCCCTGATCCCCACAGTGATGGAGACCTCAGTTCCCCTGTCCCCACAGTGATGGAGACCCCAGTTCCCCTGTCCCCACAGTGATGGAGACCCCTGTTCCCCTGTTCCCCACAGTGATGGAGACCCTAGTTCCCCTGTTCCCACAGTGATGGAGACCCCTGTTCCCCTGTTCCCACAGTGATGGAGACCCCAGTTCCCCTGTTCCCCACAGTGATGGAGACCCCAGTTCCCCTGATCCTCACAGTGATGGAGACCGCAGTTCCCCTGTTCCCACAGTGATGGAGACCCCAGTTCCCCTGTCCCCACAGTGATGGAGACCCCAGTTCTCCTGTTCCCCACAGTGATGGAGACCCCAGTTCCCCTGTTCCCCACAGTGATGGAGACCCCAGTTCCCCTGTCCCCACAGTGATGGAGACCCCAGTTCCCCTGATCCCCACAGTGATGGAGACCCCAGTTCCCCTGTTCCCCACAGTGATGGAGACCCCAGTTCCCCTGTTCCCCACAGTGATGGAGACCCCAGTTCCCCTGTCCCCACAGTGATGGAGACCCCAGTTCCCCTGTTGCCCACAGTGATGGAGACCCCAGTTCACCTGTTCCACACAGTGATGGAGACCCCAGTTCCCCTGTTCCCCACAGTGATGGAGACCCCAGTTCCCCTGTCCCCACAGTGATGTAGACCCCAGTTCCCCTGATCCCCACAGTGATGGAGACCACAGTTCCCCTGTTCCCCACAGTGATGGAGACCCCAGTTCCCCTGATCCTCACAGTGATGGAGACCGCAGTTCCCCTGATCCTCACAGTGATGGAGACCCCAGTTCCCCGTTCCCCACAGTGATGGAGACCCCAGTTCCCCTGATCCTCACAGTGATGGAGACCCCAGTTCCCCTGTCCCCACAGTGATGGAGACCCCAGTTCCCCTGATCCCCACAGTGATGGAGACCCCAGTTCCCCTGTTCCCCACAGTGATGGAGACCCCAGTTCCCCTGTCCCCACAGTGATGGAGACCCCAGTTCCCCTGTTCCCCACAGTGATGGAGACCCCAGTTCACCTGTTCCCCACAGTGATGGAGACCCCAGTTCCCCTGTTCCCCACAGTGATGGAGACCCCAGTTCCCCTGTTCCCCACAGTGATGGAGACCCCAGTTCCCCTGTCCCCACAGTGATGGAGACCCCAGTTCCCCTGTCCCCACAGTGATGGAGACCCCAGTTCCCTTGTCCCCACAGTGATGGAGACCCCAGTTCCCCTGATCCCCACAGTGATGGAGACCCCAGTTCCCCTGTTCCCCACAGTGATGGAGACCCCAGTTCCCCTGTCCCCACAGTGATGGAGACCCCAGTTCCCCTGTCCCCACAGTGATGGAGACCCCAGTTCCCCTGTCCCCACAGTGATGGAGACCCCAGTTCACCTGTTCCCCACAGTGATGGAGACCCCAGTTCCCCTGTCCCCACAGTGATGGAGACCCCAGTTCCCCTGTCCCCACAGTGATGGAGACCCCAGTTCCCCTGGTCCCCACAGTGATGGAGACCCCAGTTCCCCTGATCCCCACAGTGATGGAGACCCCAGTTCCCCTGTCCCCACAGTGATGGAGACCCCAGTTCCCCTGTTCCCCACAGTGATGGAGACCCCAGTTCCCCTGATCCCCACAGTGATGGAGACCCCAGTTCCCCTGGTCCCCACAGTGATGGAGACCCCAGTTCCCCTGTTCCCCACAGTGATGGAGACCCCAGTTCCCCTGATCCCCACAGTGATGGAGACCCCAGTTCCCCTGTTCCCACAGTGATGGAGACCCCAGTTCCCCTGGTCCCCACAGTGATGGAGACCCTAGTTCCCCTGTTCCCCACAGTGATGGAGACCCCAGTTCCCCTGGTCCCCACAGTGATGGAGACCCCAGTTCCCCTGTTCCCCACAGTGATGGAGACCCCAGTTCCCCTGGTCCCCACAGTGATGGAGACCCCAGTTCCCCTGTTCCCACAGTGATGGAGACCCCAGTTCCCCTGTTCCCCACAGTGATGGAGACCCCAGTTCCCCTGTTCCCCACAGTGATGGAGACCCCAGTTCCCCTGTTCCCCACAGTGATGGAGACCACAGTTCCCCTGTTCCCCACAGTGATGGAGACCCCAGTTCCCCTGTTCCCCACAGTGATGGAGACCCCAGTTCACCTGTTCCCCACAGTGATGGAGACCCCAGTTCCCCTGATCCCCACAGTGATGGAGACCCCAGTTCCCCTGTTCCCCACAGTGATGGAGACCCCAGTTCCCCTGATCCCCACAGTGATGGAGACCCCAGTTCCCCTGTTCCCCACAGTGATGGAGACCCCAGTTCCCCTGGTCCCCACAGTGATGGAGACCCCAGTTCCCCTGTTCCCCACAGTGATGGAGACCCCAGTTCCCCTGTTCCCCACAGTGATGGAGACCCCAGTTCCCCTGATCCCCACAGTGATGGAGACCCCAGTTCCCCTGTTCCCCACAGTGATGGAGACCCCAGTTCCCCTGGTCCCCACAGTGATGGAGACCCCAGTTCCCCTGTTCCCCACAATGATGGAGACCCCAGTTCCCCTGTTCCCCACAGTGATGGAGACCCTAGTTCCCCTGTCCCCACAGTGATGGAGACCCCAGTTCCCCTGATCCTCACAGTGATGGAGACCACAGTTCCCCTGTTCCCCACAGTGATGGAGACCCCAGTTCCCCTGTCCCCACAGTGATGGAGACCCCAGTTCCCCTGTCCCCACAGTGATGGAGACCCCAGTTCCCCTGGTCCCCACAGTGATGGAGACCCCAGTTCCCCTGATCCCCACAGTGATGGAGACCGCAGTTCCCCTGATCCCCACAGTGATGGAGACCCCAGTTCCCCTGGTCCCCACAGTGATGGAGACCCCAGTACCCTGTTCCCCACAGTGATGGAGACCCCAGTTCCCCTGTCCCCACAGTGATGGAGACCCCAGTTCCCCTGATCCCCACAGTGATGGAGACCCCAGTTCCCCTGTCCCCTACAGTGATGGAGACCCCAGTTCCCCTGATCCCCACAGTGATGGAGACCCCAGTTCCCCTGTTCCCCACAGTGATGGAGACCCCAGTTCCCCTGATCCCCACAGTGATGGAGACCCCAGTTCCCCTGATCCCCACAGTGATGGAGACCCCAGTTCCCCTGTTCCCCACAGTGATGGAGACCCCAGTTCCCCTGATCCCCACAGTGATGGAGACCACAGTTCCCCTGTCCCCACAGTGATGGAGACCCCAGTTCCCCTGGTCCTCACAGTGATGGAGACGCCAGTTCCCCTGTCCCCACAGTGATGGAGACCCCAGTTCCCCTGTTCCCCACAGTGATGGAGACCCTAGTTCCCCTGATCCCCACAGTGATGGAGACCCCAGTTCCCCTGGTCCCCACAGTGATGGAGACCCCAGTTCCCCTGATCCCCACAGTGATGGAGACCCCAGTTCCCCTGGTCCCCACAGTGATGGAGACCCTAGTTCCCCTGTTCCTCACAGTGATGGAGACCCCAGTTCTCCTGATCCCCACAGTGATGGAGACGCCAGTTCCCCTGTCCCCACAGTGATGGAGACCCCAGTTCCCCTGTTCCCCACAGTGATGGAGACCCCAGTTCCCCTGATCCTCACAGTGATGGAGACCCCAGTTCCCCTGTTCCCCACAGTGATGGAGACCCCAGTTCCCCTGTTCCCCACAGTGATGGAGACCCCAGTTCCCCTGTTCCCCACAGTGATGGAGACCCCAGTTCACCTGTTCCCCACAGTGATGGAGACCCCAGTTCCCCTGTCCCCACAGTGATGGAGACCCCAGTTCCCCTGATCCCCACAGTGATGGAGACCCCAGTTCCCCTGTTCCCCACAGTGATGGAGACCCCAGTTCCCCTGTCCCCACAGTGATGGAGACCCCAGTTCCCCTGTTCCCACAGTGATGGAGACCCCAGTTCCCCTGTCCCCACAGTGATGGAGACCCCAGTTCTCCTGTTCCCCACAGTGATGGAGACCCCAGTTCCCCTGATCCTCACAGTGATGGAGACCCCAGTTCCCCTGATCCTCACAGTGATGGAGACCCCAGTTCCCCTGTTCCCACAGTGATGGAGACCCCAGTTCCCCTGATCCTCACAGTGATGGAGACCCCAGTTCCCCTGTTCCCCACAGTGATGGAGACCCCAGTTCCCCTGTTCCCCACAGTGATGGAGACCCCAGTTCCCCTGTTCCCCACAGTGATGGAGACCCCAGTTCCCCTGATCCTCACAGTGATGGAGACCCCAGTTCCCCTGTTCCCCACAGTGATGGAGACCCCAGTTCCCCTGATCCTCACAGTGATGGAGACCCCAGTTCCCCTGATCCCCACAGTGATGGAGACCGCAGTTCCCCTGTTCCCACAGTGATGGAGACCCCAGTTCCCCTGTTCCCCACAGTGATGGAGACCCCAGTTCCCCTGTTCCCCACAGTGATGGAGACCCCAGTTCCCCTGGTCCCCACAGTGATGGAGACCCCAGTTCCCCTGTTCCCCACAGTGATGGAGACCCCAGTTCCCCTGTCCCCACAGTGATGGAGACCCCAGTTCCCCTGTTCCCCACAGTGATGGAGACCCCAGTTCCCCTGTCCCCACAGTGATGGAGACCCCAGTTCCCCTGTCCCCACAGTGATGGAGACCCCAGTTCCCCTGTCCCCACAGTGATGGAGACCCCAGTTCCCCTGTTCCCCACAGTGATGGAGACCACAGTTCCCCTGTTCCCCACAGTGATGGAGACCCCAGTTCCCCTGTTCCCCACAGTGATGGAGACCCCAGTTCCCCTGTCCCCACAGTGATGGAGACCCCAGTTCCCCTGTCCCCACAGTGATGGAGACCCCAGTTCCCCTGTTCCCCACAGTGATGGAGACCCCAGTTCCCCTGTCCCCACAGTGATGGAGACCCCAGTTCCCCTGTCCCCACAGTGATGGAGACCCCAGTTCCCCTGATCCCCACAGTGATGGAGACCCCAGTTCCCCTGTTCCCCACAGTGATGGAGACCGCAGTTCCCCTGTTCCCACAGTGATGGAGACCCCAGTTCCCCTGTTCCCCACAGTGATGGAGACCGCAGTTCCCCTGTCCCCACAGTGATGGAGACCCCAGTTCCCCTGTTCCCACAGTGATGGAGACCCCAGTTCCCCTGATCCTCACAGTGATGGAGACCCCAGTTCCCCTGATCCTCACAGTGATGGAGACCCCAGTTCCCCTGTTCCCCACAGTGATGGAGACCCCAGTTCCCCTGGTCCCCACAGTGATGGAGACCCCAGTTCACCTGTTCCCCACAGTGATGGAGACCCCAGTTCCCCTGGTCCCCACAGTGATGGAGACCCCAGTTCCCCTGATCCCCACAGTGATGGAGACCCCAGTTCCCCTGTTCCCCACAGTGATGGAGACCCCAGTTCCCCTGTCCCCACAGTGATGGAGACCCCAGTTCCCCTGTTCCCACAGTGATGGAGACCCCAGTTCCCCTGATCCTCACAGTGATGGAGACCCCAGTTCCCCTGTTCCCCACAGTGATGGAGACCCCAGTTCCCCTGATCCTCACAGTGATGGAGACCCCAGTTCCCCTGTTCCCCACAGTGATGGAGACCGCAGTTCCCCTGATCCCCACAGTGATGGAGACCCCAGTTCCCCTGTCCCCACAGTGATGGAGACCCCAGTTCCCCTGTCCCCACAGTGATGGAGACCCCAGTTCCCCTGTCCCCACAGTGATGGAGACCCCAGTTCCCCTGATCCCCACAGTGATGGAGACCCCAGTTCCCCTGTCACCACAGTGATGGAGACCCCAGTTCCCCTGTTCCCCACAGTGATGGAGACCCCAGTTCCCCTGATCCCCACAGTGATGGAGACCCCAGTTCCCCTGTCCCCACAGTGATGGAGACCCCAGTTCCCCTGATCCCCACAGTGATGGAGACCCCAGTTCCCCTGTCCCCACAGTGATGGAGACCCCAGTTCCCCTGTTCCCCACAGTGATGGAGACCCTAGTTCCCCTGTTCCCCACAGTGATGGAGACCCCAGTTCCCCTGTTCCCCACAGTGATGGAGACCCCAGTTCACCTGTTCCCCACAGTGATGGAGACCCCAGTTCCCCTGTCCCCACAGTGATGGAGACCCCAGTTCCCCTGATCCCCACAGTGATGGAGACCCCAGTTCCCCTGTTCCCCACAGTGATGGAGACCCCAGTTCCCCTGTCCCCACAGTGATGGAGACCCCAGTTCCCCTGTTCCCACAGTGATGGAGACCCCAGTTCCCCTGTCCCCACAGTGATGGAGACCCCAGTTCTCCTGTTCCCCACAGTGATGGAGACCCCAGTTCCCCTGATCCTCACAGTGATGGAGACCCCAGTTCCCCTGATCCTCACAGTGATGGAGACCCCAGTTCCCCTGTTCCCACAGTGATGGAGACCCCAGTTCCCCTGATCCTCACAGTGATGGAGACCCCAGTTCCCCTGTTCCCCACAGTGATGGAGACCCCAGTTCCCCTGATCCTCACAGTGATGGAGACCCCAGTTCCCCTGTTCCCCACAGTGATGGAGACCGCAGTTCCCCTGTTCCCACAGTGATGGAGACCCCAGTTCCCCTGTTCCCCACAGTGATGGAGACCGCAGTTCCCCTGTCCCCACAGTGATGGAGACCCCAGTTCCCCTGTTCCCACAGTGATGGAGACCCCAGTTCCCCTGATCCTCACAGTGATGGAGACCCCAGTTCCCCTGATCCTCACAGTGATGGAGACCCCAGTTCACCTGTTCCCCACAGTGATGGAGACCCCAGTTCCCCTGGTCCCCACAGTGATGGAGACCCCAGTTCCCCTGATCCCCACAGTGATGGAGACCCCAGTTCCCCTGTTCCCCACAGTGATGGAGACCCCAGTTCCCCTGTCCCCACAGTGATGGAGACCCCAGTTCCCCTGTTCCCACAGTGATGGAGACCCCAGTTCCCCTGATCCTCACAGTGATGGAGACCCCAGTTCCCCTGTTCCCCACAGTGATGGAGACCCCAGTTCCCCTGATCCTCACAGTGATGGAGACCCCAGTTCCCCTGTTCCCCACAGTGATGGAGACCGCAGTTCCCCTGATCCCCACAGTGATGGAGACCCCAGTTCCCCTGTCCCCACAGTGATGGAGACCCCAGTTCCCCTGTCCCCACAGTGATGGAGACCCCAGTTCCCCTGTCCCCACAGTGATGGAGACCCCAGTTCCCCTGATCCCCACAGTGATGGAGACCCCAGTTCCCCTGTCCCCACAGTGATGGAGACCCCAGTTCCCCTGTCCCCACAGTGATGGAGACCCCAGTTCCCCTGTCCCCACAGTGATGGAGACCCCAGTTCCCCTGTCCCCACAGTGATGGAGACCCCAGTTCCCCTGATCCCCACAGTGATGGAGACCCCAGTTCCCCTGGTCCCCACAGTGATGGAGACCCCAGTTCCCCTGTTCCCCACAGTGATGGAGACCCCAGTTCCCCTGTTCCCCACAGTGATGGAGACCCCAGTTCCCCTGTCCCCACAGTGATGGAGACCCCAGTTCCCCTGTCCCCACAGTGATGGAGACCCCAGTTCCCCTGTTCCCCACAGTGATGGAGACCCCAGTTCCCCTGTTCCCCACAGTGATGGAGACCCCAGTTCCCCTGTCCCCACAGTGATGGAGACCCCAGTTCACCTGTTCCCCACAGTGATGGAGACCCCAGTTCCCCTGTCCCCACAGTGATGGAGACCCCAGTTCCCCTGTTCCCCACAGTGATGGAGACCCCAGTTCCCCTGTTCCCCACAGTGATGGAGACCCCAGTTCCCCTGTCCCCACAGTGATGGAGACCCCAGTTCCCCTGTCCCCACAGTGATGGAGACCCCAGTTCCCCTGATCCCCACAGTGATGGAGACCCCAGTTCCCCTGGTCCCCACAGTGATGGAGACCCCAGTTCCCCTGTCCCCACAGTGATGGAGACCCCAGTTCCCCTGTTCCCCACAGTGATGGAGACCCCAGTTCCCCTGTTCCCACAGTGATGGAGACCCCAGTTCCCCTGTTCCCACAGTGATGGAGACCCCAGTTCCCTTGTCCCCACAGTGATGGAGACCCCAGTTCCTCTGATCCCCACAGTGATGGAGACCCCAGTTCCCCTGATCCCCACAGTGATGGAGACCCCAGTTCCCCTGATCCCCACAGTGATGGAGACCCCAGTTCCCCTGATCCCCACAGTGATGGAGACCCCAGTTCCCCTGTCCCCACAGTGATGGAGACCACAGTTCCCCTGTTCCCACAGTGATGGAGACCCCAGTTCCCCTGATCCCCACAGTGATGGAGACCCCAGTTCCCCTGTTCCCCACAGTGATGGAGACCCCAGTTCCCCTGTTCCCCACAGTGATGGAGACCCCAGTTCCCCTGATCCCCACAGTGATGGAGACCCCAGTTCCCCTGATCCCCACAGTGATGGAGACCCCAGTTCCCCTGTCCCCACAGTGATGGAGACCCCAGTTCCCCTGTTCCCCACAGTGATGGAGACCCCAGTTCCCCTGGTCCCCACAGTGATGGAGACCCCAGTTCCCCTGTCCCCACAGTGATGGAGACCCCAGTTCCCCTGTCCCCACAGTGATGGAGACCCCAGTTCCCCTGTTCCCCACAGTGATGGAGACCCCAGTTCCCCTGATCCCCACAGTGATGGAGACCCCAGTTCCCCTGTCCCCACAGTGATGGAGACCCCAGTTCCCCTGATCCCCACAGTGATGGAGACCCCAGTTCCCCTGTCCCCACAGTGATGGAGACCCCAGTTCCCCTGATCCCCACAGTGATGGAGACCCCAGTTCCCCTGTTCCCACAGTGATGGAGACCCCAGTTCCCCTGTCCCCACAGTGATGGAGACCCCAGTTCCCCTGTTCCCCACAGTGATGGAGACCCCAGTTCCCCTGTCCCCACAGTGATGGAGACCCCAGTTCCCCTGTTCCCCACAGTGATGGAGACCCCAGTTCCCCTGGTCCCCACAGTGATGGAGACCCCAGTTCCCCTGTCCCCACAGTGATGGAGACCCCAGTTCCCCTGTTCCCCACAGTGATGGAGACCCCAGTTCCCCTGATCCCCACAGTGATGGAGACCCCAGTTCCCCTGTCCCCACAGTGATGGAGACCCCAGTTCCCCTGATCCCCACAGTGATGGAGACCCCAGTCCCCTGTCCCCACAGTGATGGAGACCCCAGTTCCCCTGATCCCCACAGTGATGGAGACCCCAGTTCCCCTGATCCCCACAGTGATGTAGACCCCAGTTCCCCTGTTCCCCACAGTGATGGAGACCCCAGTTCCCCTGTCCCCACAGTGATGGAGACCCCAGTTCCCCTGATCCCCACAGTGATGGAGACCCCAGTTCCCCTGATCCCCACAGTGATGGAGACCCCAGTTCCCCTGATCCCCACAGTGATGGAGACCCCAGTTCCCCTGTTCCCCACAGTGATGGAGACCCCAGTTCCCTTGTCCCCACAGTGATGGAGACCCCAGTTCCCCTGTCCCCACAGTGATGGAGACCCCAGTTCCCCTGGTCCCCACAGTGATGGAGACCCCAGTTCCCCTGGTCCCCACAGTGATGGAGACCCCAGTTCCCCTGTTCCCACAGTGATGGAGACCCCAGTTCCCCTGTTCCCCACAGTGATGGAGACCCCAGTTCCCCTGATCCCCACAGTGATGGAGACCCCAGTTCCCCTGTTCCCCACAGTGATGGAGACCCCAGTTCCCCTGATCCCCACAGTGATGGAGACCCCAGTTCCCCTGTTCCCACAGTGATGGAGACCCCAGTTCCCCTGTTCCCCACAGTGATGGAGACCCCAGTTCCCCTGATCCTCACAGTGATGGAGACCCCAGTTCCCCTGTTCCCCACAGTGATGGAGACCCCAGTTCCCCTGTTCCCACAGTGATGGAGACCCCAGTTCCCCTGTTCCCCACAGTGATGGAGACCCCAGTTCCCCTGATCCTCACAGTGATGGAGACCCCAGTTCCCCTGTTCCCCACAGTGATGGAGACCCCAGTTCCCCTGTTCCCACAGTGATGGAGACCCCAGTTCCCCTGTTCCCCACAGTGATGGAGACCCCAGTTCCCCTGATCCTCACAGTGATGGAGACCCCAGTTCCCCTGTTCCCCACAGTGATGGAGACCCCAGTTCCCCTGATCCCCACAGTGATGGAGACCCCAGTTCCCCTGATCCCCACAGTGATGGAGACCCCAGTTCCCCTGATCCCCACAGTGATGGAGACCCCAGTTCCCCTGTCCCCACAGTGATGGAGACCCCAGTTCCCCTGTCCCCACAGTGATGGAGACCCCAGTTCCCCTGGTCCCCACAGTGATGGAGACCGCAGTTCCCCTGATCCCCACAGTGATGGAGACCCCAGTTCCCCTGGTCCACACAGTGATGGAGACCCCAGTTCCCCTGTCCCCACAGTGATGGAGACCCCAGTTCCCCTGTCCCCACAGTGATGGAGACCCCAGTTCCCCTGGTCCCCACAGTGATGGAGACCGCAGTTCCCCTGATCCCCACAGTGATGGAGACCCCAGTTCCCCTGGTCCCCAAAGTGATGGAGACCCCAGTTCCCCTGTCCTCACAGTGATGGAGACCCCAGTTCCCCTGGTCCACAAAGTGATGGAGACCCCAGTTCTCCCGTTCCCCACAGTGATGGAGACCCCAGTTCCCCTGTCCTCACAGTGATGGAGACCCCAGTTCCCCTGGTCCCCACAGTGATGGAGACCCCAGTTCCCCTGTCCCCACAGTGATGGAGACCCCAGTTCCCCTGTCCCCTACAGTGATGGAGACCCCAGTTCCCCTGATCCCCACAGTGATGGAGACCCCAGTTCCCCTGTCCCCACAGTGATGTAGACCCCAGTTCCCCTGTTCCCCACAGTGATGGAGACCCCAGTTCCCCTGTCCCCACAGTGATGGAGACCCCAGTTCCCCTGTCCCCTACAGTGATGGAGACCCCAGTTCCCCTGATCCCCACAGTGATGGAGACCCCAGTTCCCCTGTCCCCTACAGTGATGGAGACCCCAGTTCCCCTGTTCCCCACAGTGATGGAGACCCCAGTTCCCCTGTCCCCACAGTGATGTAGACCCCAGTTCCCCTGTCCCCACAGTGATGGAGAAACCAGTTCCCCTGTCCCCACAGTGATGGAGACCCCAGTTCCCCTGTTCCCCACAGTGATGGAGACCCCAGTTCCTCTGATCCCCACAGTGATGGAGACCCCAGTTCCCCTGTTCCCCACAGTGATGGAGACCCCAGTTCCCCTGGTCCCCACAGTGATGGAGACCCCAGTTCCCCTGTTCCCCACAGTGATGGAGAAACCAGTTCCCCTGTCCCCACAGTGATGGAGACCCCAGTTCCCCTGTTCCCCACAGTGATGGAGACCCCAGTTCCTCTGATCCCCACAGTGATGGAGACCCCAGTTCCCCTGTCCCCACAGTGATGGAGACCCCAGTTCCCCTGGTCCCCACAGTGATGGAGACCCCAGTTCCCCTGTTCCCCACAGTGATGGAGACCACAGTTCCCCTGTTCCCCACAGTGATGGAGACCCCAGTTCCCCTGTTCCCCACAGTGATGGAGACCCCAGTTCACCTGTTCCCCACAGTGATGGAGACCCCAGTTCCCCTGATCCCCACAGTGATGGAGACCCCAGTTCCCCTGTTCCCCACAGTGATGGAGACCCCAGTTCCCCTGATCCCCACAGTGATGGAGACCCCAGTTCCCCTGTTCCCCACAGTGATGGAGACCCCAGTTCCCCTGGTCCCCACAGTGATGGAGACCCCAGTTCCCCTGTTCCCCACAGTGATGGAGACCCCAGTTCCCCTGTTCCCCACAGTGATGGAGACCCCAGTTCCCCTGATCCCCACAGTGATGGAGACCCCAGTTCCCCTGTTCCCCACAGTGATGGAGACCCCAGTTCCCCTGGTCCCCACAGTGATGGAGACCCCAGTTCCCCTGTTCCCCACAATGATGGAGACCCCAGTTCCCCTGTTCCCCACATTGATGGAGACCCTAGTTCCCCTGTCCCCACAGTGATGGAGACCCCAGTTCCCCTGATCCTCACAGTGATGGAGACCACAGTTCCCCTGTTCCCCACAGTGATGGAGACCCCAGTTCCCCTGTCCCCACAGTGATGGAGACCCCAGTTCCCCTGTCCCCACAGTGATGGAGACCCCAGTTCCCCTGGTCCCCACAGTGATGGAGACCCCAGTTCCCCTGATCCCCACAGTGATGGAGACCGCAGTTCCCCTGATCCCCACAGTGATGGAGACCCCAGTTCCCCTGATCCTCACAGTGATGGAGACCCCAGTTCCCCTGTTCCCCACAGTGATGGAGACCCCAGTTCCCCTGGTCCCCACAGTGATGGAGACCCCAGTTCCCCTGATCCCCACAGTGATGGAGACCCCAGTTCCCCTGATCCCCACAGTGATGGAGACCCCAGTTCCCCTGATCCCCACAGTGATGGAGACCCCAGTTCCCCTGATCCCCACAGTGATGGAGACCCCAGTTCCCCTGATCCCCACAGTGATGGAGACCCCAGTTCCCCTGATCCCCACAGTGATGGAGAACCCAGTTCCCCTGTCCCCACAGTGATGGAGACCCCAGTTCCCCTGTTCCCCACAGTGATGGAGACCCCAGTTCCCCTGTCCCCACAGTGATGGAGACCCCAGTTCCCCTGATCCCCACAGTGATGGAGACCCCAGTTCCCCTGTTCCCCACAGTGATGTAGACCCCAGTTCCCCTGTCCCCACAGTGATGGAGACCCCAGTTCCCCTGATCCCCACAGTGATGGAGACCCCAGTTCCCCTGATCCCCACAGTGATGGAGACCCCAGTTCCCCTGATCCCCACAGTGATGGAGACCCCAGTTCCCCTGATCCCCACAGTGATGGAGACCCCAGTTCCCCTGTTCCCCACAGTGATGGAGACCCCAGTTCCCCTGTTCCCCACAGTGATGGAGACCCCAGTTCCCCTGATCCCCACAGTGATGGAGACCCCAGTTCCCCTGTTCCCCACAGTGATGGATACCCCAGTTCCCCTGTTCCCCACAGTGATGGAGACCCCAGTTCCCCTGTTCCCCACAGTGATGGAGACCCCAGTTCTCCTGTTCCCCACAGTGATGGAGACCCTAGTTCCCCTGATCCCCACAGTGATGGAGACCCCAGTTCCCCTGGTCCCCACAGTGATGGAGACCGCAGTTCCCCTGTCCCCACAGTGATGGAGACCCCAGTTCCCCTGTTCCCCACAGTGATGGAGACCCTAGTTCCCCTGATCCCCACAGTGATGGAGACCCCAGTTCCCCTGTTCCCCACAGTGATGGAGACCCCAGTTCTCCTGTTCCCCACAGTGATGGAGACCCTAGTTCCCCTGATCCCCACAGTGATGGAGACCCCAGTTCCCCTGGTCCCCACAGTGATGGAGACCCCAGTTCCCCTGTCCCCACAGTGATGGAGACCCCAGTTCCCCTGTTCCCCACAGTGATGGATACCCCAGTTCCCCTGTTCCCCACAGTGATGGAGACCCCAGTTCCCCTGTTCCCCACAGTGATGGAGACCCCAGTTCTCCTGTTCCCCACAGTGATGGAGACCCCAGTTCCCCTGATCCCCACAGTGATGGAGACCCCAGTTCTCCTGTTCCCCACAGTGATGGAGACCCCAGTTCCCCTGTTCCCCACAGTGATGGAGACCCCAGTTCTCCTGTTCCCCACAGTGATGGAGACCCCAGTTCCCCTGTTCCCCACAGTGATGGAGACCCCAGTTCCCCTGGTCCCCACAGTGATGGAGACCCCAGTTCCCCTGATCCCCACAGTGATGGAGACCCCAGTTCCCCTGTTCCCCACATTGATGGAGACCCCAGTTCCCCTGATCCCCACAGTGATGGAGACCCCAGTTCCCCTGATCCCCACAGTGATGGAGACCCCAGTTCCCCTGTTCCCCACAGTGATGGAGACCCCAGTTCCCCTGTTCCCCACAGTGATGGAGACCCCAGTTCCCCTGATCCTCACAGTGATGGAGACCCCAGTTCCCCTGATCCCCACAGTGATGGAGACCCCAGTTCCCCTGGTCCCCACAGTGATGGAGACCCCAGTTCCCCTGTCCCCTACAGTGATGGAGACCCCAGTTCCCCTGTTCCCCACAGTGATGGAGACCCCAGTTCCCCTGGTCCCCACAGTGATGGAGACCCCAGTTCCCCTGATCCCCACAGTGATGGAGACCCCAGTTCCCCTGTTCCCCACAGTGATGGAGACCCCAGTTCCCCTGATCCCCACAGTGATGGAGACCCCAGTTCCCCTGATCCCCACAGTGATGGAGACCCTAGTTCCCCTGTCCCCACAGTGATGGAGACCCCAGTTCCCCTGTCCCCACAGTGATGGAGACCCCAGTTCCCCTGATCCCCACAGTGATGGAGACCCCAGTTCCCCTGATCCCCACAGTGATGGAGACCCCAGTTCCCCTGTTCCCCACAGTGATGGAGACCCCAGTTCCCCTGTCCCCACAGTGATGGAGACCCCAGTTCCCCTGGTCCCCACAGTGATGGAGACCCTAGTTCCCCTGATCCCCACAGTGATGGAGACCCCAGTTCCCCTGTTCCCCACAGTGATGGAGACCCCAGTTCCCCTGTCCCCACAGTGATGGAGACCCCAGTTCCCCTGATCCCCACAGTGATGGAGACCCCAGTTCCCCTGTTCCCACAGTGATGGAGACCCTAGTTCCCCTGTTCCCCACAGTGATGGAGACCCCAGTTCCCCTGTCCCCACAGTGATGGAGACCCCAGTTCCCCTGTTCCCCACAGTGATGGAGACCCCAGTTCCCCTGTTCCCCACAGTGATGGAGACCCCAGTTCCCCTGTCCCCACAGTGATGGAGACCCCAGTTCCCCTGGTCCCCACAGTGATGGAGACCCTAGTTCCCCTGATCCCCACAGTGATGGAGACCCCAGTTCCCCTGTCCCCACAGTGATGGAGACCCCAGATCCCCTGTTCCCCACAGTGATGGAGACCCCAGTTCCCCTGTCCCCACAGTGATGGAGACCCCAGTTCCCCTGTCCCCACAGTGATGGAGACCTCAGTTCCCCTGATCCCCACAGTGATGGAGACCCCAGTTCCCCTGATCCCCACAGTGATGGAGACCCCAGTTCCCCTGTTCCCCACAGTGATGGAGACCCCAGTTCCCCTGGTCCCCACAGTGATGGAGACCCCAGTTCCCCTGTTCCCCACAGTGATGGAGACCACAGTTCCCCTGTTCCCCACAGTGATGGAGACCCCAGTTCCCCTGTCCCCACAGTGATGGAGACCCCAGTTCCCCTGGTCCCCACAGTGATGGAGACCCCAGTTCCCCTGTCCCCACAGTGATGGAGACCCCAGTTCCCCTGTCCCCACAGTGATGGAGACCTCAGTTCCCCTGATCCCCACAGTGATGGAGACCCCAGTTCCCCTGATCCCCACAGTGATGGAGACCCCAGTTCCCCTGTTCCCCACAGTGATGGAGACCCCAGTTCCCCTGGTCCCCACAGTGATGGAGACCACAGTTCCCCTGTTCCCCACAGTGATGGAGACCCCAGTTCCCCTGTCCCCACAGTGATGGAGACCCCAGTTCCCCTGTTCCCCACAGTGATGGAGACCACAGTTCCCCTGTTCCCCACAGTGATGGAGACCCCAGTTCCCCTGTCCCCACAGTGATGGAGACCCCAGATCCCCTGTTCCCCACAGTGATGGAGACCCCAGTTCCCCTGTCCCCACAGTGATGGAGACCCCAGTTCCCCTGTCCCCACAGTGATGGAGACCTCAGTTCCCCTGATCCCCACAGTGATGGAGACCCCAGTTCCCCTGATCCCCACAGTGATGGAGACCCCAGTTCCCCTGTTCCCCACAGTGATGGAGACCCCAGTTCCCCTGGTCCCCACAGTGATGGAGACCCCAGTTCCCCTGTTCCCCACAGTGATGGAGACCACAGTTCCCCTGTTCCCCACAGTGATGGAGACCCCAGTTCCCCTGTCCCCACAGTGATGGAGACCCCAGTTCCCCTGGTCCCCACAGTGATGGAGACCCTAGTTCCCCTGATCCCCACAGTGATGGAGACCCCAGTTCCCCTGTCCCCACAGTGATGGAGACCCCAGATCCCCTGTTCCCCACAGTGATGGAGACCCCAGTTCCCCTGTCCCCACAGTGATGGAGACCCCAGTTCCCCTGTCCCCACAGTGATGGAGACCACAGTTCCCCTGATCCCCACAGTGATGGAGACCCCAGTTCCCCTGATCCCCACAGTGATGGAGACCACAGTTCCCCTGATCCCCACAGTGATGGAGACCACAGTTCCCCTGTCCCCACAGTGATGGAGACCACAGTTCCCCTGATCCCCACAGTGATGGAGACCCCAGTTCCCCTGTCCCCACAGTGATGGAGACCCCAGTTCCCCTGTTCCCCACAGTGATGGAGACCCCAGTTCCCCTGTTCCCCACAGTGATGGAGACCCCAGTTCCCCTGTCCCCACAGTGATGGAGACCCCAGTTCCCCTGTCCCCACAGTGATGGAGACCCCAGTTCCCCTGTTCCCCACAGTGATGGAGACCCCAGTTCCCCTGGTCCCCACAGTGATGGAGACCCCAGTTCCCCTGTTCCCCACAGTGATGGAGACCCCAGTTCCCCTGTTCCCCACAGTGATGGAGACCCCAGTTCCCCTGATCCCCACAGTGATGGAGACCCCAGTTCCCCTGATCCCCACAGTGATGGAGACCCCAGTTCCCCTGTTCCCCACAGTGATGGAGACCACAGTTCCCCTGTTCCCCACAGTGATGGAGACCCCAGTTCCCCTGTTCCCCACAGTGATGGAGACCCCAGTTCCCCTGTTCCCCACAGTGATGTAGACCCCAGTTCCCCTGTCCCCACAGTGATGGAGACCCCAGTTCCCCTGTCCCCACAGTGATGGAGACCCCAGTTCCCCTGTCCCCACAGTGATGGAGACCCCAGTTCCCCTGTTCCCCACAGTGATGGAGACCCCAGTTCCCCTGTTCCCCACAGTGATGGAGACCCCAGTTCTCCTGTTCCCCACAGTGATGGAGACCCCAGTTCCCCTGTCCCCACAGTGATGGAGACCCCAGATCCCCTGTTCCCCACAGTGATGGAGACCCCAGTTCCCCTGTTCCCCACAGTGATGGAGACCCCAGTTCCCCTGTTCCCCACAGTGATGGAGACCCCAGTTCCCCTGATCCCCACAGTGATGGAGACCCTAGTTCCCCTGTCCCCACAGTGATGGAGACCCCAGTTCCCCTGTCCCCACAGTGATGGAGACCCCAGTTCCCCTGATCCCCACAGTGATGGAGACCCCAGTTCCCCTGATCCCCACAGTGATGGAGACCCCAGTTCCCCTGTTCCCCACAGTGATGGAGACCCCAGTTCCCCTGTCCCCACAGTGATGGAGACCCCAGTTCCCCTGGTCCCCACAGTGATGGAGACCCTAGTTCCCCTGTCCCCACAGTGATGGAGACCCCAGTTCCCCTGTCCCCACAGTGATGGAGACCCCAGTTCCCCTGTCCCCACAGTGATGGAGACCCCAGTTCCCCTGATCCCCACAGTGATGGAGACCCCAGTTCCCCTGATCCCCACAGTGATGGAGACCCCAGTTCCCCTGGTCCCCACAGTGATGGAGACGACAGTTCCCTTGTCCCCACAGTGATGGAGACCCCAGTTCCCCTGTCCCCACAGTGATGGAGACCCCAGTTCCCCTGTTCCCCACAGTGATGGAGACCCCAGTTCCCCTGTTCCCCACAGTGATGGAGACCCCAGTTCCCCTGTCCCCACAGTGATGGAGACCCCAGTTCCCCTGTCCCTACAGTGATGGAGACCCCAGTTCCTCTGATCCCCACAGTGATGGAGACCCCAGTTCCCCTGATCCCCACAGTGATGGAGACCGCAGTTCCCCTGGTCCCCACAGTGATGGAGACCCCAGTTCCCCTGTTCCCCACAGTGATGGAGACCCCAGTTCCCCTGATCCCCACAGTGATGGAGACCCCAGTTCCCCTGGTCCCCACAGTGATGGAGACGACAGTTCCCTTATCCCCACAGTGATGGAGACCCCAGTTCCCCTGTCCCCACAGTGATGGAGACCCCAGTTCCCCTGATCCCCACAGTGATGGAGACCCCAGTTCCCCTGTTCCCCACAGTGATGGAGACCCCAGTTCCCCTGTTCCCACAGTGATGGAGACCCCAGTTCCCTTGTCCCCACAGTGATGGAGACCCCAGTTCCTCTGATCCCCACAGTGATGGAGACCCCAGTTCCCCTGATCCCCACAGTGATGGAGACCCCAGTTCCCCTGTTCCCCACAGTGATGGAGACCCCAGTTCCCCTGTTCCCCACAGTGATGGAGACCCCAGTTCCCCTGTCCCCACAGTGATGGAGACCCCAGTTCCCCTGATCCCCACAGTGATGGAGACCCCAGTTCACCTGTTCCCCACAGTGATGGAGACCCCAGTTCCCCTGTCCCCACAGTGATGGAGACCCCAGTTCCCCTGTTCCCCACAGTGATGGAGACCCCAGTTCCCCTGTTCCCCACAGTGATGGAGACCCCAGTTCCCCTGATCCCCACAGTGATGGAGACCCCAGTTCCCCTGGTCCCCACAGTGATGGAGACCCCAGTTCCCCTGTTCCCCACAGTGATGGAGACCCCAGTTCCCCTGGTCCCCACAGTGATGGAGACCCCAGTTCCCCTGATCCCCACAGTGATGGAGACCCCAGTTCCCCTGATCCCCACAGTGATGGAGACCCCAGTTCCCCTGGTCCCCACAGTGATGGAGACCCCAGTTCCCCTGTTCCCCACAGTGATGGAGACCCCAGTTCCCCTGATCCTCACAGTGATGGAGACCCCAGTTCCCCTGATCCCCACAGTGATGGAGACCCCAGTTCCCCTGATCCCCACAGTGATGGAGACCCCAGTTCCCCTGTTCCCCACAGTGATGGAGACCCCAGTTCCCCTGTTCCCCACAGTGATGGAGACCCCAGTTCCCCTGTTCCCCACAGTGATAGAGACCCCAGTTCCCCTGTCCCCACAGTGATGGAGACCCCAGTTCCCCTGATCCCCACAGTGATGGAGACCCCAGTTCCCCTGGTCCCCACAGTGATGGAGACCCCAGTTCCCCTGTTCCCCACAGTGATGGAGACCCCAGTTCCCCTGTTCCCCACAGTGATGGAGACCCCAGTTCCCCTGATCCCCACAGTGATGGAGACCCCAGTTCCCCTGGTCCCCACAGTGATGGAGACCCTAGTTCCCCTGTCCCCACAGTGATGGAGACCCCAGTTCCCCTGTCCCCACAGTGATGGAGACCCCAGTTCTCCTGTTCCCCACAGTGATGGAGACCCCAGTTCCCCTGTCCCCACAGTGATGGAGACCCCAGTTCCCCTGTCCCCACAGTGATGGAGACCCCAGTTCCCCTGTCCCCACAGTGATGGAGACCCCAGTTCCCCTGTTCCCCACAGTGATGGAGACCCCAGTTCCCCTGTCCCCACAGTGATGGAGACCCCAGTTCCCCTGTTCCCCACAGTGATGGAGACCCCAGTTCCCCTGTTCCCCACAGTGATGGAGACCCCAGTTCCCCTGGTCCCCACAGTGATGGAGACCCTAGTTCCCCTGTTCCCCACAGTGATGGAGACCCCAGTTCCCCTGTCCCCACAGTGATGGAGACCCCAGTTCTCCTGTTCCCCACAGTGATGGAGACCCCAGTTCCCCTGTCCCCACAGTGATGGAGACCCCAGTTCCCCTGTCCCCACAGTGATGGAGACCCCAGTTCCCCTGTCCCCACAGTGATGGAGACCCCAGTTCCCCTGTTCCCCACAGTGATGGAGACCCCAGTTCCCCTGTTCCCCACAGTGATGGAGACCCCAGTTCCCCTGATCCCCACAGTGATGGAGACCCCAGTTCCCCTGATCCCCACAGTGATGGAGACCCCAGTTCCCCTGGTCCCCACAGTGATGGAGACCCCAGTTCCCCTGTTCCCACAGTGATGGAGACCCCAGTTCCCCTGTCCCCACAGTGATGGAGACCCCAGTTCCCCTGGTCCCCACAGTGATGGAGACCCCAGTTCCCCTGTTCCCCACAGTGATGGAGACCCCAGTTCCCCTGATCCCCACAGTGATGGAGACCCCAGTTCCCCTGATCCCCACAGTGATGGAGACCCCAGTTCCCCTGTTCCCCACAGTGATGGAGACCCCAGTTCCCCTGTCCCCACAGTGATGGAGACCCCAGTTCCCCTGTTCCCCACAGTGATGGAGACCCCAGTTCCCCTGTCCCCACAGTGATGGAGACCCCAGTTCCCCTGTCCCCACAGTGATGGAGACCCCAGTTCCCCTGTCCCCACAGTGATGGAGACCCCAGTTCCCCTGTTCCCCACAGTGATGGAGACCCCAGTCCCCTGTCCCCACAGTGATGGAGACCCCAGTTCCCCTGTTCCCCACAGTGATGGAGACCCCAGTTCCCCTGTTCCCCACAGTGATGGAGACCCCAGTTCCCCTCTTCCCCACAGTGATGGAGACCCCAGTTCCCCTGTTCCCCACAGTGATGGAGACCCCAGTTCCCCTGTTCCCCACAGTGATGGAGACCCCAGTTCCCCTGTTCCCCACAGTGATGGAGACCCCAGTTCCCCTGATCCCCACAGTGATGGAGACCCCAGTTCCCCTGTTCCCCACAGTGATGGAGACCCCAGTTCCCCTGTCCCCACAGTGATGGAGACCCCAGTTCCCCTGTTCCCCACAGTGATGGAGACCCCAGTCCCCTGTCCCCACAGTGATGGAGACCCCAGTTCCCCTGTTCCCCACAGTGATGGAGACCCCAGTTCCCCTGTTCCCCACAGTGATGGAGACCCCAGTCCCGTGTCCCCACAGTGATGGAGACCCCAGTTCCCCTGTCCCCACAGTGATGGAGACCCCAGTTCCCCTGTTCCCCACAGTGATGGAGACCCCAGTCCCCTGTCCCCACAGTGATGGAGACCCCAGTTCCCCTGTTCCCCACAGTGATGGAGACCCCAGTCCCCTGTCCCCACAGTGATGGAGACCCCAGTTCCCCTGATCCCCACAGTGATGGAGACCCCAGTTCCCCTGTTCCCCACAGTGATGGAGACCCCAGTTCCCCTGTCCCCACAGTGATGGAGACCCCAGTTCCCCTGATCCCCACAGTGATGGAGACCCCAGTTCACCTGTTCCCCACAGTGATGGAGACCCCAGTTCCCCTGGTCCACACAGTGATGGAGACCCCAGTTCCCCTGTTCCCCACAGTGATGGAGACCCCAGTTCCCCTGTTCCCCACAGTGATGGAGACCCCATTTCCCCTGTCCCCACAGTGATGGAGACCCCAGTTCCCCTGTCCCCACAGTGATGGAGACCCCAGTTCCCCTGTTCCCCACAGTGATGGAGACCCCAGTTCCCCTGTTCCCCACAGTGATGGAGACCCCAGTTCACCTGTTCCCCACAGTGATCGAGACCCCAGTTCCCCTGTCCTCACAGTGATGGAGACCCCAGTTCCCCTGTTCCCCACAGTGATGGAGACCCCAGTTCCCCTGATCCCCACAGTGATGGAGACCCCAGTTCCCCTGTTCCCCACAGTGATGGAGACCCCAGTTCCCCTGTCCCCACAGTGATGGAGACCCCAGTTCCCCTGTTGCCCACAGTGATGGAGACCCCAGTTCACCTGTTCCCCACAGTGATGGAGACCCCAGTTCCCCTGTTCCCACAGTGATGGAGACCCCAGTTCCCCTGTCCCCACAGTGATGGAGACCCCAGTTCCCCTGATCCCCACAGTGATGGAGACCCCAGTTCCCCTGATCCCCACAGTGATGGAGACCCCAGTTCCCCTGGTCCCCACAGTGATGGAGACCCCAGTTCCCCTGTCCCCACAGTGATGGAGACCCCAGTTCCCCTGGTCCCCACAGTGATGGAGACCCCAGTTCCCCTGATCCCCACAGTGATGGAGACGCCAGTTCCCCTGTCCCCACAGTGATGGAGACCCCAGTTCCCCTGTCCCCACAGTGATGGAGACCCCAGTTCCCCTGTTCCCCACAGTGATGGAGACCCCAGTTCCCCTGTTCCCCACATTGATGGAGACCCCAGTTCCCCTGATCCCCACAGTGATGGAGACGCCAGTTCCCCTGTCCCCACAGTGATGGAGACGCCAGTTCCCCTGTCCCCACAGTGATGGAGACCCCAGTTCCCCTGTCCCCACAGTGATGGAGACCCCAGTTCCCCTGGTCCCCACAGTGATGGAGACGACAGTTCCCTTGTCCCCACAGTGATGGAGACCCCAGTTCCCCTGTCCCCACAGTGATGGAGACCCCAGTTCCCCTGTTCCCCACAGTGATGGAGACCCCAGTTCCCCTGATCCCCACAGTGATGGAGACCCCAGTTCACCTGTTCCCCACAGTGATGGAGACCCCAGTTCCCCTGGTCCACACAGTGATGGAGACCCCAGTTCCCCTGTTCCCCACAGTGATGGAGACCCCAGTTCACCTGTTCCCCACAGTGATGGAGACCCCAGTTCCCCTGTTCCCCACAGTGATGGAGACCCCAGTTCCCCTGTCCCCACAGTGATGGAGACCCCAGTTCCCCTGATCCCCACAGTGATGGAGACCCCAGTTCCCCTGTCCCCACAGTGATAGAGACCACAGTTCCCCTGTCCCCACAGTGATGGAGACCCCAGTTCCCCTGATCCCCACAGTGATGGAGACCCCAGTTCCCCTGTCCCCACAGTAATGGAGACCCCAGTTCCCCTGTTCCCCACAGTGATGGAGACCCCAGTTCCCCTGTCCCCACAGTGATGGAGACCCCAGTTCCCCTGGTCCCCACAGTGATGGAGACCCCAGTTCCCCTGTTCCCACAGTGATGGAGACCCCAGTTCCCCTGTTCCCCACAGTGATGGAGACCCCAGTTCCCCTGTTCCCCACAGTGATGGAGACCCCAGTTCCCCTGTCCCCACAGTGATGGAGACCCCAGTTCCCCTGTTCCCCACAGTGATGGAGACCCCAGTTCCCCTGGTCCCCACAGTGATGGAGACCGCAGTTCCCCTGGTCCCCACAGTGATGGAGACCCCAGTTCCCCTGATCCCCACAGTGATGGAGACCCCAGTTCCCCTGTCCCCACAGTGATGGAGACCCCAGTTCCCCTGTTCCCCACAGTGATGGAGACCCCAGTTCCCCTGTTCCCACAGTGATGGAGACCCCAGTTCCCCTGTTCCCCACAGTGATGGAGACCCCAGTTCCCCTGATCCCCACAGTGATGGAGACCCCAGTTCCCCTGTTCCCCACATTGATGGAGACCCCAGTTCCCCTGTTCCCCACAGTGATGGAGACCCCAGTTCCCCTGATCCTCACAGTGATGGAGACCCCAGTTCCCCTGTTCCCCACAGTGATGGAGACCCCAGTTCCCCTGGTCCCCACAGTGATGGAGACCCCAGTTCCCCTGTCCCCACAGTGATGGAGACCCCAGTTCCCCTGTTCCCCACAGTGATGGAGACCCCAGTTCCCCTGTTCCCCACAGTGATGGAGACCCCAGTTCCCCTGATCCCCACAGTGATGGAGACGCCAGTTCCCCTGTTCCCCACAGTGATGGAGACCCCAGTTCCCCTGTTCCCACAGTGATGGAGACCCCAGTTCCCCTGGTCCCCACAGTGATGGAGACCCCAGTTCCCCTGATCCCCACAGTGATGGAGACGCCAGTTCCCCTGTTCCCCACAGTGATGGAGACCCCAGTTCCCCTGGTCCCCACAGTGATGGAGACCCCAGTTCCCCTGTTCCCCACAGTGATGGAGACCCCAGTTCCCCTGGTCCCCACAGTGATGGAGACCCCAGTTCCCCTGTCCCCACAGTGATGGAGACCCCAGTTCCCCTGTTCCCCACAGTGATGGAGACCCCAGTTCCCCTGATCCCCACAGTGATGGAGACCCCAGTTCCCCTGTTCCCCACAGTGATGGAGACCCCAGTTCCCCTGTTCCCCACAGTGATGGAGACCCCAGTTCCCCTGATCCCCACAGTGATGGAGACCCCAGTTCCCCTGATCCCCACAGTGATGGAGACCCCAGTTCCCCTGATCCCCACAGTGATGGAGACCCCAGTTCCCCTGATCCCCACAGTGATGGAGACCCCAGTTCCCCTGATCCCCACAGTGATGGAGACCCCAGTTCCCCTGATCCCCACAGTGATGGAGACCCCAGTTCCCCTGTCCCCACAGTGATGGAGACCCCAGTTCCCCTGTTCCCCACAGTGATGGAGACCCCAGTTCCCCTGATCCTCACAGTGATGGAGACCCCAGTTCCCCTGTTCCCCACAGTGATGGAGACCCCAGTTCCCCTGGTCCCCACAGTGATGGAGACCCCAGTTCCCCTGTTTTCCACAGTGATGGAGACCCCAGTTCCCCTGTTCCCCACAGTGATGGAGACCCCAGTTCCCCTGTCCCCACAGTGATGGAGACCCCAGTTTCCCTGTTCCCCACAGTGATGGAGACCCCAGTTCCCCTGATCCCCACAGTGATGGAGACCCCAGTTCCCCTGTCCC
The DNA here is from genome assembly GCF_964194105.1 of Spermophilus citellus. NCBI lineage: Eukaryota > Metazoa > Chordata > Mammalia > Rodentia > Sciuridae > Spermophilus > Spermophilus citellus. Next base: position 165,123,505 of record NC_138187.1, read on the forward strand.
CACAGTGATGGAGACCCCAGTTCCCCTGTCCCCACAGTGATGGAGACCCCAGTTCCCCTGTCCCCACAGTGATGGAGACCCCAGTTCCCCTGGTCCCCACAGTGATGGAGACCGCAGTTCCCCTGATCCCCACAGTGATGGAGACCCCAGTTCCCCTGGTCCCCACAGTGATGGAGACCCCAGTTCCCCTGTCCCCACAGTGATGGAGACCCCAGTTCCCCTGTCCCCACAGTGATGGAGACCCCAGTTCCCCTGTTCCCCACAGTGATGGAGACCCCAGTTCCCCTGTCCCCACAGTGATGGAGACCCCAGTTCCCCTGGTCCCCACAGTGATGGAGACCGCAGTTCACCTGATCCCCACAGTGATGGAGACCCCAGTTCCCCTGTTCCCCACAGTGATGGAGACCCCAGTTCCCCTGTCCCCACAGTGATGGAGACCCCAGTTCCCCTGTCCCCTACAGTGATGGAGACCCCAGTTCCCCTGATCCCCACAGTGATGGAGACCCCAGTTCCCCTGGTCCCCACAGTGATGGAGACCGCAGTTCCCCTGATCCCCACAGTGATGGAGACCCCAGTTCCCCTGGTCCCCACAGTGATGGAGACCCCAGTTCCCCTGTCCCCACAGTGATGGAGACCCCAGTTCCCCTGTCCCCTACAGTGATGGAGACCCCAGTTCCCCTGATCCCCACAGTGATGGAGACCCCAGTTCCCCTGGTCCCCACAGTGATGGAGACCGCAGTTCCCCTGATCCCCACAGTGATGGAGACCCCAGTTCCCCTGTTCCCCACAGTGATGGAGACCCCAGTTCCCCTGTCCCCACAGTGATGGAGACCCCAGTTCCCCTGTTCCCCACAGTGATGGAGACCCCAGTTCCCCTGGTCCCCACAGTGATGGAGACCCCAGTTCCCCTGTTCCCCACAGTGATGGAGACCCCAGTTCCCCTGTCCCCACAGTGATGTAGACCCCAGTTCCCCTGTCCCCACAGTGATGGAGACCCCAGTTCCCCTGTCCCCACAGTGATGGAGACCCCAGTTCCCCTGTTCCCCACAGTGATGGAGACCCCAGTTCCCCTGGTCCCCACAGTGATGGAGACCCCAGTTCCCCTGTTCCCCACAGTGATGGAGACCCCAGTTCCCCTGTTCCCCACAGTGATGGAGACCCTAGTTCCCCTGTCCCCACAGTGATGGAGACCCCAGTTCCCCTGATCCTCACAGTGATGGAGACCCCAGTTCCCCTGTTCCCCACAGTGATGGAGACCCCAGTTCCCCTGGTCCCCACAGTGATGGAGACCCCAGTTCCCCTGTCCCCTACAGTGATGGAGACCCCAGTTCCCCTGATCCCCACAGTGATGGAGACCCCAGTTCCCCTGTTCCCCACAGTGATGGAGACCCCAGTTCCCCTGATCCCCACAGTGATGGAGACCACAGTTCCCCTGTTCCCCACAGTGATGGAGACCCCAGTTCCCCTGTTCCCCACAGTGATGGAGACCACAGTTCCCCTGTCCCCACAGTGATGGAGACCCCAGTTCCCCTGATCCCCACAGTGATGGAGACCCCAGTTCCCCTGTTCCCCACAGTGATGGAGACCCCAGTTCCCCTGTTCCCCACAGTGATGGAGACCCCAGTTCCCCTGTTCCCCACAGTGATGGAGACCCTAGTTCCCCTGTTCCCCACAGTGATGGAGACCCCAGTTCCCCTGTTCCCACAGTGATGGAGACCCCAGTTCCCCTGGTCCCCACAGTGATGGAGACCCCAGATCCCCTGTTCCCCACAGTGATGGAAACCCCAGTTCCCCTGTCCCCACAGTGATGGAGACCCCAGATCCCCTGTTCCCCACAGTGATGGAAACCCCAGTTCCCCTGTCCCCACAGTGATGGAGACCTCAGTTCCCCTGTTCCCACAGTGATGGAGACCCCAGTTCCCCTGTCCCCACAGTGATGGAGACCCCAGTTCCCCTGGTCCCCACAGTGATGGAGACCCCAGATCCCCTGTTCCCCACAGTGATGGAGACCCCAGTTCCCCTGTCCCCACAGTGATGGAGACCCCAGTTCCCCTGTTCCCCACAGTGATGGAGACCCCAGATCCCCTGTTCCCCACAGTGATGGAAACCCCAGTTCCCCTGTCCCCACAGTGATGGAGACCTCAGTTCCCCTGTTCCCACAGTGATGGAGACCCCAGATCCCCTGTTCCCCACAGTGATGGAGACCCCAGTTCCCCTGGTCCCCACAGTGATGGAGACCCCAGTTCCCCTGTTCCCCACAGTGATGGAGACCCCAGATCCCCTGTTCCCCACAGTGATGGAAACCCCAGTTCCCCTGTTCCCCACAGTGATGGAAACCCCAGTTCCCCTGTTCCCCACAGTGATGGAGACCCCAGTTCCCGTGGTCCCCACAGTAATGGAGACCCCAGTTCCCCTGATCCCCACAGTGATGGAGACCCCAGTTCCCCTGATCCTCACAGTGATGGAGACCCCAGTTCCCCTGTTCCCCACAGTGATGGAGACCCCAGTTCCCCTGGTCCCCACAGTGATGGAGACCCCAGTTCCCCTGTCCCCTACAGTGATGGAGACCCCAGTTCCCCTGATCCCCACAGTGATGGAGACCCCAGTTCCCCTGTCCCCTACAGTGATGGAGACCCCAGTTCCCCTGATCCCCACAGTGATGGAGACCCCAGTTCCCCTGTTCCCCACAGTGATGGAGACCCCAGTTCCCCTGATCCTCACAGTGATGGAGACCCCAGTTCCCCTGTTCCCCACAGTGATGGAGACCCCAGTTCCCCTGGTCCCCACAGTGATGGAGACCCCAGTTCCCCTGTCCCCTACAGTGATGGAGACCCCAGTTCCCCTGATCCCCACAGTGATGGAGACCCCAGTTCCCCTGTTCCCCACAGTGATGGATACCCCAGTTCCCCTGTTCCCCACAGTGATGGAGACCCCAGTTCCCCTGTTCCCCACAGTGATGGAGACCCCAGTTCTCCTGTTCCCCACAGTGATGGAGACCCTAGTTCCCCTGATCCCCACAGTGATGGAGACCCCAGTTCCCCTGGTCCCCACAGTGATGGAGACCCCAGTTCCCCTGTTCCCCACAGTGATGGATACCCCAGTTCCCCTGTTCCCCACAGTGATGGAGACCCCAGTTCCCCTGTTCCCCACAGTGATGGAGACCCCAGTTCTCCTGTTCCCCACAGTGATGGAGACCCCAGTTCCCCTGATCCCCACAGTGATGGAGACCCCAGTTCCCCTGGTCCCCACAGTGATGGAGACCCCAGTTCCCCTGTTCCCCACATTGATGGAGACCCCAGTTCCCCTGATCCCCACAGTGATGGAGACCCCAGTTCCCCTGATCCCCACAGTGATGGAGACCCCAGTTCCCCTGTTCCCCACAGTGATGGAGACCCCAGTTCCCCTGTTCCCCACAGTGATGGAGACCCCAGTTCCCCTGATCCCACAGTGATGGAGACCCCAGTTCCCCTGTTCCCACAGTGATGGAGACCCCAGTTCCCTTGTCCCCACAGTGATGGAGACCCCAGTTCCCCTGATCCCCACAGTGATGGAGACCCCAGTTCCCCTGGTCCCCACAGTGATGGAGACCCCAGTTCCCCTGTTCCCCACAGTGATGGAGACCCCAGTTCCCCTGTCCCCACAGTGATGGAGACCCCAGTTCCCCTGTCCCCACAGTGATGGAGACCCCAGTTCCCCTGTTCCCCACAGTGATGGAGACCCCAGTTCCACTGTCCCCACAGTGATGGAGACCCCAGTTCCCCTGTTCCCCACAGTGATGGAGACCCCAGTTCCCCTGATCCCCACAGTGATGGAGACCCCAGTTCCCCTGATCCCCACAGTGATGGAGACCCTAGTTCCCCTGTCCCCACAGTGATGGAGACCCCAGTTCCCCTGTCCCCACAGTGATGGAGACCCCAGTTCCCCTGATCCCCACAGTGATGGAGACCCCAGTTCCCCTGATCCCCACAGTGATGGAGACCCCAGTTCCCCTGTTCCCCACAGTGATGGAGACCCCAGTTCCCCTGTCCCCACAGTGATGGAGACCCCAGTTCCCCTGGTCCCCACAGTGATGGAGACGACAGTTCCCTTGTCCCCACAGTGATGGAGACCCCAGTTCCCCTGTCCCCACAGTGATGGAGACCCCAGTTCCCCTGTTCCCCACAGTGATGGAGACCCCAGTTCCCCTGTTCCCCACAGTGATGGAGACCCCAGTTCCCCTGTCCCCACAGTGATGGAGACCCCAGTTCCCCTGTCCCTACAGTGATGGAGACCCCAGTTCCTCTGATCCCCACAGTGATGGAGACCCCAGTTCTCCTGTTCCCCACAGTGATGGAGACCCCAGTTCCCCTGTCCCCACAGTGATGGAGACCCCAGTTCCCCTGTTCCCCACAGTGATGGAGACCCCAGTTCCTCTGATCCCCACAGTGATGGAGACCCCAGTTCCCCTGTTCCCCACAGTGATGGAGACCCCAGTTCCCCTGTCCCCACAGTGATGGAGACCCTAGTTCCCCTGTTCCCCACAGTGATGGAGACCCCAGTTCCCGTGGTCCCCACAGTAATGGAGACCCCAGTTCCCCTGATCCCCACAGTGATGGAGACCCCAGTTTTCCTGATCCCCACAGTGATGGAGACCCCAGTTCCCCTGATCCCCACAGTGATGGAGACCCCAGTTCCCCTATCCCCACAGTGATGGAGACCCCAGTTCCCCTGTTCCCCACAGTGATGGAGACCCCAGTTCCTCTGATCCCCACAGTGATGGAGACCGCAGTTCCCCTGGTCCCCACAGTGATGGAGACCCCAGTTCCCCTGTTCCCCACAGTGATGGAGACCCCAGTTCCCCTGATCCCCACAGTGATGGAGACCCCAGTTCCCCTGGTCCCCACAGTGATGGAGACGACAGTTCCCTTGTCCCCACAGTGATGGAGACCCCAGTTCCCCTGTCCCCACAGTGATGGAGACCCCAGTTCCCCTGATCCCCACAGTGATGGAGACCCCAGTTCCCCTGTTCCCCACAGTGATGGAGACCCCAGTTCCCCTGTTCCCACAGTGATGGAGACCCCAGTTCCCTTGTCCCCACAGTGATGGAGACCCCAGTTCCTCTGATCCCCACAGTGATGGAGACCCCAGTTCCCCTGATCCCCACAGTGATGGAGACCCCAGTTCCCCTGGTCCCCACAGTGATGGAGACCCCAGTTCCCCTGTCCCCACAGTGATGGAGACCCCAGTTCCCTTGTCCCCACAGTGATGGAGACCCCAGTTCCTCTGATCCCCACAGTGATGGAGACCCCAGTTCCCCTGATCCCCACAGTGATGGAGACCACAGTTCCCCTGATCCCCACAGTGATGGAGACCCCAGTTCCCCTGGTCCCCACAGTGATGGAGACCCCAGTTCCCCTGTTCCCCACAGTGATGGAGACCCCAGTTCCCCTGATCCTCACAGTGATGGAGACCCCAGTTCCCCTGATCCCCACAGTGATGGAGACCCCAGTTCCCCTGTTCCCCACAGTGATGGAGACCCCAGTTCCCCTGTTCCCCACAGTGATGGAGACCCCAGTTCCCCTGTCCCCACAGTGATGGAGACCCCAGTTCCCCTGATCCCCACAGTGATGGAGACCCCAGTTCACCTGTTCCCCACAGTGATGGAGACCCCAGTTCCCCTGTTCCCCACAGTGATGGAGACCCCAGTTCCCCTGTTCCCCACAGTGATGGAGACCCCAGTTCCCCTGATCCCCACAGTGATGGAGACCCCAGTTCCCCTGGTCCCCACAGTGATGGAGACCCCAGTTCCCCTGTTCCCCACAGTGATGGAGACCCCAGTTCCCCTGATCCCCACAGTGATGGAGACCCTAGTTCCCCTGTCCCCACAGTGATGGAGACCCCAGTTCCCCTGGTCCCCACAGTGATGGAGACCCCAGTTCCCCTGATCCCCACAGTGATGGAGACCCCAGTTCCCCTGATCCCCACAGTGATGGAGACCCCAGTTCCCTTGTCCCCACAGTGATGGAGACCCCAGTTCCCCTGTCCCCACAGTGATGGAGACCCCAGTTCCCCTGATCCCCACAGTGATGGAGACCCCAGTTCCCCTGTTCCCCACAGTGATGGAGACCCCAGTTCCCCTGTCCCCACAGTGATGGAGACCCCAGTTCCCCTGTTCCCCACAGTGATGGAGACCCCAGTTCCCCTGATCCCCACAGTGATGGAGACCCCAGTTCCCCTGTTCCCCACAGTGATGGAGACCCCAGTTCCCCTGATCCCCACAGTGATGGAGACCCCAGTTCCCCTGTTCCCCACAGTGATGGAGACCCCAGTTGCCCTGATCCCCACAGTGATGGAGACCCCAGTTCCCCTGTTCCCCACAGTGATGGAGACCCCAGTTCCCCTGTCCCCACAGTGATGGAGACCCCAGTTCCCCTGTTCCCCACAGTGATGGAGACCCCAGTTCCCCTGGTCCCCACAGTGATGGAGACCCTAGTTCCCCTGTTCCCCACAGTGATGGAGACCCCAGTTCCCCTGTCCCCACAGTGATGGAGACCCCAGTTCTCCTGTTCCCCACAGTGATGGAGACCCCAGTTCCCCTGTCCCCACAGTGATGGAGACCCCAGTTCCCCTGTCCCCACAGTGATGGAGACCCCAGTTCCCCTGTCCCCACAGTGATGGAGACCCCAGTTCCCCTGTTCCCCACAGTGATGGAGACCCCAGTTCCCCTGTTCCCCACAGTGATGGAGACCCCAGTTCCCCTGATCCCCACAGTGATGGAGACCCCAGTTCCCCTGATCCCCACAGTGATGGAGACCCCAGTTCCCCTGGTCCCCACAGTGATGGAGACCCCAGTTCCCCTGTTCCCCACAGTGATGGAGACCCCAGTTCCCCTGTTCCCCACAGTGATGGAGACCCCAGTTCCCCTGGTCCCCACAGTGATGGAGACCCCAGTTCCCCTGTCCCCACAGTGATGGAGACCCCAGTTCCCCTGTTCCCCACAGTGATGGAGACCCCAGTCCCCTGTCCCCACAGTGATGGAGACCCCAGTTCCCCTGTTCCCCACAGTGATGGAAACCCCAGTTCCCCTGTTCCCCACAGTGATGGAGACCCCAGTTCCCCTCTTCCCCACAGTGATGGAGACCCCAGTTCCCCTGTTCCCCACAGTGATGGAGACCCCAGTTCCCCTGTTCCCCACAGTGATGGAGACCCCAGTTCCCCTGTCCCCACAGTGATGGAGACCCCAGTTCCCCTGTTCCCCACAGTGATGGAGACCCCAGTTCCCCTGTTCCCCACAGTGATGGAGACCCCAGTTCCCCTGTTCCCCACAGTGATGGAGACCCCAGTCCCCTGTCCCCACAGTGATGGAGACCCCAGTTCCCCTGTCCCCACAGTGATGGAGACCCCAGTTCCCCTGTTCCCCACAGTGATGGAGACCCCAGTCCCCTGTCCCCACAGTGATGGAGACCCCAGTTCCCCAGATCCCCACAGTGATGGAGACCCCAGTTCCCCTGATCCCCACAGTGATGGAGACCCCAGTTCACCTGTTCCCCACAGTGATGGAGACCCCAGTTCCCCTGTCCCCACAATGATGGAGACCCCAGTTCCCCTGTCCCCACAGTGATGGAGACCCCAGTTCCCCTGATCCCCACAGTGATGGAGACCCCAGTTCCCCTGTTCCCCACAGTGATGGAGACCCCAGTTCCCCTGTTCCCCACAGTGATGGAGACCCCAGTTCCCCTGTTCCCCACAGTGATGGAGACCCCAGTTCCCCTGTTCCCCACAGTGATGGAGACCCCAGTTCCCCTGATCCCCACAGTGATGGAGACCCCAGTTCCCCTGATCCCCACAGTGATGGAGACCCCAGTTCCCCTGTTCCCCACAGTGATGGAGACCCCAGTTCCCCTGTTCCCCACAGTGATGGAGACCACAGTTACCCTGTCCCCACAGTGATGGAGACCCCAGTTCCCCTGATCCCCACAGTGATGGAGACCCCAGTTCCCCTGTTCCCCACAGTGATGGAGACCCCAGTTCCCCTGTTCCCCACAGTGATGGAGACCCCAGTTCCCCTGTTCCCCACAGTGATGGAGACCCCAGTTCCTCTGATCCCCACAGTGATGGAGACCCCAGTTCCCCTGTCCCCACAGTGATGGAGACCCCAGTTCCCCTGTTCCCCACAGTGATGGAGACGCCAGTTCCCCTGTTCCCCACAGTGATGGAGACCCCAGTTCCCCTGTCCCCACAGTGATGGAGACCCCAGTTCCCCTGTCCCCACAGTGATGGAGACCCCAGTTCCCCTGTTCCCCACATTGATGGAGACCCCAGTTCCCCTGATCCCCACAGTGATGGAGACCCCAGTTCCCCTGATCCCCACAGTGATGGAGACCCCAGTTCCCCTGTTCCCCACAGTGATGGAGACCCCAGTTCCCCTGATCCCCACAGTGATGGAGACCCCAGTTCCCCTGTTCCCCACAGTGATGGAGACCCCAGTTCCCCTGTTCCCCACAGTGATGGAGACCCCAGTTCCCCTGTTCCCCACAGTGATGGAGACCCCAGTTCCCCTGTTCCCCACAGTGATGGAGACCCCAGTTCCCCTGTCCCCACAGTGATGGAGACCCCAGTTCCCCTGGTCCCCACAGTGATGGAGACCCCAGTTCCCCTGTCCCCACAGTGATGGAGACCCCAGTTCCCCTGTTCCCCACAGTGATGGAGACCCCAGTTCCCCTGTCCCCACAGTGATGGAGACCCCAGTTCCCCTGTCCCCACAGTGATGGAGACCCCAGTTCCCCTGGTCCCCACAGTGATGGAGACCCCAGTTCCCCTGTTCCCCACAGTGATGGAGACCCCAGTTCCCCTGTTCCCCACAGTGATGGAGACCCCAGTTCCCCTGTCCCCACAGTGATGGAGACCCCAGTTCCCCTGGTCCCCACAGTGATGGAGACCCCAGTTCCCCTGTCCCCACAGTGATGGAGACCACAGTTCCCCTGATCCCCACAGTGATGGAGACCCCAGTTCCCCTGTCCCCACAGTGATGGAGACCACAGTTCCCCTGTCCCCACAGTGATGGAGACCCCAGATCCCCTGTTCCCCACAGTGATGGAGACCCCAGTTCCCCTGTTCCCCACAGTGATGGAGACCCCAGTTCCCCTGTTCCCCACAGTGATGGAGACCCCAGTTCCCCTGTCCCCACAGTGATGGAGACCCCAGTTCCCCTGTTCCCCACAGTGATGGAGACCCCAGTTCCCCTGTCCCCACAGTGATGGAGACCCCAGTTCCCCTGTTCCCACAGTGATGGAGACCCCAGTTCCCCTGTTCCCCACAGTGATGGAGACCCCAGTTCCCCTGTCCCCACAGTGATGGAGACCCCAGTTCCCCTGTTCCCCACAGTGATGGAGACCCCAGTTCCCCTGGTCCCCACAGTGATGGAGACCCCAGTTCCCCTGTCCCCACAGTGATGGAGACCCCAGTTCCCCTGTCCCCACAGTGATGGAGACCCCAGTTCCCCTGTCCCCACAGTGATGGAGACCCCAGTTCCCCTGTTCCCCACAGTGATGGAGACCCCAGTTCCCCTGTCCCCACAGTGATGGAGACCCCAGTTCCCCTGTTCCCCACAGTGATGGAGACCCCAGTTCCCCTGGTCCCCACAGTGATGGAGATCCCAGTTCCCCTGATCCCCACAGTGATGGAGACCCCAGTTCCCCTGTTCCCCACAGTGATGGAGACCCCAGTTCCCCTGTTCCCCACAGTGATGGAGACCCCAGTTCCCCTGTCCCCACAGTGATGGAGACCACAGTTCCCCTGATCCCCACAGTGATGGAGACCCCAGTTCCCCTGTCCCCACAGTGATGGAGACCACAGTTCCCCTGTCCCCACAGTGATGGAGACCCCAGATCCCCTGTTCCCCACAGTGATGGAGACCCCAGTTCCCCTGTTCCCCACAGTGATGGAGACCCCAGTTCCCCTGTTCCCACAGTGATGGAGACCCCAGTTCCCCTGTCCCCACAGTGATGGAGACCCCAGTTCCCCTGTTCCCACAGTGATGGAGACCCCAGTTCCCCTGTTCCCACAGTGATGGAGACCCCAGTTCCCCTGTCCCCACAGTGATGGAGACCCCAGTTCCCCTGTTCCCCACAGTGATGGAGACCCCAGTTCCCCTGTTCCCCACAGTGATGGAGACCCCAGTTCCCCTGTCCCCACAGTGATGGAGACCCCAGTTCCCCTGTTCCCCACAGTGATGGAGACCCCAGTTCCCCTGTTCCCCACAGTGATGGAGACCCCAGTTCCCCTGTTCCCCACAGTGATGGAGACCCCAGTCCCCTGTCCCCACAGTGATGGAGACCCCAGTTCCCCTGTCCCCACAGTGATGGAGACCCCAGTTCCCCTGTTCCCCACAGTGATGGAGACCCCAGTCCCCTGTCCCCACAGTGATGGAGACCCCAGTTCCCCAGATCCCCACAGTGATGGAGACCCCAGTTCCCCTGATCCCCACAGTGATGGAGACCCCAGTTCACCTGTTCCCCACAGTGATGGAGACCCCAGTTCCCCTGTCCCCACAGTGATGGAGACCCCAGTTCCCCTGTCCCCACAGTGATGGAGACCCCAGTTCCCCTGATCCCCACAGTGATGGAGACCCCAGTTCCCCTGTTCCCCACAGTGATGGAGACCCCAGTTCCCCTGTTCCCCACAGTGATGGAGACCCCAGTTCCCCTGTTCCCCACAGTGATGGAGACCCCAGTTCCCCTGTTCCCCACAGTGATGGAGACCCCAGTTCCCCTGATCCCCACAGTGATGGAGACCCCAGTTCCCCTGATCCCCACAGTGATGGAGACCCCAGTTCCCCTGTTCCCCACAGTGATGGAGACCCCAGTTCCCCTGTTCCCCACAGTGATGTAGACCACAGTTCCCCTGTCCCCACAGTGATGGAGACCCCAGTTCCCCTGATCCCCACAGTGATGGAGACCCCAGTTCCCCTGTTCCCCACAGTGATGGAGACCCCAGTTCCCCTGTTCCCCACAGTGATGGAGACCCCAGTTCCCCTGTTCCCCACAGTGATGGAGACCCCAGTTCCTCTGATCCCCACAGTGATGGAGACCCCAGTTCCCCTGTTCCCCACAGTGATGGAGACCCCAGTTCCCCTGGTCCCCACAGTGATGGAGACCCCAGTTCCCCTGTCCCCACAGTGATGGAGACCCCAGTTCCCCTGGTCCCCACAGTGATGGAGACCCCAGTTCCCCTGGTTCCCACATTGATGGAGACCCCAGTTCCCCTGTCCCCACAGTGATGGAGACCCCAGTTCCCCTGATCCCCACAGTGATGGAGACCCCAGTTCCCCTGTTCCCCACAGTGATGGAGACCCCAGTTCCTCTGATCCCCACAGTGATGGAGACCCCAGTTCCCCTGTCCCCACAGTGATGGAGACCCCAGTTCCCCTGATCCCCACAGTGATGGAGACCCCAGTTCCCCTGTTCCCCACAGTGATGGAGACCCCAGTTCCCCTGATCCCCACAGTGATGGAGACCCCAGTTCCCCTGTCCCCACAGTGATGGAGACCCCAGTTCCCCTGATCCCCACAGTGATGGAGACCACAGTTCCCCTGTCCCCACAGTGATGGAGACCCCAGTTCCTCTGATCCCCACAGTGATGGAGACCCCAGTTCCCCTGTCCCCACAGTGATGGAGACCCCAGTTCCCCTGATCCCCACAGTGATGGAGACCCCAGTTCCCCTGTTCCCCACAGTGATGGAGACCCCAGTTCCCCTGTTCCCCACAGTGATGGAGACCCCAGTTCCCCTGTTCCCCACAGTGATGGAGACCCCAGTTCCTCTGATCCCCACAGTGATGGAGACCCCAGTTCCCCTGTCCCCACAGTGATGGAGACCCCAGTTCCCCTGTTCCCCACAGTGATGGAGACGCCAGTTCCCCTGTTCCCCACAGTGATGGAGACCCCAGTTCCCCTGTCCCCACAGTGATGGAGACCCCAGTTCCCCTGTCCCCACAGTGATGGAGACCCCAGTTCCCCTGTTCCCCACATTGATGGAGACCCCAGTTCCCCTGATCCCCACAGTGATGGAGACCCCAGTTCCCCTGATCCCCACAGTGATGGAGACCCCAGTTCCCCTGTTCCCCACAGTGATGGAGACCCCAGTTCCCCTGATCCCCACAGTGATGGAGACCCCAGTTCCCCTGTTCCCCACAGTGATGGAGACCCCAGTTCCCCTGTTCCCCACAGTGATGGAGACCCCAGTTCCCCTGTTCCCCACAGTGATGGAGACCCCAGTTCCCCTGTTCCCCACAGTGATGGAGACCCCAGTTCCCCTGTCCCCACAGTGATGGAGACCACAGTTCCCCTGATCCCCACAGTGATGGAGACCCCAGTTCCCCTGTCCCCACAGTGATGGAGACCACAGTTCCCCTGTCCCCACAGTGATGGAGACCCCAGATCCCCTGTTCCCCACAGTGATGGAGACCCCAGTTCCCCTGTTCCCCACAGTGATGGAGACCCCAGTTCCCCTGTCCCCACAGTGATGGAGACCCCAGTTCCCCTGTCCCCACAGTGATGGAGACCCCAGTTCCCCTGTTCCCACAGTGATGGAGACCCCAGTTCCCCTGTTCCCCACAGTGATGGAGACCCCAGTTCCCCTGTTCCCCACAGTGATGGAGACCCCAGTTCCCCTGATCCCCACAGTGATGGAGACCCCAGTTCCCCTGTTCCCCACAGTGATGGAGACCCCAGTTCCCCTGTTCCCCACAGTGATGGAGACCCTAGTTCCCCTGTTCCCCACAGTGATGGAGACCCCAGTTCCCCTGATCCCCACAGTGATGGAGACCCCAGTTCCCCTGTTCCCCACAGTGATGGAGACCCCAGTTCCCCTGTCCCCACAGTGATGGAGACCCCAGTTCCCCTGATCCCCACAGTGATGGAGACCCCAGTTCCCCTGTCCCCACAGTGATGGAGACCCCAGTTCCCCTGTTCCCCACAGTGATGGAGACCCCAGTTCCCCTGTCCCCACAGTGATGGAGACCCCAGTTCCCCTGTTCCCACAGTGATGGAGACCCCAGTTCCCCTGTTCCCCACAGTGATGGAGACCCCAGTTCCCCTGGTCCCCACAGTGATGGAGACCCCAGTTCCCCTGTCCCCACAGTGATGGAGACCCCAGTTCCCCTGTCCCCACAGTGATGGAGACCCCAGTTCCCCTGTCCCCACAGTGATGGAGACCCCAGTTCCCCTGTTCCCCACAGTGATGGAGACCCCAGTTCCCCTGATCCCCACAGTGATGGAGACCCCAGTTCCCCTGTTCCCCACAGTGATGGAGACCCCAGTTCCCCTGTCCCCACAGTGATGGAGACCCCAGTTCCCCTGTTCCCCACAGTGATGGAGACCCCAGTTCCCCTGATCCCCACAGTGATGGAGACCCCAGTTCCCCTGTTCCCCACAGTGATGGAGACCCCAGTTCCCCTGTTCCCCACAGTGATGGAGACCCCAGTTCCCCTGATCCTCACAGTGATGGAGACCCCAGTTCCCCTGTTCCCCACAGTGATGGAGACCCCAGTTCCCCTGGTCCCCACAGTGATGGAGATCCCAGTTCCCCTGATCCCCACAGTGATGGAGACCCCAGTTCCCCTGTTCCCCACAGTGATGGAGACCCCAGTTCCCCTGTTCCCCACAGTGATGGAGACCCCAGTTCCCCTGTCCCCACAGTGATGGAGACCACAGTTCCCCTGATCCCCACAGTGATGGAGACCCCAGTTCCCCTGTCCCCACAGTGATGGAGACCACAGTTCCCCTGTCCCCACAGTGATGGAGACCCCAGATCCCCTGTTCCCCACAGTGATGGAGACCCCAGTTCCCCTGTTCCCCACAGTGATGGAGACCCCAGTTCCCCTGTTCCCACAGTGATGGAGACCCCAGTTCCCCTGTCCCCACAGTGATGGAGACCCCAGTTCCCCTGTTCCCACAGTGATGGAGACCCCAGTTCCCCTGTTCCCACAGTGATGGAGACCCCAGTTCCCCTGTCCCCACAGTGATGGAGACCCCAGTTCCCCTGTTCCCCACAGTGATGGAGACCCCAGTTCCCCTGTTCCCCACAGTGATGGAGACCCCAGTTCCCCTGTTCCCACAGTGATGGAGACCCCAGTTCCCCTGATCCCCACAGTGATGGAGACCCCAGTTCCCCTGTTCCCCACAGTGATGGAGACCCCAGTTCCCCTGTCCCCACAGTGATGGAGACCCTAGTTCCCCTGGTCCCCACAGTGATGGAGACCCCAGTTCCCCTGTTCCCCACAGTGATGGAGACCCCAGTTCCCCTGTTCCCCACAGTGATGGAGACCCCAGTTCCCCTGGTCCCCACAGTGATGGAGACCCCAGTTCCCCTGTTCCCCACAGTGATGGAGACCCCAGTTCCCCTGATCCCCACAGTGATGGAGACCCCAGTTCACCTGATCCCCACAGTGATGGAGACCCCAGTTCCCCTGTCCCCACAGTGATGGAGACCCCAGTTCCCCTGTCCCCACAGTGATGGAGTCCCCAGTTCCCCTGTCCCCACAGTGATGGAGACCCCAGTTCCCCTGTTCCCCACAGTGATGGAGACCCCAGTTCCCCTGTCCCCACAGTGATGGAGACCACAGTTCCCCTGGTCCCCACAGTGATGGAGACCCCAGTTCCCCTGTCCCCACAGTGATGGAGACCCCAGTTCCCCTGTTCCCCACAGTGATGGAGACCCCAGTTCCCCTGATCCCCACAGTGATGGAGACCCCAGTTCCCCTGATCCCCACAGTGATGGAGTCCCCAGTTCCCCTGATCCCCACAGTGATGGAGACCCCAGTTCCCCTGTTCCCCACAGTGATGGAGACCCCAGTTCCCCTGATCCCCACAGTGATGGAGACCCCAGTTCCCCTGTCCCCACAGTGATGGAGACCCCAGTTCCCCTGTCCCCACAGTGATGGAGACCCTAGTTCCCCTGTTCCCACAGTGATGGAGACCCCAGTTCCCCTGTCCCCACAGTGATGGAGACCCTAGTTCCCCTGTTCCCACAGTGATGGAGACCCCAGTTCCCCTGTTCCCCACAGTGATGGAGACCCCAGTTCCCCTGATCCCCACAGTGATGGAGACCCCAGGTCCCCTGTTCCCCACAGTGATGGAGGCCCGAGAACCTGCCCATCCTAGTAGCAGTCAGTTTTTTCTGTTTTATGCTGTGTTGTGTGGATTGATCTGTTGAGTAGGCTGGCTGAATGTCTGGTGGCATTGACAGGCTATTCGGTAAAGAAAAATTGAGCAGTGGTTCTTGGCTCAGCTTACTGACCTCATCATCCGTTCTGCGTGGTTAGA
Source organism: Spermophilus citellus (assembly GCF_964194105.1). Lineage (NCBI taxonomy): Eukaryota > Metazoa > Chordata > Mammalia > Rodentia > Sciuridae > Spermophilus > Spermophilus citellus. Next base: position 165,138,805 of record NC_138187.1, read on the forward strand.
GTAATGGAATTGCAGCTAGAACCCGACCCCTCAGTTTAGAGGAGGAAGTCCAAGCCTTCACCTAGGGCTCCCTGCTCCCGGGGGGGTGAGAACCGGAGACCCCCTGGCCTGCCTCTGGTTGCCAGGAGGGCTCCTGCTGCCTTTGAAAGGCGAGGCTGGAGAGGCAGAGTTTCCAAGCAGCTGAGATGTCCTAGCTGAAGCCACCTGGCGCGGGCTTTGCAGCCCAGGCTGTAGGAGTGGGTGCGGGGGTCCTTCTTGGTGCTGGCTGGCTGCGAGCTCACAGCTGCAGAGCTCCTGTGCCTCAGAACCTGTCAGCGAGGCGTTCTGGCGCAGGGTGGCTCAGCTCAGGAGCAGATGCCGGGACGGCAGGCAGTCAGCCCCTTCTAGGGAACAGGCAAGGATTCCTTTAACACAATGTGACAACCAGCCTCTCTGTGGCATCTGACCGCGAGGTTTTAATTGCCATGTGAGACACACAAGACTTCCTCACACCCGCTCGGCCAGGCTCCTGTGCCGCCCAGCACCTCTCGGAGTGTCCATCAGCCGAGCGAGCTGCTCTGGGACCGCCTTCTTCCTCTGCCTTCCCTCTTCCCTCCTTTGTTCCCCTCCATTCCTTCCTCCTGCATTTGTGGGAAAGGGCTTGTTGATGTCCTGTTTGGACACCGGCCAGGGCCAGGCTGGCCGATCAGCTCTCCTCCTGCTCAGCTGCAGCGGGCAGCCTGGTCTGGGGAAGGTGAGGTGCTTGAGGTGCCAGGCGTTCTGGGGAAGGCCTGCTCAGGAGAGTGCGCACTGGGACAGGAGAGTCCCTGCTGGAACGACAGACACCACAGAGCAACTGGGGGAGCACCTAGACAGGGTTTCAGACTGAGCTGCATCTTCTGTACCAGCTGCCGTACCAGTCGCCATGTAAAATACGCCAACGTCTGGATGCTATGTTGACAGGTGTCCGAATATGTGGAACTTCAGGATATCTGAGTGAGATTATTTACACCTGAGATGACCCAAAGGCTCAGCTTGAGAAAGTATTAAAACACTCATTCATAAGCACCCCTTCCTTTAGGCAAGGTGGTATTGCAAAGAATGCCAAGAGGTTTTGCGGATGCAGAGGTTTGGGCACCGAGGCCCTGGGCGGGCAGAGTTCCGAGCACCTTGAACACTCTGGCTGTGTATTAGAGAGGAAGAGTGTGGGGTAGGAGAAGGGATCCCAAGCAGTGACCGTGAGGCCCCCGGGGCCAGAGTCAGGTCAAGACTGGGCATCCCAGGCCCGGGGGGGGGGGGCAACTCCCAGTCCAGGGCTGGAAGACCGTGGCGTGTGACTCCTCCCTCGACTCCCGGGCTCATCCAGAGCCACTGGTGAGGGCTTGTGGATACTGCTGCTGGCTCTGCAGGTGTTTAGTTTCTAACCTTTTAGGGAGGGTCTGCTGCTCACAGTAGAACTGTGGATGGGAAGGAAACTCCAACCCCAATTCCTGGTTCAGAGACAGGGAGAGCCCTGGTCAACACCCAAGCGCTCCTTGCGGATGACTCCTCCACCCAGCACTGCCGCCGCTCTTCCCTCCTCTTCACATGCCGCGCTTTGGGCTGGAGGACACACTGCACTCAGACCTCCTCACACTGTCCTGACGGGCCCTTCTGGTTCTGGGCTGTCCAGCGTCTTGGCTCTACTTTCAGGGTCAGTTCTACCAGATTCTTTCCCTCTACCAGGTCTCTGGCCAGGAACGGGCCAGTTGTCCTGACATCCAGACCCACCCTGCACTTTCACCTGTGAACTCCTGTTTCCTGCTCCACCCTTCGGCTTGGTTTTCCATCCTCATTGTGTCTCCCGCCTGGAGAAATCCTGTGCATTGTGCAGGCCCCAGGCCACACGCCTGGCCCTCCGGGGCCTGTGCTCTGGGCCTCCACAGAATGGTCTCTGCTGCTCTTTGGGCTCTGTCCACACTGCGTGGAGTCCAAGGAGACCTGAGGGGCATGGCTTGGGCTTTGTCACTGAGAAGGTGTGTGGCCTTCACTGTATCCATCAGGCTCCCTGAGCTTCCCCAAGCGCCCACAGTTGGCTCCGGGTGTACAACCTCTCAGGGGTGTCCCTTTAAAGCCCGTGGTTCTTCGATTTTGGGTTAGAGTGTCCAGGCCACTCTCCTGTGAATCTGCCAACTCCTTCAGGGCAGGACTGAGGAGCCTTTCTCAACTAAGTTTTCTCTCTTTCTCCTTGGTGCAAGAGTATTTTGTATACATTAGGCACCAAGTAAATGCATGCTTACTAAATGAAAAAAGGGATGAAGAGTAATCGTTTGCTGCAATCTGGCTTCTTTTACCTGGTTTCCACCTGGGGTGGGGAGGAACCACTGCGTGGGCATCAGGGCCTGCTCGCTGCCTCCCGTGGTGCCCTGGTGCTTCCTTGGCTGAGCCGTGTGCCGAGTGTGGATGGGATTAGAAGACAGGCGCCCTGCCCGTCGCAGTCCTCTGCCTTTTCAGTGTGTGCTTGGGGACTTCCTCTCCCGAGTCCGCTGTGGAAGATGGGTCATGATTCGTTGAGGAGATGTGCTCCAATGTCCTGCTTCCCGGGTCAGAGGCAGCACACATTTGGCTTTTGAAGAGATGCCCGTGGCCTCCTTCTACCCTGTTACGGGAGCTCTGCGCTCGCGGGCTGCACCAAGCAGGTGGTCACCCATGTGATGTGATTTCAGAGGTACCCGTCGGGCTGCCATCTGCCTGCCCTTTGTTGTCATGAAATCAACACTTCTTTGGTTCCAGAAGGTTTGGCTTCTTTGAGCAGCCTGGTGAACCTTGAGCTGTCACGGATGATCCTCTAAGCCAAGGGTCCCAGGAGAGGGAATGGGTGCTGCATAAGAGTGGCTTGTGTGATGAGTGACAGCCGGGCTGCAGCCATCCTGGTGCAGGACTTCTCAGGGCCTTGAGTAGGCTGATGTGCACAGCAAACCCTCGGGAACAGAGTGCACTGTTCCCCAAACTTCATGACTAGGGATGAGAACCTGCCCAACATTTTATTTTTATTATTAAAGTAAGGTCCAAGGCGTCTTGATTTTCACTGGACGTGTTTTTGGAAAAGCTGCTGTAGGGATAGGAAAGTAGCTGAACGCCACACTCAGAGAGGCAAGGAGAAGATGTCCCGGGACAGACGCTGCTGCAGCAGCTTAGCACAGCTCTGCGGGGCAGGTGGCCGCACCGAGCTGCACCTGGGAGGGCTCCGATGTCTGTCCTCACATGTCCCCTGGGTGACCTTGAGGGGTCAGGGAGCAGTGCCTCCTCCCAGCACACCTGCTGAACACGGCTCTGCTCTGACCCAGGACTTGAGAGGGCTCTGCTTGGGAGGCCACGTCAGTAAGGAGCGGGACAACTGGAGCCCAGGAGCCCAGGTTCCTCAGACAAGCACGCTGACCCCCATCTTACCGAAAGCCCACCCTCCTGGAGTTCAGTGACATCTCGGGGGTTGAGCAGGTTCAGGTGCGGGAAGCGAGGGGAGCCACCGTGGGGCTCGTGGGAGGAAGAGGAGAGCCAGCAGCCGGGAGCCTGGTGCAGCTGCGAGGAGCTCCAGCCTCAGGCCCGCTGCTTGGGGTACAGAGGGAGAGGGGGGCCTGGGCGGGCACTGCCATGGGGAACAGGTGCCGCGCCCAGCCGGCCCTGGGAGTCTGCAGCCAACTGTCCCTCCTGACCTCCTGGCTCCGCCCGCTGACCCTGTGCAGTCCTCAGCCTTCACCTCCCCTGGACCGTGGCCTCCTCGAGGCTGGGGATGCCTCCTGGGTGGGTCTCTGCAGCTCTGGTCCGTGGCACCCTGGCTGGTGGGTGTCTGCTTGGGCTCTGTCCACCTGTGCTGTGCTGGACACCCAGCAGGTGCACGGCATGTTATGGATTTCCTCTGCTTCTCGAGATACAGGCCCTCCCCAGGGAGAAGCAAGCAGCTGGGGAGCTCCGTGGCTCCCCGCAGGGCACCTTGCCCAGCTGTTGACAGGATGTGCACCATGGCCCCAGGTCACCAGGGGGAGAGGAGCGTCTGACTGCACCTGGGATGGAGAGCAGTCCCTCCAAGTTGGCAGGGATCGCAGAACGGGAGGACACGGGGCTTTAGATTGGAGGACCAAGAACAGGGGACCAAGTGACCGTCCAGGTGGCCAGGGGAGGGCGGGAGGGGGGTGGTCCAGGAGACGGGGCTGGGCGGAGCAGCAGCAGCACTTCCTCATCTGCCAGGGTGGCAGCCTGGCGGGGGGCTAATGAGGAGCTAGGTGGGGGGCGGGACAGCAGCTGTACAGCCCTGGCCCTGCTCAGGTTGTGGGCAGCACGGGCCCCTGCAGGCTGGCAGCACTGGCTGCGGTCACTGAGCCACAGTGACCTAACGTCCTAATGACGTTGTTACTGCCCCTCTGGCGGGGGGGACCCAGGCCCTTGCAGCCCCCTGACTTCCCAGCTGTGGGCTGGCTGCCCTGGGTTCTCTGGGCAGGGGTCTTGGCCTTCCATCCATCCCTGTGGTGAAAGGGCCACTGCCTGCACCTGCTCGGCTGAGGCTCCTGCTCTCGGCCTCCGTGGGTGCCAGGCTGAGGGCCGCAGCATCACCCCTGGGCTGCCCCTTGCCCCTCTAGAGGTGGCTGCTGGCTGGTGCCTGTCAGGTCCCTGGCCTCGGCTCAGGAGCCGTTCCTCCAGAGCCTGGGGCCTGATCCCGTCCTCTGCCTGGGTGGAGTGGACCTGCCAGCCCGTGGGCTCCTGCGGCCGAGCTGCGCTCCACACCATCACTGGCTGCAGAGTCGGCCCTCCTTGTCGCTGGAGGAAGGAAACAAACGGAGCAGTCATTCCCACTTGGCTGGCTCCGAGCTCACCCGGGAGGGCTCTGGGGGCACCTGGGTCGCAGGCTCTGGTGGTCAGGAAGTACCAGGCCCTTTCCTGGGCAAAGGCGCCTGCCCGTCTGCCATTTTGCAGAAAGTGCCACCAGAGCCACTGTTGGGGACACGGCTGCTGAGGGCAGGGGCCCTTTGGAGCATCTTTTCTCTGGAAGGCTTCGAGCCCCACAGGCTCTGCCAGGAAGCCCCAGCCGGGCGCCCACTGAGCTCACGTCTCCAGCAGCTGGCCCACGCGTCGCCACCAATTAGGCTTCAGGGGAGCGAGAAAGAGGAGTGACACGGCACGCAGCCCCTGCTGTCACGGCTGGTGTGGCGGCAGGCACGCGTCCCTGCCCGGACATGCGCTAATTAATCACCTCCACCAAGCCCGTGGCGGGCAGGGCCCGGCGTCCCTCGCAGCTGGCCAGGCAGGCCTGCTTCTGGCAATCTCTCACTGACGCCGCGAGGGTCCGGGAAGGGTGTGAGAAGAGGAGGGAAGTTTAAAGTCAAGGGCGTGGTCACGCACAGGCGCAACCAAGGGGCTCTCTCCGTGCACACGGGAGAGCGGGGCTGCTCCAGGGCTTGCCCGTCCAGCCTGGGCCAGCTGGCCTGGGTGCCGCCTGCCCTCTCCTCCTTCCAGACAGCGCAGCCCCTCGTCCTGTGCCGGGGCCACCGTCCTGCGCTACCTGCTGTGTGCAGCTTTCCCTGGGACCTGGACCTGACCCTGATGGGGCTGCATGCTCCAGGAAGCAGCCGGCCTCCAGCCCACAGGGCTCTCTGATTGGTGCCGCCCCAGTCGGAGGCCTACAGATGCTGCGCTGCAGGTGGCTATTTACTGAGCACCGGGACCCTGTCGATGCACGTCCACGTCCACGGTGCCACTCCACGTCCCGGGACAGTGTGTCTGTGTCGTGAGGCGTGAGCACAGCGTGGCCCTTACCTTCAAGGTGCTGGAGCTGCTGGGCACACCAGGTCACACTGCAGCCATCAGCTCCGATGCCACATGGCGGGCTGAGGGCAGAGAAGAGGAGCCAGACCCACTTCAGCCTCGAAGCCCGGGGACCTGCGTGGCAGGAGCCGCCGCCGTGGGGACAGTGGGTGGACGTTTCTACTCAAGTTCTCAGTGACAGCTGAGGCCGTCAGGCAGCCGCAGTGTGACCTATTCCTGGGAAGACCCGTCTGCCTTGCAGATGACACTTTCCTGTCCCTCAAACTGAATGCTGGCAAGCTGCCTGGGCAGGAGGACCCCCACCAGGTGCGTCCTTCCGCATGCGATCCCCAGGTCTGTGGGCCTTACCTGAGCCTGGTCACCATGGTGCCCATCCTCCTTGCTGGGCAAGGGCCCTCTTGGCCGGACCCACATTCCACCTTCAGTCTGTCCCTCACAGCCTGTTCCCTGGCCCAGGACGCCTTGGCCTTTGGTCCATTTGCTAAACACTGACTCCCCTGAATCTAGAAAAGGGCTTGAAGGTAGACACAGAAATCACTTAGAAGGGACAGGTCCCTCTGTCACATGAGAAGGTGGGGCAGCTGGGAGCAAGGAGGGGAGGCGCTGACGAATATCCCCTTCCATTCAGCCACAGGTGCGTGGATGGCAGAATCTCCAGGCAGACAAGGGACACTTGGCCTTCTTGCAATATTGGGTGAAATGGCAGGTGATTCTATTTGCTGCTCTGACCTCTGACACCTGTGTCCTCCGAAAAACAGAAATTCTGAGGAAAGAGAACATTTTGGTGATACCTCTCTAACCAAATGTGAACACCTTGGGGCTCCCCATTTCCAGAGAAAGGCACACAAAAACATTTGTAAAAAGTGACAGAAAAGGTAAACAACAATGATAGTTAAAATATGTCTGGAATTCGTAGCTTAAAATACGTGGCAAAGGCATCTAGATTAAGAGAACAAAATTGTGCCTCAGGAGGGTGGGCCGTGGTAGGGGGCTGAACAAAGAGCGCTCAGGACCAGGGGACGTCATGGGTGGGTTCCAGGCCCTAGGTGGACAGCGGAGCAGCCCTCCCCGCAGGCCTGCAGGAGTCCACAAGGACGCCCCACGTCTCCCTTGGATGCATCTGAAGCTAATCTCATGCTCGCGGATTAGAAAGGCCAGAAGCCAGCGGAGAGTATGAAAGGCCTGTTCCCCAGTAAGCCCTAAGTGATTTTTTGGATACAGTTTTTATTCCTAATTGGCCATAAAATTCAGAACCCAATTAGAAATAAAAAAAAAATTGGGGGCAAGAAACTGAAAACAGGAGGCAGCAAGTCTGAAAAATAAAATGAAATTTTATAAACTCACAAGATGGAAGCCAGCAAGGATGACGGACAGTCGACAGGCTAAGCTTCCAGGTGACACTGTGCTGGACCAAACCCAGCCGAGCCCCGCCCTGGGGGAGCCCCAGCTCTGCTTAGTGACCCCCGAACATCCTGGAGCCTTCTTCCCTGGGCCGCGGCATCTTCCTGTTTATGGGGCAACGTCGCCATCTCCTGGTGGATTGCAGAACTGCAGCTCCTCTGAGCCGCTCCCGGGCAGGACCCGCGGCCCTGGAGAGCTGAAGGGTGGGATGGTGAGCCCAGCACAAGGCTCAGGGGCCCGGCTGGCGCCCTGTATTTTCAGGGAGGTGCAGAGAGCTGATTCTCTGCAGCCGTGAGGTGTCAGCATGATCACCCGGAGCAGTAGAGAGGGCTGGCTGACCTCTGTGTGCTTGTCCTTCCCGGCAGCCACCAGCTACCCCTGCATTTCCAGCTCTCCTTGAGGTCAGTGTGGCCAGAGGACAGGCTGTGCCTCCTCAGAAGTGTCCTTAAGGCAGAGCACACTGGCCCCACTCTTTTTCCTGGGCTGGAAGCTGAATTATGTGGCGCAGCCAGGGCTTTTGCGCCATGAAGAGGAAGTCACATGTTGCTAATGGAGGGACAGAGACCCGGTCACTTGGGACCATGGTCTCCCCAGGCCAGCCGTGCTGCCTGCCCATGGACCTCACTAACAGGAGGAGAGACAAGTCTTGGCCTCTGTTGGCCATAGCTACTCTGTGTGTCCTGTCAGTCACAGCTCACGGGTTCAAGGTGGAGCCATCCTGGTGGACACAGGTCTGGAGTCATTGTTGGTTGTGACAACAGAAGAGGGGCTGCTGGCCTCTAATAGCAGAGCTGGGAAGGCTGCTGACCAGAGCACAGAACAAAGACCTGCCCAGTGTGTTCAGGTCAGATGGTCCTCGCTGTGAGCAAACCACCGGTGGCAACAAGGTGCAGGAGAAACGCTTATTTGGTCTCATGGTTCCCGAGGTTCAGTCCATGGCTGGTCAACTCCATGGCTCTGGGCACAGGTGAGCAGAGCATCATGGTGGAAGGACATGGCAGAGGAGGCAGCTCAGGACAGGACAGCCAGGGAGAAGAGGGAGAGCGGGAGGGAGGGGGAGAAAGGGAGCACTCTCTGCTCGTCAGGGACAAATAAAAGCCCAAAGGCACGCCCCAGAGGTCCATCTCCTCCAGCCACACCCCGTCTGCCTCAGTCACTACCCAGTTAATCCATGTCCATGGGTCACTCCACGGATTAGGTACAGCTCTCACAATTGAGCATCTCCCTGCTGACCTCACACACATGGGCATCCTCTCACACATGGGCTTCAGGGGACACATCACCTTCAAAGCCTAACACAGCCCCAAAGTGAATAGTGCCCAGGGTGAATGTGCTGCTCACCGGGGCCTCTTGAGCTTGGACGTGACCTAGGAGGAGAGACAAATCTCAGCCTCCGTTGGCCACGGCTGCTCTGTGTGTCCTGTCACTCACAGCTGAGAGCACATCCAGGGTGGCTGTGTGAGCAGAGCTGACCTGCTGGGGCACACAGAGGGCTTGGCTTGAGACCTGGGAACCTGCCGGGGGTGCCAGCAGGCACAGGGGTGGATGGGCACCAGGAGGCCTCGGGAACCCTGTTGGGGGATCGCGGCTGGCACAGGGTGGATGGGCACCAGGAGGCCTCGGGAACCCTGTTGGGGGATCGCAGCAGGCACAGGGGTGGATGGGTACCAGGAGGCCTCGGGAACCCTGTTGGGGGATCACAGCAGGCACAGGGTGGATGGGTACCAGGAGGCCTCGGGAACCCTGTTGGGGGATCGCAGCTGGCACAGGGTGGATGGGCACCAGGAGGCCTTGGGAACCTTGCAGGGGATCGCAGCTGACACAGGCCTTGATGGGCGTCAGGAGGCCTCGGGAACCCTGTTGGGGGATCGCAGCAGGCACAGGGTGGATGGGCACCAGGAGGCCTCGGGAACCCTGTTGGGGGATTGCAGCTGGCACAGGGTGGATGGGCACCAGGAGGCCTCGGGAACCCTGTTGGGGGATCGCAGCAGGCACAGGGGTGGATGGGCACCAGGAGGCCTCGGGAACCCTGTTGGGGGATCGCAGCAGGCACAGGGGTGGATGGGCACCAGGAGGCCTCGGGAACCCTGTTGGGGGATTGCAGCTGGCACAGGGTGGATGGGCACCAGGAGGCCTCGGGAACCCTGTTGGGGGATTGCAGCTGGCACAGGGTGGATGGGCACCAGGAGGCCTCGGGAACCCTGTTGGGGGATCGCAGCAGGCACAGGGGTGGATGGGTACCAGGAGGCCTCGGGAACCCTGTTGGGGGATTGCAGCTGGCACAGGGTGGATGGGCACCAGGAGGCCTCGGGAACCCTGTTGGGGGATTGCAGCAGGCACAGGGTGGATGGGCACCAGGAGGCCTCGGGAACCCTGTTGGGGGATCGCAGCAGGCACAGGGGTGGATGGGTACCAGGAGGCCTCGGGAACCCTGTTGGGGGATTGCAGCTGGCACAGGGTGGATGGGCACCAGGAGGCCTCGGGAACCCTGTTGGGGGATTGCAGCTGGCACAGGGGTGGATGGGCACCAGGAGGCCTCGGGAACCCTGTTGGGGGATCGCAGCTGACACAGGGTGGATGGGCACCAGGAGGCCTCGGGAACCCTGTTGGGGGATTGCAGCTGGCACAGGGTGGATGGGCACCAGGAGGCCTCGGGAACCCTGTTGGGGGATCGCAGCAGGCACAGGGTGGATGGGCACCAGGAGGCCTCGGGAACCCTGTTGGGGAATCCCAGCAGGCACGGGGTGGATGGGCACCAGGAGGCCTCGGGAACCCTGTTGGGGGATCGCAGCAGGCACAGGGTGGATGGGTACCAGGAGGCCTCGGGAACCCTGTTGGGGGATCGCAGCAGGCACAGGGGTGGATGGGCACCAGGAGGCCTCGGGAACCCTGTTGGGGGATCGCAGCTGACACAGGCCTCGATGGGCGTCAGGAGGACCGGCGGGGAGTGGGCTGCTCTGTGTTGGTGTCCTGAGGTGGGCTTAGGTGACGTACCCTCTGGTGAAGGTCAGTGAGCTCTGGCGGGGACCCTGCAGGGTGGCTCTCTGGGGTGGCGCTCTCCCTCCTGCCCAGGAACGTCCCAGTGATGCTGGGGTTGGAACAGAAGACCGGGTCTCCCTGCGGGCCTCTGGCTCTCGCCCTAGGGTGAGTGTTGTCTTCTGGTCCACTGGGCCCCACAGAGGGTCTCCTGGGTGAGTGGCCGTGTGAGGGGGACTTGGATTCACATCTGTCCCCAACAGGAGCACAGCTTTGTGGTAGGAGGTCACTGGTCCCAAAGGTCCAGTTGCTCCTGGGAATCCCATGGCCTTCATGGTGGGGGACTCCCAGCCGGGTCCTCAAGGGCCAGCTGCAGGACCACCGTTGGGAAGACTGGGCATGAGCAAGGGCCTCCCTCCCTGGTGGGCTCCTGCGTCTCTCCGAGCACTCCCAAGAAGTATGTGACCCCGGGTCCAGCTGCCGTGTCCTGCACCCCCAGAGACTTGTTCCTGTGGCCTGGAGGAATTCCCCTCTCTGCCCCGAGAGTCCTTCCAGAGTGTGTGTGAGGTGGTGTGTCGCAGGAAGTCAGGGTGTCACAGCTCCTGTGACCCACGCGAGGCACAGGCTCACCCTGTGGCCGTGTTTGCGTCTCTCTGTGGTGAGTGCTCTTTGCAGGTGTTTTGAACCAAGACAGTGAGCCACAGGCTGGGAGCCACGCGCTGGGAGCCACGCGCTGGGAGCCACGCGCTGGGAGCCACGCACTGAGAGGGTGGGTGCGTCTCTTCCTCCCTTCTCACCTTCCGTCTCCCCGCAGTTCACTTGGGAAGAGCCAAGCTGTGGACACTCTGAGGGCCTGGCTCTTGGGCCTCCTCCTGGGTGGCGGTGGCTGCATCTCTCTGTCCTGCGCTCCCCTGGTCTAGAAGCCTGGTCGCGTTTGCGTGAGCTTTCACCCTGTCATTGTCACACTGCGTGTCCCCACCAGGACGGTGCAGCTTGTCCTCCCCCGAGGGTCGCTGCCCACGTCCACCTGCTCCGAGGGTTGAGACCGGCCAGCTGAGGTGGCTGACGGCCTGGACAGCACAGCTGGGCGTTTACAGGGGCACTGCGCTCCGTGGGGCAGCTGCTGCAATGATTATGCCCCTCAAGGAAAGGACTGGCCATAGTCTGTACAGCAGCTTGGATCATAAATAGAGTCACGTCGACATGGTGGACTCCCAGCCCAGCAATCAGCCACTCCATGACTTGGTGTGTAAGTCCCTTAAATTCCTCTGCTTCAGTCTCCTAAAATGACAATAGCGGGCAGGCTATCTCGCGCCATGGTGAGCGGGAGGGTGCAGGCCTGGCAAGAAGAGGCTGCGGGTAGGGACAGACTCCCTGTTCCGGCACCTTCTCCCTGGAGCTGGCTGGGCCCACCTGGCGGGCTCCCGCTGGCCTAAACAGCAGCCCTCCCCCTTCTTGTTCGCTAGGAAGACCCTGCCTTGCTGCTAGGGTCGGTGGGCTCCCTGCAGCCCAAGGACCTCGGTCCAAGCCAATCCCAGAGACCCACACTCCTTTGCAGACAGTTGGTTGAGGGCTCAGTAGGTGACCCAACTATGGTAATGGGGCCTGAAAGGAAGTCGTTTGGAAACTTCTAGGCAGCATCTGAGAAATACAGAGAATCTTCTCTTTCTTTTCCAGTTTGGGATATTGTTGTTCAAGGAGGTGTATTGTACAGAGCACCAGCAGCCATCTTGCATCATGAGGGGAGACACCCTGGATAAACGGATTATGGTGACCTACAATGGCAGGAAGAGCTTGGCCTCTGAGAGCAGAGCCACCTACTGAGTGGACACCCACATTTGTCCATCAGAGGAGGCCAGGGCTCACATATGGGGTAGCGTGAAACAATGAAGAACTGCGTTCCAGCCTCTCCACCGGGGGCGCTGCTCGGCCATAGGAAGACAAATATTGTTAGAGTGGCTCAGTTGACACAGGTGCCACTCCTCCTCCACAGCTCCTAGGTGGCTATCCAGGCGGGTGAGGTGGGGGTGGCTATGTGGGGCTGGGGCCTCAGCTCTGCATTCTCAGCGGTGGCTTCTTCCTACCTGCTGCCTTGAGCGGCTTCCCTCTGGCCTTTACCCGCCCTCCCGGAGCTTGGCAGGGAGGAGGCAGCCCCAGCCTGTGCTTCTTACTGCCAGGGCTTCCTGGCCCACCTCCTGGGCGCTGGCAGGCTTTGGAGCAAGTGCAGATGGGGCAGGACCGGAGTCTGGGAGGAGGTGAGGGGAAGGGGTGGGTCAGCAGGAGCATCCAAGAGGGACACTGCTGTTGGGGTGGACAGGCCTTCGCCTCCAGATGAGCAAGGGGAGCCAGGCTGGCATCACGGGTGGTCACCAAGCTTAGGTGGATGTGGCCATTCCGTTCCCAGGGCCATGAGGCAAGTCCCCCTGAGGGCCAGAGCAGCAGCAGCTTCTCTCTGGGAGTCCCTTGCTCCCCTTGCTCCTCTCCTTGTCCTGTTCTTCTGTGAGCCCCCGGGGACCTGGTGGTCTCAGGCTTGGTGGGATGCCAACGTCACCTGAGTGTTGTAGCAACTTCTAACGCCCAGATCTCCCCCAAGACCCATCCAACCGCATCTTTAGAGACAGGACCCGGTCCTCAGTGCTTCTAGAACCCCCAGGCGGTTCCCGGGGGCAGCCAAGGCGCAGGCCCTGCTCCAGAGCACCTGCTGGGGACCCGGTCTCACTGAGTCACCATCTGGAAGTTTAGGGTGACGCCAAGGCCACCTGGGGCTCTGTGTAACTGAGTCGGGGTGGGCCATGTCTGCAGCCCCCGGAGGGAGCTCCATGTGCAGCCGGGTTCCAGGCGCCCTGCAGGGGGGCGGAAAGCCCAGGGAGGGAGGAGGAGTAGCACAGTGCTGTCACCCGGTGTGTTTACACCACCACCTTACACCACCACCTTACACCTCCACCTTACACCACCACCTTATACCTCCACCTTACACCTCCACCTCACACCACCACCTTACACCACCACCTTACACCTCCACCTTACACCACCACCTTACACCACCACCTTACACCTCCACCTTACACCTCCACCTTACACCACCACCTTACACCACCACTTTACACCTCCACCTTACACCACCACCTTACACCTCCACCTTACACCTCCACCTTACACCACCACCTTACACCACCACTTTACACCTCCACCTTACACCACCACCTTACACCACCACCTTACACCTCCACCTTACACCTCCACCTTACACCACCACCTTACACCACCACTTTACACCTCCACCTTACACCACCACCTTACACCACCACTGGGGCAGAGGTCTTGGTGGAGGCGGCTCTTCCCAGGCGTGGTGAGCAAGCTCCGGTCCCCAGCTCCCCGAGATTCTCCCCACCCTGCGGCCCTGGCCCTGTCACAGTCCTGGTTCCACGCTCCTGCATGACTCATGTAGGAAGTGGGGAGGACCACCGCGTGGTAACAGCAGTCTTGACCACAGCCCGGCCACGCACCGCCCCCTGTTCCAGTGAGAGGCCAGGGCGCTCCCCAGGCAGGGCTGCTCTTTGCCCTGGGGTGAATGCGGGCGTGGAGACTCCCACTGTTCTTGTTGATCCCAGCACCCCTGGAGGAGCCCAGGCCAGCGGCAGGGTGGCCAAAGGTGCCTGCCCGGGGCTGTGTCCACTCCCTGTTTACTGGGGTCAGCCTTTTCCTCTCCCTGCCCTACACTGCCCCTCCCTACTGTGCTGTGGCTGCTACAGAAGCTCCTGGAGGACTGAGGCTGGACCCTCCTCTCCCCCCCCAGAGGCAGGCCACACCCCAGCCAGCTGGGGGAGCACAGGACCGCGAGGATGTGGCACAGGGCCACGAGGGGGTGGCACAGGGCAGTGAGAGGGTGGCACAGGGCCACGAGGGGGTGGCACAGGGCTGCGAGGGGGTGGCACAGGGCCGCGAGGGGGTGGCACACACGCATATGGGGGGCCTTGGCTCGGGTGGGCAGCCTGCCCCATGGCAGGAGCGTGACCTACTCAGGGCCAAGGGCTGGCCCAGCACTGCCACCCACACTGGCCCACCTGCTGCCTGGGTCCTACGGCTCACCTTGGTGGCTATGAGGGGGTCACAAGCAGGCCACCTGCCCTGGACAGGGACCATGAGCCCTCGACCCTGTGGCCTTTTGGACAGTGACCCACACCTCTTTGCAAGGGTCGCTGTGGCCTCCTGAGATTTCCAGAGTGGTCTTCCAATTGAATCTGAGCAAGGAGCCCAGCATCTAGACAGGGCAGCAGAGGTTTGGCTACCTGGCATCCTGCAAACCCCGCTCTGCAGCACTGGGGTCCACCAGCTGACTCAGGGTTTGAGGGCAACGTGAGGCCTGCTCTGCCCTCCATCCTGCGCAGAGGGTGAGCTCTGGACACAGGGCACCAGGTGGCCCGAGCCTGGCCCTGGGGAGGGCAGAGCTGGTGTGGCACTGCCCACGGCGCCCAGGCCTGGGCTCCACGGGCTGCAGATAGACAGTGGCCGATGCGGCCAGGACCAGGGCTGCACCTCACCAGATCAGGACCCCCTAGCTGCCTGCCTGCCGTTCCCCAGGGTCTGGGGCAACCACTCAGGTGGCCTTAGTGTTGTGGCAGCCAGGAGTGAGGTGTGGGCTGGAACGGGAAGTCGGCCAGCAACAGGAGCGCTGCAGGACTGGCCATCTCTCCTCACGAGCAGAACAGCCAGCAGGTTCCCAGCCCCTCAAGGTTCTCAGCCTGGGCGCTGGACACAGGTGCTGTGGACACAGGCAGGGGCACCCTGCCACAGGTGTCCTGGGCACTGCAGGGTGCTCAGCAGCACCCCTGGCCTCTCCCCACCAGGAGCCAGGAGCACCAACTGACAGGTGATACGAAAAACGTCCCCAACACTGTTGCACATTCCTGAAGTAGCGTCCTCTGAGCCACCTCTCTGGTCAGTGGGATCAGAAGCCAAATAGTCAGCTTCTGGCTGCAGCCTGGGAATCAGACCTTCTGGGGTGGAAGAGGGTGGCGTTTCTCAGAGCCTGGGGAGCAGCTTGGGCAGCTCCATGGGGGCTTTGTAAGGAGGGACCCTGGCCCTCACCCCGCGGCTGACACGGCGAGGGATGGCACCGACCTAGGTAGTTCTGGTTAAGGGAGAGACCTGGCCTCCACCCAGATGTGGTGTGGGGGCTCCACCCTCATGGTCCTGGAGGCTCTCCCTGTCGCTGCTGGGTAGGGAGGTGGCTGGAGGTGCTGTGTCCTGCGGAGGCCTTGGAAAGTAGACAGAGGGCCGTGTCAGACCCAGGCGGACAGCAGGAAGGACGATGTGAGGCCAGAAGAGAGGGGCCAGTGGACAGATGAGACCATGCCACCAGAAGGATGGCAGTGGGCAGGGCCTGAAGGCTGGCCCCCACTCCCAGAGCTGGACAGGCTGGTGCCGAGGGAGATGGCGGAGTCAGTCTCCCTCATGAGGTCGGCATGAGCTTCCTCTTCCTTCAGAGCACCCACAGCACCCCAAGTCCCCCAAGTCGAGGGAGAAGCTGGGGGCCCACAGCTGTAGTCCCGAGGGCGCCCCAGCTGAAGGCTTTGTGGCGGGAGCTCCTCTGTGGCCAGAGGAGGCCTTGCCGTGTCCTCCACACCTGGCTCTTCCCAGGCCATCGGGGCGTCTTGCTCTGCTCCTCAGGAGGCGAGGGACCTCGGCAGAAGGTGGCACTGAAGTGCAGCAGGTCCCTGCAGTGGTCGGCCCCAGCTGGGGAGGCAGGGAGGCTGCGGGGCGGGGAGGCCTTCCCTGCGGCAGCCCCGGAGCACGGGCTCCCCTGGAGAAGCTCCACATGCCCGACGTTTCTTAGAAATTAACCTTGGGAGGACTGTTCTTGGTCTCGATCAGAATTTTGCCAACTAATTTTCATTGATTTCAAAAGCCACGGAACATGGAGCCGTGGTCCTTCAGATGCCCAAACTGAAGATCCTGCCTGAGCAGGGCCCAGTGGGGAGGCACCCGTCCAGGGCCCATCCAGCAGCCCGGCTTCACACCACCCGGGCTGTCCCCGGTCCTGCGTGGTGGCCGAGCCGCGCCGGGCCTCACTGCCCAGTAGGGAGCTTGCTGTATCCGCGGGGCTGTGGGGATGCAGCCGCCACCAAGGAGCCTGCGGGTGTGTTGCCGTCCCCTCTGGAGGGCCTGTGAGACCCACGCGAGCCCCTGGGGATCCCTGTCTTCCAGCTCTCAGACCTGGACAGTGTTAAAGGCAGTTCTTGTTTAAGTCACTTTATTTACTGGTTAATTTATTTTATCTTACAATTACTGTTCTTGGGTGTTTTTAATATCACGACTGGAACCTTTGTTGGTTATTCTGGAGTTCTGTGAGTAGGGTCACTCCACCGGTTGGCCTGGTCCCGGGACAGGCTGGCCAGGGGTCCACAGGCCAGCTTAGGGCCGGTGTTCTAGGGCACCCTGCGCTCCCATGCACTCCCGCGCACGGCCACGCGAGGGCGCACGAGCCTCGTCCAAGCATGGCTGGACCATGGTGGTGCCCTTCCTCCTGCGTTGCCCAGTGACGGGATGCTGTGAAGGGCTGCCTTTCTCCCTCCTGCCCCAGGGCGACTCTTCTCCAAGCGCCGCCCAGCCTCCTGCCGGCCATCCAGGCCCCGGCCCAGCCAGGGTGCCTCGCCTGGGCTCAGCCTGACCCTGCAAGCCCACAAGTTGGGCTTTAGAATTTAGAATCAGGCCCTGTGGGAGGCTGTGGAGGTTTCCCACGTTGCCGCCCATGGGCCCCAAGACGAGTGGCCTCTGCAGGGCTGTGTGAATGGTGGCACTCTTGGGGTTGGAACAGAGAACAACCAAGAAGGGGACCGGATCCAGTATTTCTAAAACATCATTTGGCCCCGAGAGGAAAAGCATCTCTCCACCAGCTCCTTCCCACAGGACTCGGCCAAGGACCCCGTGCAGGCAGTGAAATCAGTCTTTGTGTCCCCCAGCCGACCTGTCCGGGTTCCTAGCCCCACTTAGAGGTGAGAATAGATGGCCGTTGTGAGGAGTGGAGACTGCGGGAGGAGGGCTGGAAGGCGGGGGGCGCTCATGGCCTCCCCCGCCCCAGGGAAAGGGCACCTCCTGTGAAGCAAAGCCGGAGGCCGGAGGGACACGGGGCTCTGCTCCCTCCAGGGGGGCCAGGGCAGGGACAGAGCACCCAGGGCCTGGGGGCCAGGGCCAGGCTGGCCAGGCACACAACCCACTGGAGGGCAGGGCACAGACGTTACAATAGGAACCACAGCCCAAGGGGGCAGTGCCCAGACCTGTGGGGAACACAGGACAGGGGTGCACCAGAGACCCAAGAGGAAAAGATGAGCCAGAAGGAAGGAGGAAAAGGGGTCTGTCTTGCTGCCCAGCGCTGGCTGCGCCGGCCTGCTGTCTGACTGCACCTGGGCTCTTGCGTGGCCGTTCACGCATTTCACTGAAGGCTGCTTCTTAAAAAGTCACAGAAACAATCATACGGGGTGGGGAGGGACCGCGGGCCCAGGACCAGCACCCCTCGCTGGAGCGGGCCAGTTCCACCCGAGACCTAGGGCGCAGCCAGTCATGCTCCCCAAGTCCCCCTGCTGCCAGGGCCTTCCCCGGGCCCGGGCAAGCCAGAGCCGGTGGATCAGGGCCTTCCCTGTGAGGGAGGCCACCGGAGCACTCCCCGAGGTCCTCAGTGCCCTCCAGCTCCTCCAGGTCAACAGGGTGGTCGGCCCACGGGCCAGGTCCAGCCTGGTGGCTTCTTTCTGTGCCGTTTCCGGCAGTGCTTTCCGCAGGGTGGTTTTCTCTCAGAGGAGCCTGTGGTGGTGTCTGGGCACTTGAGTTGGGATCTGTTGACGCTGCTGCAAGGAGGACAGTCCCACAGCAACGAACCATGGGCCCTAGGTCAGGAGTGGGGAGGGCGAGAGTCCCTGGCCTCTGGGAGCCCAGCCGATACCCTGGCCTCTGCACTGCCCTGGCTCCTACTCGGGCCACAGTAGCAGCATTCAGAGGCAGAGACAGGACCTCTGTGGCCCTCAAAGCCTCCATGTTTACTGTCTGCCACTTTGTAGAAAAGTCTGTCCACTTGCCTCTACGTCAGGGTCAAGGGTACCGTGGAGGAGAACCTGTGTCCTGTGGGACAGGGCAGCGTGTCGGCCTCAGCAGTCCTCCTGCTTCTCATCTTCATGCCGGTCTCAGGCCTGGGTCCTGCTGGCCCCTCGCCCGCCACCTCTTCAGCCTGGCCCTCCGGCGGGGTGGGCACTGAGCAGAGCCCTCCGCCGTGCAGACACGGGTGCACTTCCGGCTCTGGAGGGCCATGGCGGGGTGGCAGACGTTAGTTAGACCATCACCCCCAGTGACCATCTGCTGAGGACCTGCAGCGGAGGGCGGAGGCTGGGGACCGGTGGCTCCCTCGACAGCTGACTAGGTGCAGGAGGACTCCCTGAGGGAGCGGGTTCCAAGCAGAGGTGTACCTGGCCAGCAGAAGTGCATGAGACTGCGTGTGTGTGTGTGTGTGTGTGTGTGTCTGTGATGAGCTTGGGCACGGGCAGCCGGTGGCCAGGCGGACCTGGGTGAGGCGGAGAATACTGGTGGAGACCAAGGAGCACAGGTGTGGAGCAGGAATCCCTCAGGATGGCAGGAGCAGGAGGGCGGGTTTGGGGTGTGTCTTATCACAAACACACACAGAAGGAGCCCTGCAGGGTGGGGCCTGCAGCTCAAGACCCTGGAACTGAGGAGAGGCTGAGCTCCCTGGGCTCCAAGAGCTGGTGGGCGGTTTGGAGTGGACACCTCTGTGAGCGCCTTTCCCCACCCAGCCTAGTCGGGAAGGACTGAATTCAAACATGCCCACTTTCCTGTTTTCGAATGGTGCCTGTGTGCGGGCGCAGCTGGGATGGGTCCTGCGGTGATTTCTAAGGTGACACTTCTTTTGCAATCAGTGGAATATTCAGGCAGGTATTTTTTTTTTTTTGATGTTGTTGAAATTTCCAATTCTCACCCTGCCTTCAAAAGTTTTCTAGGACCTTTAAAATGCATTCACCAGAGAGCCAGTAGAACCCACAGCTCGTGTATGAAGCTCCGATGTGGGCCACCTCCTCTTCCTGAGCCACCTCTGGTTCTTAACCCCCTTCCGCTTCCCCCTTGTCTTCTCCGTGAGGCTGATCAGACCCATCTAGTGGGTGCCATTATGGCCCCAACCTGCACATTTCCCAAGTTCCTTTGGAAAATCAGGTCTCAAACCATCAGTCAAACACTCTGTTGTGAGGGCTGTGGGCTGGACAGGGGTGCAGACACAATAGGATCTGGTCTGAGTTTTTGTTCCTTTGAATTTTAGACCATGTCCTTTGTCAGACAGTTGAACAGTTGTTCCTGTTCAGAGCAGGGGAACATTCCATGGGCCTCAGGCGCCCACTTGTGTGTGCCTTGTCCAGGCTGCCCCCGTGCTGCAGTGAGAGGTCAGGTGGTTGCTCAGAGCCCCACTGGGCACAGCCTGGGGTGTCCACCCTCTGGCCCTTCAGGAAAGAAGTTTGCAAGCTCTGTGATGCAGGTGAAGCATCACCCTCACTGAGGATATCCAGTGGTCACTGTACACAGGCTTCGCCTTACGGTCACCTTCCAGGAAGCCCCACTTCTCCCACAGGTAGGACCAGCCTGGGAGGGCCGGTGGCCGATTTCAGCACTTAGGACAGTAGCAGCGCCCTCTGAACATCACATGATGAGGTTCTTGTCACCTCCCTGAGGATGAACGACTACTGTCTTCATTTTCCAACGATTCCATTTACACTACAGAAGCCAGATAACCTGTTCACACACTCGTGGGCAGTGGGCATGGGGGTCTGATTCCGTTTCTGTTTTCTGGACTACTAACCCTCTGTGGGAGTGAGTGTCCTGCACGTTTCCCATCAGACCCCATCAACAAGTAGGGGACGACCCTTGTCTCCAAGAGGGGCGTCAGCTTCCTGAGACGGCCAGGCCTCAGCTCTGGGACAAGTGTCCCGAGTGTGCACACCTGGCCCCTGCAGAGGGCAAGCCGCTGCCCTGGGCTGGTGCGCTGACGCACGGACAGCTGCTTCTCCTCAGACAGGCCTCCGGGACTCTTCCCTGGAGGTTTGACTGTCTCCCTGAGGCAGGAAGGAGAAGGACACATGCAGCTTCTGACCACATGGTCCAGGCGCCCCTTTACCCACCATCAGAGCCTCCGAGGGGTTTCAGAATCACCCATGAAGTGCTCCCCCAGCCCGGCTGTCACACCCATACCTCCACTTCTCAGCTGACGAGTGGCCCAGAGGGAACACACAGAGCCGCGGCTCCAGCTGAGACGTGGGGAGCCTGGGATGCTCAGAAGCATCGCTGCAGCAGCCGAAGCCCTTGATCTGCTCGTCAAGCCGACTTGACGGCCACAGAACTCACCGGAAGGACCTGCAGAACCTGAGTTCTCTGGTCCCAGGCGCACACTCAGTCTGTGCACACAATTCACACCCACTCTCTGCTGATCGAATCCAACAGGTAATTTTCAAAAGAGCCAGGTATTTGATGGAATTCAAAATTCTTCTTCCCCTGAAGCAATTTGTTTGAAAAAATAATATATATTTTAAGAGTCTTCAAAATGGAATGAAATTATACTTCACTCCAGGGCTTTTCTTTACTCCAGGATAAATCATGCATTATTTTAAAATCTGTTCTGAACACAGTGATACCTCCTAACCTCCCTGGTCTAGAGGCAGGTCACCAGGGTTGGCCAAGTTAAAAAAAAAAAAAAGAATTTTCAAAGTCCCCAATTCTAAACCGAATCACCCAGTAGATGCAGCAGGCTCTGAAGGAACTGTTAAGAGCTATTTAGTTAAATAATATCTGTGCTAACAAGTCCCCCAACAGGTCTCTGTGCCAATGTGCACTCTACGATGGCACTGACGCGTGGCACCATAAGGATCCCATCAGCTAATTAGTGTGGGGTGAGAGCACCCTAGAGGAGCCAAGCCGAGCGGGGCTCTCCTGCGGGGCCTCCTAACCTGAGCAGGCGGAGAGCGCGGAGGCCCCCCACCTGGGCCCCTGAGGACCCGCTTCCTGAGGCCATTCTCTGTGCCTCTGGTCCTTCCGGCAGCTAGAGGGCAAGTGTGCCCAGGGGGCGGCTCTGTTCTGGCTCCACAGCCGGAGTGGTGAGGGTCTCAGCTTTCCAAGGCTGGTCCTGGTCTGCGGAGGCCCGCGGGCATCCTCCCCACGTGTGCAGATGCTGGCGTGTGCCTGGGGCTCTGCTCCTGCCTCTGCTCCTTCCTAGCGTGGTCTGGGCGATGTCTGACGGCGCTGGCTGACCAGGGCAGCTCCACTTGGGAAAGCCTCCGGGCTCTGGACTGAGTCCCCACAGGCCTTCTTCAGCCACAGGTAAACAGAGCCCAAGCTGGGTCCCACGAGCCTGCGTCGGAGCAGTCCTAATCCGTCCCTTCACACCAGAGTGGCCTGGAGAGAAGCCGACCCTGATCTGGAAATGCCGTCATATCGGTTCCCATTAAAATCAAGTTCCCTTTCCTCCTGTGTCAGACTCAAAAAGTGCCTGGGGTTGTGGCCCTTCCTTCCTCTGGCCTGCACTTGGGCAGGGTGGTGCAGGTGTGCAGGGCTATGGGGAGCTTGGTCTTTAAGCTGAACACCTGACCACTCCCCATGTGCCTGTGGCCTTCCGAGGGGAACTGCCAATGAACACGGCTCCTGCCCTGGAGGACTGCTACTGCAGGAAGAAGGGACCGCTGTGGCTGGAGGACGCGGGACGTCTCAGGGGAAGAGCGGGAATGCAGCCCTGAAGGTGCTCTCCACGGGGAGGACACATGGGGCCTCGGTGAGCGGCTCTGGTGGTGAGGTCAGGGTGGTACCAGGGAGGCATCTGTGCGAGGACAGGGCCACCAGGACTGGGATCAATAGACACACAGGGACCTCAGAGCAAAGAGCAAACCTCGTGTCACAACAGGAAGTGTGCAAGACCCTTGGAGGACATTGTCTCTTGCTCATTAGTGTGCTACCCACAGCATCGACGGTGCGTGCATTAGGTGCTTGCTGTTTCCTTGCTGTTTCAGCCACTTGTTGGTCTATGACTGTGCAACCGGTTGGGTCATCAGCCTGATGGAGTCCGAAAGCACACTGTTCCCAACTCTGGTAAGAGACGTTTTGGAACAGGGATGTGCTGAAACGAGTCGCCAACCGTGGGTAACCCCCAGAGGAGGAAAGGACTGGAGCTCTGGAAGGAGGGTTGAGGGGCGTGGGGAAGACTGCTGCTCCAGGAGCCGGGGATGGGAGCTTGACGGAAGGGCACAGGATGTGTCCAACTCCCGGACTCTCTCTGCCCAACAGAAACACACCGCAAGCCACAGACATAGTGTAATGTAGGACCCACAGGAAGTGGTTAAAAGGAACTTACTTGAATGGCATATTTCACTTAACCAGTGTTGTGGCTTGGATACAAGGTGTCCCCCCAAGCTCCTGCTGATGCACGAATGTCCAGAAGTAAATGGTTAGATTACGAGAGCTGCCACCTGATGAGACCACCCCAGTTTGAATGCACTGACTGGGTGGTGACTGTGGGCAGGTGGGGTGTGGAGGGAGGAGGTGGGGCCCTGGGGGCTGCCCTGGAAGGGCACATCTGCCCTGAGGCCCCTTCCTCTCCTCCTCCTCCTCCTCTTCTCCCTTCTCTGCTCCCTGACCCTGCCATGAGCTGAGCAGCTTTCCTGTTGGACCCTCTGCCCTGATGTGCGGCCTCACTTTGGGCCAGAGCAATGGAGTCAGCCGTCTGGATGGAGACCTCTGAAGCTGTGGCCTCCCCACCCCACCACACACAATTCTGCCCCCTCTAAGCAGTCCATGGCAGGTATCCAGGCCACAGTGATGCAAAGTTGGTCGAATGTTCCTCTATAACCAAATGGCTGTCACTGTGGCACACAGAGGCTCTGGACTAGTGGAGCCGTCCTGGAGAGTGCACAGAACCCGTCTCCCCTGGGGGCAGCACCCTCGGCAGCAGGGTGGAGTCAGCTGCTCACACAATGCTCAGTCTGTAGCCACTGCACCTGCAGTTTGCTGTGTGTCTGCTCCTGAGCATGACTGAGGACAGAGATTCCACCCTACTGTGAGCCTGAAGACCCCCAAGCACTCAGGCCACGTCCCGGCCCCTGGCAGGCACATGCAGGTGTTCTGTGAGAGAATCAGGATGCCCCAGAGCACAGGGCTCTGTTCCACCCTGTGGCACCCAGGAGAAGACAGATTCAGGTGTTCACAGAGCAGGGAGGTGCAGGCTATCTCACTCCTGGGGCAGCATGGGTGCAGGCTATCTCACTCCTGGGGCAGCGTGGGTGCAGGCTATCTCACTCCTGGGGCAGTGGGGTGTGCAGGCTATCTCACTCCTGGGGCAGCGTGGGTGCAGGCTATCTCACTCCTGGGGAAGTGTGGGTGCAGGCTATCTCACTCCTGGGGCAGTGGGGGTGCAGGCTATCTCACCCCTGGGGGTAGTGGGGGTGCAGGCTATCTCACTCCTGGGGCAGTGGGGGTGCAGGCTATCTCACTCCTGGGGTAGTGTGGGTGCAGGCTATCTCACTCCTGGGGTAGTGGGGGTGCAGGCTATCTCACTCCTGGGGCAGTGGGGGTGCAGGCTATCTCACCCCTGGGGGTAGTGGGGGTGCAGGCTATCTCACTCCTGGGGCAGTGTGGGTGCAGGCTATCTCACTCCTGGGGAAGTGTGGGTGCAGGCTAGCTCACTCCTGGGGGTAGTAGAGGTGCAGGCTAGCTCACACCAGGAGGCAGTGTGGGTGGAGGCTGTGGACAGCCACGTGGCAAATACTGGTGCACCCCCATTCTGCCCACGGCCCCTTTCAGTGCAGCCTGTGCCCCTGTCCAGCCCTCACCAGCGGGCCCTGCACACCTGCCTCTCCATGAGGCTGTTGGTAGGATTGCCCCCCCAGTCTTACAGATGAGTGACCGTGGTGCTCATATTTGGTGTAGGAGCTGCTATTGTCTGAGTGATCTAAATGCAATACGGCCATTTTTTAAGTCAAAAATGATCAAGAGTTGACAATTTCTCATGGTTCTTCCCAACAAGATCCAGCTGTCAGATCACATGTGAATTGACCCTGCCGATTTCCTCCCCTCTGACCAGTTCCCAGCTGGACATGGTACTGTTCTTGGAAACCCTGTCCTCCCAGTGTCAGAAATGACCCCTCTTTGGGGAGCTGGCCTGTGTCTCTGCACCTCCTTCCCTCACGGCTGGCCA
The DNA here is from genome assembly GCF_964194105.1 of Spermophilus citellus. Lineage (NCBI taxonomy): Eukaryota > Metazoa > Chordata > Mammalia > Rodentia > Sciuridae > Spermophilus > Spermophilus citellus. The sequence goes on from NC_138187.1 coordinate 165,163,178, forward strand.
GGATCTCACCCCTGTGCTAACCCCTGGACATCGGCAGCTGTGAAGTCTGAGGCCGAGAACAACCAACACAGCACCTGAGACCTCAAAAGCCAGTGTCGCCCCCTTTCCCTGCACCTGATCACCCCAAGGAGTCGGGACACTGTAAGGGTCCGGCGAAGCGTCGGAGAAAGAGACCACACGAGACTAACTTCATGCAAAGGCAAGGGGGATTTTATTAGGGGGATCCGTTCCAACGCGTTGGGGCTCTGTGCTCACTCAAGAAGGGAGAGCAGCCCAGAGCCCAGAGCAGAGGTCAAGCAGAGCTTAAGTACACTTTTTGGAGAGGGTGGGGGGCTTTACATACATCAGAACAAATCATCATGAGGCGCGGGAAAATTGAACAACAATTCTGATACATGATTAGTCCATTCATTGGTGGGAACAGTTTGGGCAGGGGTGATTGGTCACTTCTAAGTGGGGTACACATTCAAACTGATTGGTTCTGGGGCCTATATGCTTACGTGCCATGCTACCTGGAACCCTTAGCTATTAAACAACCAGGGAATCAATGGAGATATTTACTGGGCAGCTCTCGCATTGTTCTAACAACTTCACAAAGATTACAGGTTCCGGGGATGGCAGGAAGATGGTAACAATAGACTATTTAAATTCTAACAATGGTCTTTTACTTTTTAGCCCAGGCCTTGTAATCTAAAAGCTTTACATTGCCCTAGTCTTTTACACTTTAACTTTAACTTTAACTCAAGATTTTGCAGCTTAGAAATTATACCTTTACAACACCTCCAACGCGTGTGTGCAGAGGACACGCAGCCCTTCTGGCGGGTGCACCAGGGAGCTGCGTCTGGACTTCAGGAGAGGTTGATTCCGACCAGAAACCAATGTCAATGCATCCTCGTCCAAGAGCTGGAGGAACTGCAGACAGACCGCGGCCCACTGGCTGGGAGTCGGTAACCACGCCCTGTCTGGATGAGCCAGGGGACCCTCGCCATCTGATCTCCTGGATCGGCATCTGCATTGGACAGACGCAGAGTCCTGGCTCTGAGTGAGGATCCTGAGCCAGACTGTGCCCTGGGAGCCTCAGTGGACCTGTCTGTTATGTGGAGCAGTAGGTTTGCTGTGAGGATGAGGAGACAAGAATCCTGTAGGAGGGATTCACTGGGTGCTTCCCAGCAGCAGGCACTGTACACCTGCGGGCTTCAAGGGGCTCTGTGACTGTGCCCCCCTGTCTGCGTCTTCCAAACACTCCGCGTGCCCAGAACCACACATCCAGGGGACTCCAGGGCTGCGTGAATGGCCCCCTGGGTGAGAAAACAGTGTGGCTGGATTGTCACAGTTGCAGTGATAGGCTGGCCTTACCTGTGCCTGTGTCCCCAGCTCGAAGCAACCGGCAGGGAAGCCTGAGGCTGCTCTTCAGTGCCTGTGAAAACACCTGAGTGCTGTTAGGTGTGGGAGTGAGTGTGGTTTAATTAATTGTGACCGCAGGGTACATTCTAAACCACCCTCATGCGCACAGTTAGGGTAATTCAGAATCTCGGAAGGGAACAGGAATTCCTTGCAGATCAACTGGTCAGGTTCAAAAGAAAGAATGGGTGCCTGTTTCCAAGGGCACCTGTCCACAGAGCAGGTGGGCAGTTCCGGGAGGCCCTGCCCAGGAGGGTGGGCGTGGCCGTTGAGGCTCGGCCTGGAGACTCAGCTGGGAAACACTGTGAGTGTGCTTTGACGACGTAGGAATTTACGGCCATGAGCAGAGATTCATTTTCTTCAACAAATTTGTTGGAAGCAGAAAAACAAGCAGTAAATTAACCTGCTTTGCCCGACACTGTGCACGACTGGAGTCCTTCCTGCCAGGCAGGGGCTGCTCTAGGATTGGATCCTCCCTTCCTCTCTGTCTGTGTGGTACTCGGGGAACAATCGAGGAGCCCTCTGTTGGCTAATTAACACCTGTAAATTCACATTGCCTGGTGTCTTCCTGATATTGCAGAGGTAATGAGTCCAAGTCCTGGTAGGGTTGTATTTTTATTAAAATTTCTTCGTATCTTTTTCTTTTCATGTCAAACAAATTGCTACATGTTTAACCTTTTCCTGCCTTCCACACTCTGTCTGAATGCTGGAAATGAAGCAGAAGGTGAGAGCGAGCTTGGTTGCCGGAGGGAGCAGCCGACCCCCACGGAAGACATGACGGGGACAGTGCCTGTGCTCGCTCCACGGTGACACGGAGGCTGGGGACTGAAGCCTCCACTAATGAGTCTGCTCTTCAGTCGTCATGACGCCAGAGAAGCGCTGACTGGTTCATTCGCAGGATCTTATTGGACGTGTGATGCTGAAGGCAAGGCGGTTTGCAGGAGGAAGACATCACCTCGGCCCCAAGTCACCGTCCGGTGAGAGAAGAGAACTCCCTGGTGCTGAGAGCAGGCCGTGGTGCCATGGGACGTGGCCAGGAGGTGCCCCTCACCCAAGGCCCCTGGGCCTCCCTGAGGGAATGAGGCTTGAGCCGAAGGGTGCTGGAGACCGCTGGCCGAGACCGCTGGCCCTGCAGTGGGCGGGAAGGGCTGCCAGCATGGAGATGCATTTCCTGCACGCACACGGTGCTGGGGGAGTCTGAACTGGACCCCTCGCGGGACCCGTTGGCTCCAGTGGCAAAGGCCAGCCCACATGGCCATCGCGCGGCTCTGGCTCCGGTTCGTCCAGCCCACCCCAGCAGGGCCCCTTCCCTGATGGTCGGTGTCTTCTGCTGACTTGTTGAGCAGCCTCTGTGCGTGGTTGTGAGGAGGCTGGCTGCTCTCTGCAGAGTTGTCCTGCCCTGAAACCCCTGCCATCGCCTTGGCCTTCAGGAGAGGCCAGACTCACAGTCTAGAGAAGCCCCCCACCCCCCGTCCCTCAGTGAGCTGTGTGTGGATGTGGTAGGCTCCACGGTCAACTGGCCACCAGCTTGTGTCCATCTGAGTGGACACAGTCAATGGGCACCTTCTTCAACGGACTTGAGACATTAACAATGACTAGAGCCTTACCGCAGAAGTTCAAGAAAAGGGACACAGGGAGACTGGTTCTTTTGATTGCTGTATTAGTTTAAGGGAGCCACCATAACAAGTAAGTCCCCAGATGCCTACTGGCTCTGGCACAGGACAGGTCTGTTTTTTTGATGTGCAGTGCTGAACAGAGTATGGTGATGGAGTGTCCCTTGTCCATGTGGATTTGCACTGACCAGGCTGATGGGACTTGGCAGGTAGGTCTGTGACCCTCCCTGGCCAGCCACGGGAGGAGAGCACTGTGTGGTGGCCCTGAACATGGGCACCTGGTATCAGTCCATGGTCCTTTGGTTAGACTCCCATCTCATGGACATTTCTGATTGCACAGGAGCTGGGAAATGGGGTCTAGCCTAGGCCAGAAAGGAGCTAAAATATGGATTTTACACAAAGCTGGAATCCTCCACTTCCTGGCTCCCTGCCACTTTTGCTCCAGGATTTTACTGGATTTTCTAAGACCCCGTCATCATCCCGAGCTCCAGGACCATGGTGTGTTGCCCCCAAGACTCAGGCCTCACCTTGACCGCTCAGCCAGGGCGAGGAGACGGTGCGGGGCTGACAGCCCAGGCCGTAAGGCGAGAGGGCAGGGGCCTGCCCTGGAATCTCACGCTCCTGGAGTCTTGGCTTTATCTGTTCATACTTTTGAAGAGCATGATAACTGAACAAAGAGTTCCAAACAACATCAACATTTGAGAATAACTGGGCTATTAATCAAATTAATTTCTATGAATCTTACAAATGGGTCATGTCAGAGGAATAATTTTAAAAGCTGTGACTGATAGGGTGCCAGTCATAAGAGATATTTAGAATTCCACTTTAGCAGACGGGAAATATATGAAAGGAACGCAGGATCCTGACAGGTCCAAATGTCTTTGAGTTAGCTGGAAAGTGCCTTCGTGCATTTTAACCCATATTGTCCCACTGTCCCCTACGTGGAACACTGGGAAAAATTTAGTCGAGCCATAAATACACCACTTATGGTGACTGGAATAACTGTCAGCTTGTGGAATTGAGAACTTGGGACTAATGGGTTAATTGAAAAATGCAGGATCCTGAGCTGCAGGCAAGCTGTGGTTGGGCATGTGGTCCTCTGGGGTAAATGGACAATCATGTGTGCCCCACGGCCTAGGAGAGTACCCTGCTGAACCCTGGGCTCGGCTGTGAGGTGGGCCAGCCCAGCCGTACCAGCTCGCCAGCTCCCTGGGCCCTCAGATGCCCTCAGCTGGGTCAGAGAGCAGCTTCCTCAATGTGCAGATAGAATAATGTTTCTTACTGTGCAAGTGGGTTTCAAAAATAAGATTTTGAATTAACTGCTGAAATGCTTAAAAGACCAGAATGATATTATCAGTGTCTTTGTGTCAGCAATCTAGAAAAATTTGGAATTTTAGTTATTAGCAAAGTCTAAATACCAACAATGACCAATTAGAACAAAGGTTTAACTTTGTACTCCAATTTTAAATGTGTAATGGAGTAATTCACTTAGCCATATAATTTTTTATTTAGTATTAAAGCAAATTTAAGGTTCATTGTATTTAAAAGTTTAATTTAGTAGACTTATAAAGCTACTTAAATACAGGGAAAGTTTCAGTCAGATCATTGAGGAAATTGAATATATTATGTTTACATGTGTAGTTTAAAATTTGTAAAGGAGTTTATCTAAGTTAGTAAATGGAACTGAAAAATCAACCCTTTGCAAGAATATCATTGTTAAATTTTGTTGAATTTAGTGATAAAATAACAGCATTTGTAACTTGAACTGAACAATTTAAGGAAGGATTTTGGTTTGGGATTAACACTAATAAAATTAATAATTTACTTTTTAATAAAATTAAAATTAATGCTAATGAAGTCAGTATTAATACTATAGCCATAGAAGATATCTGATTGGACTTTTGTGAAACAAGAAAACACCCTGAAAGACATACACACCCCTGGAGATTGGCAGATTTTATATTTAGACTGCTTATGAGGTTTCAGTAAATCTGTAAAGAAGAAAAAAAAGTCGGTCAACCAGCCACTCCATGCAGTTGACTGGTCTTTAGGTCCTTCACGTGAGGTTTTCTCATAAGCAAACGCTGCAGATGGACCCTCACTGTACGCAGTGCTACCCAGGCCTGAGCAAGGCAGCAAGACCCTCTTTAACACATCTCAAGGATTGCTGTGTCTGATTATCTTGTGGGCTTACACAGGTTGAGCATGAACTAGACACACTGTGCATGGGGACTGCTCCAATACCCCCAACGCAACTCACCAACCGGGCACAAGCCTGGGGAGTCCAGGGGGCAGTGCTGGTGGGCGGCGAGGGAAACTTGGCTGAGACTCAGTGGTGACTACCCGAGTGTGGTGCTGGCACTGCAGGGCTGGTCACCTGTGGCTGCCCTGATCTGCTCCTACCTCCTGCTGTGATGCCATGAGGCCTTCCTGAGGCACGACCTCATCATTGACTATTCGAGTCACCTCTGTTCTCTGCTGGTTAGGAGGAGCCTGTAGGTGCTGCACTTGGCAACAAGGTAATCCCTAACAAAAGCTACCAGGAGCCGGGAGGAGTTTATCTACGGCTGCCTGCCCTTGGTGTATATGGGACTGAAAATCAACCCTTTGTCAGAATACCATTGTTAAATGGTATTCCAGTGTCCTACTCCCTCGTGAAGCACACCAAGACGGCATGGAACATCAGCACACTCGGCCTGGGGTTATCGAAAAGTGAAAACCGAGTCCGGCACGGGCTTCAGTAGACACCTGGTTGGGAAGCTCAGGCTTCTGGAGGGAGCCTGAGCCCTGCAGAAAAGCCCACTCCTGTTCTGACCCCAGCTCCGTCCTGCGTCTCCACTCCTCATTTATAAATTAAGGACAATGATACCCGTCTTGCCGAGCCAGGTAGGGTAAAGATGATGAGCACCGTCCTGTCGCGGGAGAGCACCTGGCTGCCTGCCCTTGGTGTACCGCCACTCCCAGCTGGGGTGTGTGCGGTGTGGTGTGGTCGGGAACTTACCTACACGGGACACCACTGAAGGACACACAAAAACTCTCCACACTCCCCAGGAAGCCCAGTGGGAGGGTCCAGGCTTCCGCGGTCCCCAGCCAAAGCATCGGTTTTCTTAAGCATTTCATGCAGAGGGCTCCAGTTTAGATCACGTTGAAACACTGAATTCTATGACTAAAAATCAAAAAGGTTGAAAGCCATCAGTGTGTTAGAGCTGTACCCCAGTGGTGGCCGTGGTGACTATGGACCAGATGTTCTGAGCTGGGCAATCATCCTTGTCCTCTCTGCACAATGAAAAATAAATTCAAAATAGATGCACCCTTTTTGTCTGCTGAATTCTTTTGAATAAAATATATTCTTGATCTTGGCAGTGCTTGAACAGCCTGGAATATTCTCAGTTTGGAAAGCCCTGGTAAACAGACCCTCCAAATCTGCACTTCAAATGCAATTCCTTAGCATTAAGTACAGTCATTTTCTCACCTTCTGAAATACTAGCCTGTAGCCATGCCTGGCCCAGGCCAGGTTCACACCTCTGGGTGCAGCCTGTTAATGAGTCAGCACCCTTCATTTGCTTTCTATTAAAATGAAGAAGCGTGAAACCAGTTTTAGGCAAGTTGAGAAAAATTGACTGCTGCTGAATTTTTCACTATAATTTTATCCCATGGGCCCCAGAAATGCAGACACAAGCACAGCCCCTAGCTAACACACACACACACACACACACAACACACATACAGCAGAGACAAGCACAGCCCCTAGCTAACACACACACACACACACACAACACACATACAGCAGAGACAAGCACAGCCCCTAGCTAACACACACACACACATATACACACACACACAGCAGAGACAAGCACAGCCCCTAGCTAACACACACACACACACACACACAGCAGAGACAAGCACAGCCCCTAGCTAACACACACACACAACACACATACAGCAGAGACAAGCACAGCCCCTAGCTAACACACACACACACACACACACACACACACACACACTTGGGAGAGCATTGGCTATTGTCATGAAAATGTGTCTGTTAACCAAAGACCGATGCCAATTGTCTAAGGAATTTATTAAAATCTAACGGAAAACAATTCGTGGTGAAACGAGAGAAGGCACTGCCTGGCTGTCTTAGAGTCCATCCAAGCTCCCCGTGTCTGGGTCACAGGTCTTTTGTAGTCACCTAACCTTTCACTGGTTGGCAGAGAAAGCTAGAAAGGCTCTGTTTGCTGGCTAAGGGTCCCTTGGTGCTGTGACAGCCTAGTGCTGGTGGAAAGTCTTCAGGACACCCTGGAGCGCCCCCTGCTGCTCCGTGGGGTGGCCCACTGTGCTCCAGAGCCGCCCCAATCAAGAGCCATCTCTGAATTGGCTTTGCTTTTCCTTCAAAGAAATCATTATTTTCAACAATATTAAATGAATCAACCATATCATTATTGTAATAGGTCATTAAAATAAATGAAAAAATCCAGATGACCATAGACTTGTGGCTCCTGCCATCTAGTCATACCAGAGCTCCGTGTGAGACAGAGGAGGAGCTGGTGCCCCGGGGGGACCATGGTGTCTCTCCAGCTTCCTCTGGAGGCAGGAGATGTGCTAAGTAAGTGGGCTGGAAACGGCCTGTCTGGCTAACCAAGGTGGAGTTGCTGCCATGGAGAGCCACGAGGCTGCGATTAGCGTAGGGGGCCCGCTCTGCTCTGCCCTGGCTCGCTGGATGATGTGGGAGGAGGCGGAAGCCCCCAGCCCGTCTCTGAGCTAGTTGGAGAGGCTGGGTCCGGCATGCATTGACATGCACGTTGAAGCTCACTAATGCAGCTCCAAAACATGTCTGCTAGCCTTCTTTGGACGCATGGCAGGGTCCTGCCTCTGCTTGCTGCGAGGGTGACTATGGCCTCACCAAGTGCTCAGGCAGGGAACTGTGAGCAGAGTGCTGGTCACCTTGGGGGCTGCCCTGCATGACTGCCATGAGGGAGGGACACCAGAGCTATAGCCCCATGAGAGCCTGAGATAAGGGTCCCCAGGAGGGACTGGTGCACCCACCCACAGGGCCCTTGCTGGACAAGCCAAGGGTGGTGGCCTCTCGTATTTTAGCATCTGCCTTAAACTGACCGGGGGAGATGTAGGCCTGGGGTCTAAGAAGAGCACTGTTTGGTGTAGTCAGGAGGGCGGTGTGGGAGGGCCTTACCGTCACCACTGGGCTACATTGTGTCCCTTGAAAATTCACATGTTGAAGCTAGAGGTCCTCATGGGTCTGTGGCATTTGAGAGCAGGGGATAAACAGGATGCTGGCCCTGGGTACGGTGTCCCCACGCAGCCCTTTTCATAAGAGAGACACAGGGACAGAAGGGCGACTGCTGCATGGAGGAAGGTGACATCTTCAAGAATCATAAAGGACCTCACAGAAGTGTCCAGTTGTGACACAGTGTCACAAGGTCACAGACAGTAGATATGTTACTGATTAGTAATACATAGTCACTTAAAGAAGTCGTTTCTAATTTATAGGTGAAATTCTGTCTTATTTAGCAAGCCGCGGGCAGAGAGCTGACTTACTAGCAGGTTCTGCCCCCGTGGGAGTTAACTGCTGGTTCATGTTGTCATCTTTCCGGGTTCCATTGTTTTCTGTGTCCCTCGGCCTGCTCTTTCCGATGAGCTGCTGGGCCTCGGTCGGATGCAGCTTTCTGCAGAGGTCCTCAGGCCCCGTGACCAGCGGTCCGGATCAAATCCGAGCTGAGGCTCGCCTGCCTTGGAGCGCATTCCCCTCCAGTCCCGCTGGCTTCTCCCCTGTGTGCCAGGGAGGGTGGGTTAGACAGTGCCCGCCCGGGTCTGAGGCCACTGAGAGCCAAGACCTACAGCACATGGAACTTAATCACTGTGGAGCAGGTCTTTAAATGTCCCATAAATAATTTCTCATTTAACCTCAAAATACTCCTATTAAATGAAAATCAAGTATAATTACGATATTGACATTTTACAGATGAAGCTGCTGGGGTAAAGTGCTCTCCATGTGCATTAGGTCAAGTAGAGGTCAAATGGAGTCTTAGACTCAAAACTATCATTTTATGATAATACTGTGACACTCCATTTATCTGTCACCATCAGAAGGGAAAGGCAGGTCACATAAGTTAATTTTCAGTTAAACAGAAATTACCCCTTTAAATACCAATTTGAAAACTCTTTTATAAAACTTCACAAAATACAACTGATCATACACAGTTATTTATTTATATTTCTTTCTCTCAAGAAGTCACTAAAAAGACGGTCAATAAAAATTTAGTGTAAACAACAGAGAAGAAGATGTCATAGATGGAGACTCTACGTGCACTTTGGGTGTGGGGTGGTGGGCTCAGCGGTGGGAGCAGGATGGCGGGGGCCCTGCTGGGGTCACTACTGCCGTGGTCCAGGTCAGTGGCAGCAGTGCCCAAAGCTGGCTGGAAAAGCTCTCCAGGACCACGCAGAGGATCAGGCAGATGACAATAGCTGGGGTGTCACTCCAGGCTCTCAGGCTTGTGTGCGTCAGGGTCGGCTGGCTGAGTGTTCATTTGCTCCACTATTTATACCAAATTTGGGGGCTGTTGACCCCCCTTTCAGTCCTAATCAGCTGCCACGGGGTCTCTCAGTTAGGTCACTTACCCTGGGGTTAAAGCATCTGGTCTGGTGGTCCCACCCTGACCTTCCCCCTTTTGAGGGAGCACAGTCTGCCAGAGGCTTCCCAGGGAGTTTGTCAGGGAGGGGAAGTGACTTGTTTGTGCCTCAGGGCCACCCTGGAGGGCTCTGTAGGTGTGCCTGCTGAGACTGCAGGATTCAAACTGGAGTTTTAAAACGGAGTTGCTTAGGTTCAGGCCTCAGCCACCCTCACAGCTCACTCCCTAGTACCACAAAAATATGTAAATGAAAAAACTTGTGTAACACAAAATAATAAAAAAGTAAAATTTATAAGAAGCTAAATGTAATTGTAAAACCAAGCCTGACTCTACCATCAGCAATACTTATGGACTATAGGTTTAATGAACAGTGATATAGAGGAGGGTCGTTTTTCTCCCCAGACTGGCTAGTTCTTTCTTTCAGCAGAATGAGTCCTAAGATTTTTCCTTCCCTCACTTCCTTATCTTTGCTTGAAAATCACCTCTCTCTCTCTCTCTCTCTCTCTCTCTCTCTCTCCCCACTCCCCCTCGTTCTGTTTCTCCACCCTCAATAATGGTATATCTTTGTGCTAACACCACGAACATGGCTTTACTGCAGTCCTTGAAATCAAGGTTTGGCACTCAACTTTGATATCTCTCTCTCTCTCTCTCTCTCTCTCTCTCTCTCTCTCTCTCTCCCCACTCCCCCTCGTTCTGTTTCTCCACCCTCAATAATGGTATATCTTTGTGCTAACACCACGAACATGGCTTTACTGCAGTCCTTGAAATCAAGGTTTGGCACTCAACTTTGATCTCTCTCTCTCTCTCTCTCTCTCTCTCTCTCTCTCTCTATCTCTCTCTCTCTCTCTCTCTCTCTCTCAATCTCTCTCTCTCTCTCTCTCTCTCTCTCTCTCTCTCTCTCTCTCATTGGCTAATCTGAGTCATTACATGTCAATTATGATTCTGATTGTGTTTACTTTATAGGTCCATCTGGGGAGACTGGCACGTCTAGTGCTGAGACCCAAGTCTGTGATCATAGTACATCTCTCTGTGTAAGTCTTCAATTTATCTCACTACTCCTAGATTTTGAAAGTAGGGTTTTTCCATAATTTTTGTTAAATATAGTCTTACTTTTAAAAATGCTTGTTAATGCTATTGTAAATGGCATTTTTAAAGTTTTATTATCCAATTCTTTGCTTTTTTGGAATTTTGACCATGAATCTGGTAACATAATTACACTTATTTGATCTAGTAGGTTTTTTCAGAAAGATTCTGTAAAGTTTTCTATAGAAACAATTATTTCATCCATGAATACCTTACTGTTTCCTTTGTAGAACTTCCATTATTTTTTTTCTTATCTTGTCCTGATGGATAACATCAACAAGGATGAGAGCAGACAGCCCTCCCCCTTTCAGGCCTCAGGGGAAATCATTCACCAAATTACTGTTATCACTATAAAAATAATGGCCACACTATTTGTAAAACACTTCCTTTGTCCAGTTGAAGATAGTGCTTTTTTCATTTCCTAAAAAAATTTTTTTTATGTGTTTTTCTATAAATATATGTTGGGTTTTGATATATTTTCCAAGCTCTATTGAGATTATCAGATTTTTTTTCTGTTTTACTGTTATTGCAATGAATTATTTTAATTGACTTTCTATTGTTAAAGCAATATCACATTTCTAGGAGAAAACCCACTTTATCCTGAGAAGAATTGCTATATTTTATTAAGGATGTTTTATGTTCATATAATAATGGTTTTTGTAATTTCCTTTGCTTGTGATATTTTATCAGATTTTATTATTAAAATTATGTGAGCCTTAAAAGGAAATTGAGTTTCCTTCTACATTTCCTGAAAGCTTACATAAGATTTTGATTATCTCCTCTTTTGCATATTTGATAGAATTCACCACTGAAATATCTAGATATGGTATTTTCTTTATGGAAAAGTGTTTTCAAAATTATCAATTTAGTACTTAAAGTAGATATGACTACTTACACTTTTCTTATCTCTTGTGTCAGTTTTGATATGTGATATTTAGTAGAATTTGTCTATTTCATCTAACTTAAATTTATTGCTATGAAGTTTCACTTGGTATCTGTAATTTAACATTATTATGTTAATAAAAAGTACAAATTATATTTTGGGATCTTAACATTTCATTCTGGGTGTTGGGTGCAGAGCAGGCTGAACTGTGTTGTCTGCAGGGCAGGCTGAACAGATGTTGGATGCAAAATAGCCCACACACTCAAACCCCCCTCTATCTGGTCCTTTATCACCTGTTTGTGTCAAGTCCCGCTCAAGGCTGAGCACTCAACCCCACTTGGGCCAACAAGGCAGCTTGCAGACCCAGAGGCCCCATTAGATTTGGGCTATAAAAACTCCCTCCTGCCAGGCCCCTCTCTCTCTTGCTCTTTCTCTCTTGCTCTCTCTCTCTCTCTCTCTCTCTTGCTCTCTTTATTTTTCTTGCGCGCGCTCTCTGTCTCTCTCTTGCTCTTGCTCTCTCCCTGTTCATCTCTTCTCTCTCTCTCTCCCTCTCTCTCTCTCTCTCTCTCTCTCTCTCTCTCTTGCTCTCTTTATTTTTCTTGCGCGCGCTCTCTGTCTCTCTCTTGCTCTTGCTCTCTCCCTGTTCATCTCTTCTCTTCTCTCTCTCTCTCTCTCTCTCTCTCTCTCTCCTTCCTTCTTTTCTCTTTGTTGCACTGCTGCAATAAAGATCTTTTGGTCACTCCGAGTGTTGTGGTCACTTTCCTTTCACTGGGTAATAAAACAACTAGATGAAAAATCTGAAAGGCTGTGAAATAAATGACCTGGACCTAGTAGGTATTTATAGGACACTATACACGGCATAAAGATTGCAGTATCTAGTCTTTGAGCAAAATAGATCCTTTTCTTGCCAGGAGTATCTCTTCAGTTTCAAAAGGCTGATCTTATGACTGCTGAAGACCTGCAGTGAGATAGGCTGATGCACTGCATTTGCTCTGAAGTGCCCTCAGGTAGACAGCGTGCCATTGGCATTGGTCTTGACATGCTCTTGGGGGTTTCTTCGTTACCTGGCCCAATGCACTGGACCTGGAACCGTCACTCTTCCACTCGCCGGGGTCAGGAGGTCCATGCAGGTCGAATCGCATCCCCTCATCCTTGTCCCAGTCTTAGGCCCTTCCTCGTGCATGTTTTCCTGAATGTCTGATCACATCCCTGCCAGAAGGTGCTGCCCACTGTGCGTGACACCTCCTGGCTACAGTCCTACAGAGCTGCTTGGTGCCTGCTGGAACATGAGTCTGGATATAGCCCTCAGAGAGAAGAAGAGTTGTAGGGAAAGTCTTGGGGGCGATCGGAATTCCCTGCAAGGCAGGTTCTTCAGGGAAGGAGCTTCATTCCTCAGAGCGGGGGGAAGGCTCCATTTGGTCACAATCATCCTTGGCATGATAGGGGGACGCGGGTCCTTGGCTCTGCTTGATTCGACTCGTGTATCTTCACTGGAGATGTGGGTGTTCTACTCTAAGTTTCACCAAAGACATTCCGTGAGCTCCTCAGTTCAGTTGCATTGAGATCGGCCAACCCTTGGGTCACACTGGTTTTTTTCAACTGTCTCAGCTGGATGCTCGGAGAGAAGAGTTACTTTTAGGGCAGCTAGGGATGTTTTTGAGTCTGTTCCTGGGCCTGGGAATGTGAAGTTCTGAGCTCCTTAGTTTCTCTCTCTGCCCTCTGCAGTATGCTTAGCTGCAGATAGCCAGTCCCATTGTTTTATACTCTTTATTTCCACCAAGATGTTTTATGTCCTCCCAACTTGGTCACTCAAAGCCTTGTCTCCTGTCTCAGGCTCCCCGGTCCCCAGGACCACAGGCATGTACCTGCACACCTGGCCACCATGGATGGATAAATAGCTGTCTTGCTATGTATCCCATGGACAGCTACTATTCATGTCTCCATTTACAACGAGAAGCAGAATCGGCTCAGAGATTCCCAATCCCTAGGTCCTGTTTACCTGGAACAAATACCCATCATTTCAGGCTCAGAACTTAATGGAGAAAGGCTTTTATCACAAAAATGACGTTTAACACAATGTGAGAGAAGTTTGTGGAAGTATGGCCTGGGAATGACAGGGTCAGAGGAAGAGCCCGAGCTGGCGGACAAGTCTGACGTCTCAAGGGATCCCAGGAATCCAAGTGTGGAAAGTGGCCAGAGCAGGACCATGTCGGGAAGCTCATGGAGAGCCCCAGGTGCCCGCCTCTGTGGTCTGCTGCCAAGAAGCTGGGCGTGAGGGCAAGAGGGGCAGCGAGGGCTGGCAAGGCACCTCTGAGTCTGTTGTCCACAGGTGCCGCAGTCTTGGCTGGGCACAGAATCACGAGCCACTCAAGCAGGAACAAAACGGGGGGGGGGGGGGGGCGCGGGCCTCCCCCCGGAATTTCCTCCTACTATCCTTCCCCAACCAATGGGAACTCTCCAGGAGTCCAGGAGTCCCGTAACATGAGTCCAGTAGCAGGCCAAGGTGAACAGCAGGAGCCCAATTTCCATATGAATGTAAATCTTAACATAATCATCTCATCTCAGTGGCTAGCTGGCGTCACTTTACAACCAAAGGTGCCATGCATCATATTATTTGCTTGTGGCTCCTAGCACACAGGGATCTGCATGGACTCAGCCAGGCAGGCTCACCTGCCCTCCCTGTCCTAGGGACGTTCTGGCCCAGAATCGTGCCCAAGAGGACTCTGGGAAACGCAGAGTCACAGAGTTAGAGCCCAGAGCCCATGTCTTGCACACCACTGTCTTCCTACCTGACTTCTGCAGTCACAGGTGACATCATGTGTACTGAGGCCGACCTCCGCAGTGAATATTCATGTGCTAAGTGCTTCTGGATGGCCTCACGTGGATGCTAACAGTAAGCCACATGTGCTCACAGGACATTGTCTACACGGGAGATTTTTAAAGTTAATTGCCTTACAAAGCATCATGAAAACATGGTTGAAAGACAACATTCTCACAGTGGTTACGTTGGAATGGTGGATTACACACAGTATTTCCTCTTACTGTTTTTTTTCAGGTGTTCTATGTTGAATATGTAATGTTTCATGAATTAAAAACAAATTAATACCTTCTCTTCCTTTATTTGAATTGAACTCTGACACACTTGCGTGGGGTCGGTGTTAAACCCCGTCCTGCAGACCCGTGCTGGACCTTCAGTGCCCAAGGCATGGCCACCGGGTGGGATGGACCCTTCCCTACTGCCTTTCATGGCGTCCTGGGACAAGGCTCACCTGTTGGTTCTCACTTCGGTGCATTGCTACATCCTCCTATGCAGGAAGGGAAACGTTGACCTTCTCCCTTAATGAAGGTCAGGCCTGGGCTTTGGTGTGGGAAGAGGCACAGATAGCCTGAGGGGAGTAAAGCAGGGCCAGCCGGGGACCTGCACAGGTCCCTCTCCACAGATGGAGCCACGCGCAGCCTCCTGAACGCTGTCTGAGGTCGCCGGTGGGAGGGAGGGAGGAATCTGACAATCGCGTATTGGTGTCACCCTGGGTTGAGGCCGGGGACAGGAGTTCTGTGTCCCCGGGGAGCAGAGGAGCTGGGCTGGCATTTAATTCCATCATGGGAATCATCCACTATGACCATCCAGGGGCCTGTGCCCGCCAGCCCTGTCCCTACTATGTTCAGTGCGTTGTCAGTGTGGAGAGCGCTGAGAATGATCCGCACCGACACCCCTCTGTCCAGCCGCATAACGTCAAGGTCCTGACAACAAGCCTCAGTCCACCCAACGCCTCCCAGTGCCCTCCTTTCCTGCCCAGTGGGGACCGTGGACACGGTGACCCAGCACGTGTGCTGTTCCTCTCCCTGCCACCTCCCCTCCTAGCAGGGGACAGGAAGGCCAGCAGCAGAACAGGTTGCTACTGGCCCTGGGGACTGCCAATAGGACAGCCCCATCCAGGAGAGTGGGAGGTGGTAGAGTGGACGCTGGTGGGGGTTGGCTCCGCACCAGTCCTCCTCTCTGTCCGCCAAGCTCTCCACACCTGCATTCGAGCTGTGGACATGTCACAGTCTCAGCTGTCACTCTTACCCGGCAGCCTCGTGTCCTCCAGCCTTCTTCTTTTCCCACAGAGGACTTTCCAATTTTATTCCATGCTACTCCACCAAGTGAGTCATCCTTCTTTGCAGAGCTTATTTAAATAAGTATTTCAACAACTATCTGTTTCCTTTACTAGCTTGGAAGTTCTGGAAAGGCAGCATTTAATTCCAATAAAGGAAATAGAAGGCATTAATTTGTTTTTAATCCATGAAATATTGATTACAAAATAATACATATTCAACATTAAACACCTGAAAATCAGTAAGAGGAAAAGTTTTGTGCAATCTGGAGGCCTTCCATGTTGAGATGCTCACAAAATGAGAGGTAAATAGATGAGGAAGAAAGAAAGAAGGAGGAGGAGAAGGGAGGAGAAGGAGGAAGAGGAGGAGGTGGAGCTGGAAGAGGTGAAGGAGGAGGAGGAGGATGTGGAGCTGGAAGAGGTGAAGGAGGAGGAGGAGGAGGTGGAAGAGGTGAAGGAGGAGGAGGAGGAGGTGGAAGAGGTGAAGGAGGAGGAGGAGGAGGTGGAAGAGGTGAAGGAGGAGGAGGAGGAGGTGGAAGAGGTGAAGGAGGAGGAGGAGGAGGTGGAGCTGGAACAGGTGAAGGAGGAGGAGGAGGGGGAGGAGGTGGAGGAAGCTGAGGCTGAGGCGGTGGCAGCCAGACTCCTTTCTGTAGAAGGGAAGCAGGTACTGAGCTGAGGAGCCATTGGATTCCGTCCTCTGTAAACAGTGGACAAGTGGCTAGGGAGAAGGAGGGGTCCCCTCCACCCTGCTTCTGAGGAGCTGGACAGGGAGTTCAGGGAGTGCCTCAGACAGGGGTGCTTCCTGGCCGCGCCCGGGATACCAAGCCAGACCCCACGCAGACACCAGGAATCAGGGACTGGAAGTGCTCTGCACAACTCGGCTTCCGTATCAGCCGTACCTGATGATAAAGAGCGTCTGTGCCTGGCTCTCCTCTCAAGTCGTCAATGCTTGACAACTTGTCGGCCAGGCCCTAGTGAGCCGCAGGGCAGCGTGAACCCTGGAGTCTTGTCACAGGTCCACCCCACCTGGGAACATGGAAAGACCCTGGATCAGAAGACACGGCCCTGCAGAGCACAGGAGCATGCTGCCAGGGCCACCAGGAAGCAGTGTCTGGATTCAGCCTCCACACACCGCCGTGTCTCTCCAGGGGATCTGGGCAGTTAGCGCCGAGCCTCCCTCAGCACAGGGTGGACCAGGCTTCTGCCTGCGTCTCAGGAACCTGAGAAATGCCTTCAGCTGTCCAAGGACATCACCTTTCTTAGGTCCCATAAAGGACTGGGTCGGTTTCTAGGAACTTACTCTGAAGAATCAAAGTCACCTTACGACAGTGATGATAGGCAGTCCATGTTTACAGCGGCACAACCCATAGCAGCCCAACTCGGGAACCAGCCTCGGTGTCCATCAATGGAAGAGTGGATAAGGAAAATGTGGTGCATATTGGAGCTGTATGCAGCCATAAAGAAGGAAATTCTGGCATTTGCAGGAAAATGGGTGGAACCAGAGACCATCATGTTAAATGAAACAAGTCAAACTCAGAAGGTCCAGATGTGTATGTTTTCTCTCATACGCAGAAGCTAGAGAGGAGAAAGGAAAGGTAGGGAGGGGGTGGGAGGGAGGGAGGGAGGAGGCGCAAGGTCGGGAAATGTCGTACTGTGTGCAAGTATGAATATGTAACAACAAATCCCATCGTTATGTGCAACTACGTGCACCAAAAAAAAAATGTGGAGAAAAAAGGGATTGGGCTGGTGTTTTGCAAGAAAAAAACTGACCTGCGTTTATTTTCCTAGTGATGTTTACTTCTCAAATATAAAATGTATGGTCTGCGGCTCTAGTTTCATATCTTTGTCTGTATGATGACTCTGAGTTTTGAAGCCAAGTCATCGTATACTGTTGGGAACACTTCAGGCAGCCGGTCAGTTCGAGGCTTGTAACCCAGGTGAAGCAGTCACAGTAGGAACGGGATGACACAGCTGCACCCCTGGGCACGCTGCCGTCATATCAAATTGCTGCCTGATTCCAGCAGCTGGGTGGCCTCAGTGACCGGGAGAGGTCCTCTGACTTCAGAGGGTTAATGTGAAGAATGGGCTTCTGGGCTCCGTGGGACATGGTGGGCTCAGTGTGTCTTGGCTCCCAAGCTCTTCAGTGAGGCCACAGCAGTACCGGCTTCGCAGGGAATGGAGGAGGTTAAGGGCAGGCTCAGTGCAGTGGCCGACACCGTGAGCCCCAGGGTCCACCAAGCTCTGCTGTCATCCAGGTTCTCTTAGCTGTATCGGGGACATCAGAGGCCTTCTGTTTAGAGCAAACAACTTCAGCAGGGTGTGGTAGTGCTGCACCCCTGTAACCCCAGCCGCTGAGGCAGGAAGACCACAAGTTCCCGGCCAGCCTGGGCCACTTAGTGAGACCCTGTCTCAAAAGATGAAAAGGGCTGGGGGTGTAGCTCGGGGGCAAGTGCCCCTGGGTTCAGTCCGCGGTATGGCAAACAATGAAAAAGTCACTTTAGACTTACGAGCTTCGACCAGTAAGCATCAGTGACCTCAGATCCCACGAGTTAGGAGTTTGGAAGTGCTTAGGGCCAGCTCCAGGGAGCCACGTAGCTGCATTGGGATGCTCTCCACATCCAGTCTCTCCTTCCCTTACCGTCGAGCTCAGAGCCGTATGGAGGAGAAGCAGAGGGCACCTCACATCAGGAGAGTGTGGGGGCGTGTGTGTGTGTGGGGCACCTGGGCAGGCAGCCACAGAGCAGGCCTGAGGGTGAAGGAGGGCAGCAGAGCCAGGCGGATGGGACCCCGAGGGGCCCCCCAGGCTGGAGGCTCACCCCGAGGAGACAAGCTGAGGAGAGAGGCTTCCTTCGGTGACAGAGCGGAGAAGGGCTGTCTCTCCTGGGTGGAGGGGGACAGGTGGGCAGGGACAGGCGCACAGGGGAGGGCGTTCACCCGGCCCTGGGAATGGGCAGAGGCTCCCAGGGACGCGGACACCACCTCTTTCCATGTCCACTCCTTGTGTGGTCGGCGGCTTCCTGTCCTGGCGCATGAGCGGGGGTCGCGGGAGACCAGGGAGTCCGGGCCAAGTTCTCCTTGTTCCTCAAATGTTCAAGAGATCCGCGTGCAGAGCTGAGCAGAATCAGAAAGGAAGGCCGAGGCAGCGAAGGGGACAGGCCCCCTGAAGTCGGGGAGGCCAGGGCTTCCCGTCCCCTTCCAGTCACCAGGGAATGTGTTCTTACGGCAGTCCTGGGGACTGCATCCAGGGCACTCTACCACGGAGAGACAGAGTCTCACCAAGTTGCACAGGCTGGCCTCAAACTCGCCATCCTCCTGCCTCAGCCTCCAGAGTGGCTGGAACCACAAGTGTGCCCACTGTACCAGGCCTCACTCAGGGGACATCGGCAGGCCCCAGGGGAAAGTTTTGGCAAAAACGTGGTTCAGACCCTTAAAGAAACACCCCAGTAGCCTCACCATCATGCCCCAGGTCAGCAGTGGCTTCATGGCCAAGCCAGCAGGGACTAGGAATGTATCGCCCCCCAGGCAGCCTCCCGGATGAGAGACTTTTAAGTCCACTGGGAGCAACTGGAGTTGGAGAGCTCATGTGGATTCTCCTTGGTAGCCCAGCTGTGTTGAGGGGCACGGCCAGCTTGGAGCAAGTGCACATGAAGGCAGCAGAGGAATGAGCCTCCTGACCTTATTCCTCCCTCTTGAAAAGAAAAAGCGAACCCTGGCCCCAGTCCTCTGTACCCACTGTCAGATCAGGCGGGGCAGGCACCACCCAAGGAGGCAGATTTAAAAGGGCCGCTGAAGGAGTCTTCATTGAGATACCACTCCCGCACAGGCTGCTTTGTTCTGAGTGGCCACCAAGTTACCACACTGACCTAGCACCCACACCTGCTCTTCACACCTTGCTCCTGGCACCAGGGGAGGAGGGATTTCCTCCCACAGCAATTCTCGTCTCTGCAGATACCAGAGGGGTGTCCTGCAATCTGTGACTGGGAGAGGTCCTCAGGCCCCACAGGTGGGGGACTCAGCCTCTGCCTACTTCAGAGGCCTCTCTCCAGTCCAGATGGCCCCTGTACTTCTGACCGGTGGAGGGGCCACTCCTTCTCAAGCTCACTCACTGCTAGGGCAGCTCGCAGACCTGGGAAAGGTTTGTTCTTCCATGTCGGGTTTGTCGTAAAGACTGCGACGCGGGAAGAGCCAGATGAGGAGATGCACAGGGCGAGGTTTGGGAGGTGCTCGGCACGTCCAGGCCCTCTCTGGGCTCCCTCGGCACGGTGTGTGTCCAACAGTCAGTGAATCTGTCCTCTTGGGTTTCCTGGAGGCTCCAGTACGCTGGCACGACTGTCCTGCTCACTGGGGAAGTCGTCTCCAGCCCTTCTCCCTCCGTGGAGGTGTGGGTTGGGGAGGGGTCTGAAGGTTCCCGCCTTCTATCCAGGGCTGCTCCCCCTGCAGCCAGCCCCGGGTTAGGGCTCTTGGAAGAGGCCGCAAGGCCGGGGGCTCAGCTGGTGCAGGGGCTCCATGAACAGGGAGGGTGCTGTTTGCCTTCACCTCTCTCGTCACTGAGGAACCCCCGGGCTTTATCAGCCCTGGGTCAGCAATGGGAAGGCCAAATGCATGTTTCCCATTGTGAATCACCAAGTCACACTCTCTCCTGTGACTGCTAGGGTCCCTGGGGAGCCACACGCCCTGTGTCGATCATACTCCACAGTGGAAGCAGGTCAGACTGCTGGGGGAGAGTAGGGTGCAGAAAGGTGCTTGGCTGCTCAGAATGAGGGACAGATGACGGCCAGCACAGCCGTCCCATTGCTCCTTGGCCCCCCAGACAGAGGGCTCAATTATACTGGCCATAACAGGGGTCGTGGGGAAAAAGAGGTCGAGTTTGAAAATGGTGTGGAGTTTCTCTTTCAGAAGCGTCCACTCAGTTAGCTCTGTGCAGTCACGCATGGTCACTTATCTGTAGTGGGAGTTTCAGGAGGCGGATGGCAAGGGGTCACCTTTCTGCTGGTGCCCGTGGCCCTGTGAGTAGAGGAAGCCCAGGAATGCACTGTCACTGTGGGTCCCCCAGCTGGGTCTTACGCTTCTCATTCTTTGTGTTAGACATAAAAACAAAGAAGAGAATCTTTCCTGATACTATCTCTTCCTGTGAAGACAAACTGTGTTCTAAACCTCAGCTTTATACAGATTCCTTGACTTTTAGAAATTCCATTACAAAAAATCGAACATCGAGGTTTAAGTGCAGAGTGAATTATCAGGGTGAAGAATCGCTCCTTGTAAATCACCAGTTCTGGCAACGAGGGCTAATTTTCCTGTGATTTAGTGAAACGTTTCCTCCTTCATCTCTCCATTTTGTTGCTGCAAAGAGGGGAGATCTCCTCTATTTCTCTTTCCCCTGGGGCTTCCTTACTGAGCTCCATACACAGGTGCTCATCCCAGATGTGGAAAATGAGGATTCTTGGGAAATCACGGGTGATGCTGGCCCATGCCTCCGGCACCATTCTCCAGCAGTCATCCAGGTGCCCTCCATGGGAACTGCCGTGGTCTCTTGTATCCACGGGGGCCTGGCTGAGCTAGGAGTGCTGGAGTGGGACGGAATCCTGGCGACCGAGTGCAGGCCTGTCCCCTGGACACACCTACCCTGACCACCTTCCTTCAAATTCCTCAGCTCCCCCATGTGGGCCAAACTCCACCCCGGCAGCTTGGTGCTTGGGCCCAGCAGGAGTGGGCTAAGGGGCTGCCTGACGTGTGTGAGGACAGGGACCCTCGTGTTGGAGGCTGGCTTTGGAGGCTCTGGTCCCACGAGGATCTGACCTGCTGTCTGGGGTGGAGGCTGGTGCAGGAGGGCCACACTGACTCAGCCGGGGTCGGCCGGCGTCTTTCTGGGGAACTTTCGTTCACTCTGTGGTGTTGGAGGAAAAGGGATCGGAGGGGCCTGACTCTCTGGGAGTAGAAAGGACAGTGTGTTGGTGGCCTGGCAACCTCCCCACCCCAGGCACAGGGAGATGCCTGGCGGGGGCCCAGTGGACATGCGAGAGGGCTGGGTGTGGCCCGTTACTCAGAGCTTGGCGTGATCTGGCGAGAAGCCCGAGTGCAGCAGCAGGGTGTGGAGAGAAGTGTTAGAATTCATCGTGGGACGCAGAGGCTTCCCGTCCTAGGCCAGCGGCTCACCCTGCAGACCAGCAGTCCGGTGAGGCCTGGAGCGCTTCTGTGGTGGATTCTGAAAGTCTCAGCACGAGGTAATGGAGGGTTCACTGCCTCCCCCTCCACTCTCCTAAAGATGGGCCGAGGCTCCCACAACAGGAGGCTTGTCCAGAGCGTGGGCGGAGGAAGGCAGGGTTCCGGCCTCCCGGGCCTCGGCCGTTTCTGGGCCATCGGGGCCAGGAGACCCCCTGACCGGGCCTGGCTGCTTTCTTCTCTTGTCCTTGCTCACTCAGAACAAGGAGCAGGACCTGAGGGAGAGCCGGGGACTCCCCTGTCTTCTGGGCTGACACAGAACCGGGCCTTCTCTGGACTTCACACTGGGGCCAGTGCAGCTGGGCACCCTGATTCCTGGACGTCGGCCTCCACTGTGCTTTTTCTCAGAGGCTGAGCACCACTCGAGTCCTGGCCTCCTCCCCTGCAGTTCCAAGCCTCCAGACGGTGTGGACTCCCGGGACATGGGGCGGTCCGTCAGCCTCCATCGGCATTCTGTCTTAGTGTCTGGGGCTGAGCCTGCCTGGTGCCCACCCGTCCTCAGCCCTGGTCCCCATGGCGCCTCATCCCCCGTCCCAATTTTGGAACCATCATCTACAGCCATTAACTTACTTAACAAATCTTTCTGTCAGTGGGGTACTTTATGGAAATTGAAAACTAATTAACGTTTATCTCAGCAGCTAATCACATAAAATCTACTGCCTTCCTATCTCAGGTCCTGAAATAATGACGGCCCACGAATTGAGCAAGGGAGATCTTGATCAGTCCTGACAGGGCACAAGCTGAGATGAGAGGCAGCAGGGCCACTCCGCCTCTTCTGCTAATGAGGACCCCGCTGAGGCTGCGGGGAAGGGTGTCCACGGCCCTGGGCGCCAGTCACCCAGACACCAGGCTGTGCCCACGCAACACACAGATATCCGACACCCCAAGTGCGAGCTTGAGTGTTTAAAAATGGTCCTCTGGTACAGGCCGCTTAGCCATGTCCGCGGTCCTTCCCTCGTGAAGCGTCTATGTGCTAAGTGTAAGACGCATTTCTGCGTTAGGCACCGCGAAGACAAAGGTGTGGGAACTCAGTGGATGGGGAAAGGGACGTCCAAGGACGTGTCTCAAGCGGAAGAAGATGAATTGCCTGCTGCAGAAGAACAAAGGCCTGAGCCGGCTGTCTTCTGGGGAAGTGCTGAGCTTCGGCCCTCCTCCAGTCGGCTGGTGTCTCACCTGCAGGACTTGCCAGAGACTCCAGAGACTGAGGAGTGTGCGCTGCCTGTTCCCAGGGGGAAGACGGACTGTGCCGCTCTTCTCGGGCTTACATGCCAGGAGCTCACGGGCACGTGGGGGTGCCCACGGGATATTTATCACACAGGACAAAGTTCCCAGAATATGTCTTGAGAAATTCTAGCCTGGAGTGAAATCTAAGCAGAAAATCAAGATGGGAGGATGGTAGGAAGCACCCGCAGACTGAGGTTGGCTGGGAGAGGCCCCGTGGGGGAGGCAGGGCGGTGCTGGCGGAGCCGTGGGGTGGCGGTACACTGCAACCACACAGCTGTCTTACGGGGCTGAAGCTGGCCAGCAGCGCCTCCCAGCAGATTTGAAACAGGCACCCCTTCCTCAGGCAGGTAGACCTGTGCTGGGTGGTGCTGGTGGGGGTAGGGCTGGGTTCAGCTCCACCTCCCCAGCACAGGCACTTGGGCAGTGCTCAGCACACCCCCCCCTGAATGTGGCACCCTGCGCTCCTTCCTGCTGACCCCCACAGGACGAAGTTTCTTAGTTACAATGAACATAAACCTAGCCTAAGAGAGAGCCCGGGTGCCAGAGTGGGGGGCTGGTGGGGCTTGGGGGGTCTGCAGAAGTGGTCTCTGTGCCTCTCTCTCCCCCTGCCCCTCCCGCTCTCTCCCCACCCCAGGCAGCTGAGCCTTGCTCCAGGACCTTCGTCTCCGGGGACTCCAACTCTGGATGACCTCAGCTCAGTTGGACACAGCAGGGCCACTTCCTGCCTCTCAAGGCCGACTTCAGGTTCTCGGGGAGGGAACTGGTTGGTTTCTGTGAGTCAGGTTTCCACTCGGGGTCCCATCGTGGGCAGCCACAGGGGAAGTGGCATTGGTACTAAGATCCCGGCTGGACTCCACCCTGGATGTAGGATGCTCTCATGGAAGCCACATGTGAGCTTGTAGGTCCCTGGGTCTATGACAACAAGACCTCTGCAGTGCCCCTGCTGGTACCTGCTGCCTCCCAGGAAGACGGGGACCTCTTCATGCCCCGCCCTCCTGTGGGTCTTCCCACAGTTACATGTTAGTGAACAGGACCTGAGAGGCGGGTTCTGCAGGGGAATCACAGAGGAGCTCCTGGTGGATACCTTGAAATTGCACACGGCATTCGTCCACACCTGTTCAGGGAGATCCCCAGACTTCCTAAGGCCACCACTCCAAGACTGGACCAGGGCACTCCATCCTCGCCACCTTCTTTTCCGCACACCGCCAGCGCAGAGGTGGGTGCTTCTTCCCGCTCTCTTGATGGCTGATCCAGAGCCAGACATTTCCGGAGAAAGTCCTTTGGTTTTGGACAACGGCATCGCCTCCCCTTCCTTTGTTGGCAAGTCCTGAGGCCCCCATTTTAGGTAGATTGAGAAACAGACATTGGACTTTGGCCCTGGTGTTGCCGGAGCTCCTGCACAGGGTGAGTGGACCGGACCCTGACCAAGGGAGCCTGAGGCCTCTCACTGGGTAGGTTGCAGACCCCAGGGCGGAGGAGGCTCTAGAATGTGCAGAATGAATGGAGCACGTAGAGGAAGCCGCACCCGTGGTGGCTCAGCTGTCCACCCCTAGAGAAGCCTTGCAGAGCCCTGCGGCCACAGGGTCCAAACCTGCCCTTGCTGAGGGGAATGTGAGGCTCAGCATGTGAGGACCTACGTCGGAGCCATGTATAGGTGCGAGTCACGTCTCTGTCACCCACGGGGCCTCTGTGTAACAGTGGTGAGTCAAAACCCTGTGCAGTGCCCTCCTTTCTTTACTTTTTCTAATTATAGGACTTAGAGACGCCTGGCCTCAAGCTTCTCTCAGAAACAATGCATGTTGACAGAACCCCTCCAGCGAGGCGGGGACAGCCAGCATCTGGTCGGAGACGTTGCTAGCGCAGTGGGCTGCGGCGCTGGCCAGTCTGCAGGGCGCTGTGTGTCCCAGCATCCGAGGGGCCTTTGGGTGGGTGCTTCTTCCCGCTCTCTTGATGGCTGATCCAGAGCCAGACATTTCTGGAGAAAGTCCTTTGGTTTTGGACAATGGTTTTCTAATTTACATGAACCGGAGGGCTATCTGGCACGACGAGGCTCAGCGCTGAGCTGCTGGTGAGATCACCAACTGTCGGTTGTGCTCCATGTTTCTGTGTGAGTGTTATTTGAGTCCAGCGTCTTTTCCCTTTTTTGGTCTGCAAATTCCACTCCCTCCTCACACTCTAGCAAACATTTGTTCCCAGATAATGTCAAGGAGAAGAGCCAGAAAGCAGACATCCCAACAGCTTAGCACGGCAGCTCAAAGGTGGAAATTTTATTACATTTTCCTTAACATGGTCCAGATGAAAAAATCAGACCAAGATGCCTCAAGTTTCCTTTGGCTCAGGATCCTTGTTTTCCTGGAATAGAGCACATAAAGGAACGTTGGGGCTGAGGTCAAGGCCAGGAAAGAGGGGCCCTCTGCCTCGGGCCTGCTCCTCTGCACCTGCAGGTTCTTCAGGCCTCGCCTTTCCAAGGACAGCTGCCATTCACCATCTCTACCACAGGTGTTCTCTCCTCTCCTCTTCCCTCTCCCTCCCTCCCTCTCTCCCTCTCTCCCTCTCTTTCTCTCTCTCTCTCTCTCTCTCTCTCTCTCTCTCTCTCTCTCTCTCTCTCTGCTGTAGTGCCAGGAATTAAACCCAGGGCTGCTCTACCACTGGGCCACACCCAGCCCTTTTTATTTGCATTCTGAGACAAGGTTTTGCTGAGCTGCCCAGGCTGGCCTGGGACTTGCCTTCCCCCTGCCTCAGCCCCCTGAGCTGCTGGTATTGCAGGTGTGCACTCCATGCCTCCTCTGTGTGTCCCCGGCCTGCTCTGTGTGCCCCCTGTGCGCCCTGCGCCTGCTCTGCCGCTTGCTCTTGCAGCTTCGTGGACTCTGTCTGATGCTGCCGCCGGGGTGCTTGCTTCCATGCCACTGCCACTCTTACGGCTGCTGTCACCATGCCAAGAGCCACCTTAGACACAAAAGGTAACGTCCCTCTTAGGACAGTTCTTGAGCCCAAGATCAACACTTATTTCATTTGCCCATGTGTAAGATGCTTCTTTCCTTTGCCAATAAAATAATAGAGTTGAATTCATTTGGGGAGGACTCATACCCTTTTCTCATTGTCTTGCTCAGATGTGCTTTGGCGACTTTGAACCAGCATCCCAAAATGGTCACCGGTCTGCCAGGGCTCTCAGGCCAGCTCTCTGGTTCCCAAGGCACCCTGCTCTTCCCCCTGGGCAGCGAGGTAGGCATTGCCTCCCCTTCCTTTGTTGGCAAGTCCTGAGGCCCCCCCCCCCCCATTTTAGGTAGATTGAGAAACAGACGTTCAACTTTGGCCCTTGTGTTGCCGGAGCTCCTGCACAGGATGAGTGGACCGGACCCTGACCAAGGGAGCCTGAGGCCTCTCACTGGGTAGGTTGCAGACCCCAGTGAGGAGGAGGCTCTAGAATGTGCAGTGTGACCATCACTTGCCACTGCTATGAGTTGGACACTCACTAGATCTCACGCAGGCAGCAAGGCTCCGGGACCCCCCGCCTCTTTCGTGTACCTTTGGCCCATCTCCTGCCGTCCAGTGTTTTGTTTAAACGATGCCAAACATTTGGAGGGTTGGCTGGAGTCTTCAGCTCTTTCACCCAGATGCTTGCAATCCTGTGGACGGTGGTGGAGGCTTGTTTATTACCCTGTATGTAATCACGCTGCGTCTGCACAATCTTCCTCCTCCAGATGACACTGGCGAAGTCGGTCAGTCACCCAGATGTCTCCAAATGTCAGGGTGTTTGTCATTGCCAAAGAACATCTGGATGCCTGTGCGTGTTTTTCAATTCTTATTCATGTCTTTGGCATAGATGCAGCCTTGGGTTTAGTTGCTCTGGATACAGAACAATAAATAGCCTTAATGGGGATGGGTGGACATTTAACAGAGATGCATTCACAGAGTTCCTGTGGCCAGAATCCCAGGTCTGTGCAAATGGAAAACTGTCACCATCTGAGGAAGTCTCCCAGAGAGACAACAGGGCTCTCTAGAGGCCTGTCCTTGCCAGGGGGGTTAGGAAGGTGGGTGCCATCAACTTTTATGTAGTGAGGACCCCCAGGGCTGGGGAATACATGTCCAAGGAAAATGAGAAACTTGGCAGCATTTATAGACCCAAAAATAAACCAGAAAAATAACACCCGTTAAATGGAGTGGGTACTAATAGATCTGAGGGAAACTGCCTGTCCTTCTGGTGCCTGAGACACACTCCCCTGCTCCTGGCCCTGCAAAACGCCCTCCTAGGGGCCGCCCTACCTCAGGGGCGCCACTTACTCCTGAAAGCCTACCTCCCGTTGGTCCAGCTGGCTGGCTGGCCCACTGCAGTGCAGAGACAGGTGGGCTCTGGCGACCAGGAGAGACCCGGGGTGCAGGAGGGCAGAGCTGGCCCTGGGAGAAGGTGGAGCCCAGGCAGAGCCCTGCAGAGAGGAGGCCCAGCCAGGCTGCTACTGGAGAGGGAGCCACGGGGTGGGGGGGAAGTGGCGAGTGCCAGCCCTGTAGGTGTGCTCAGCATGCGGAGGAGAAGGGTGGACGGTGGTCAGCACGTAGCTCCAGGGGAGGTGCCCTTGAGGACGAGATGCCCTTCCTCAGCACGTGTTTTATGGCAACTGGAATGATCTAGCAGAGAGGGAGCGGCTGGTGACCGGAGAGCAGAGCTGGTGTGAGGTCCTGGAGCAGGAGGGGCCTGGCCTGGCCTCTCTGTGGGCAAGCATGGGGGAGGTGCAGGTGCTGTTTCTGCCTTTCAGAACGGGCCTGGGGCACTGGGTCTGCAGGCTGGAGGGCAGGCGTGGGGGGGGCTGGAGATGGGGAGGCACTGTGCAGGAATGTACTGTGGAGGGGGTTACAGTGCAGGGATACACTGTGCATGGGGTGTATGGTGCAGGGGGTGTACTGCACAGGGCAGGTACTGCACGGGGCAGGTACTGCACAGGGGAGGTACTGTTCAGGGGGTGCACAGGGAGGTACTCTGCAGGGGGCACACAGTACAGTGGAGGGACGACACAGGGGAGGTGTACAGTGCAGTGATGTGCTGTGTGGGGGTGCATGGTGCAGGGGTGTACTGTGCAGGGGAAGTATTATGCAGGAAAGCCCAATATGCTGAACCTGAAATGCAATTTGTGTATAAGAAAACACACTTCTAAAGCCTGCAACGTGGAAGCTTCAGCATACTCACAGCATTGTGCCAACTACTATGTAAATCTAGAATTTCCTTCACCCAGTGGAAATGCTGTGCCCATTAGTGATGGCCCTGCTCTCCATGTCCCTGGCCCCAGGAGTCACTGCCATGTTCCTCTCACTCTGAATTTGCCTACACTAGACATTCCGTCTACACATGATCATGGACTACGTGGCCTTTCATGTCTCCTTCTTCCTCTTAGGACGACGTCTGAGGCTCACCCAGGTTGCAGCGTGTATCAGCCTGCCCTCCTTCTCATCCCAAGATGAGACACCATCCTATGGCTACAGCACACCGTCTTGTCCATTTGTCTGCTGCTGGGCGTGTGCGTCGTCTCCCCAGCTTGGCCATCTGGATGATGATGCCACACATACTCGTACAACATCATTTTTAATTCTTTGGGGCGTATGCCTAGACAGTCCCTGGGTCTCTGGTGACCTGCACGTTACTGTTTAGTGAGCTCCTAGCTGTGTCCTAGCACAGCTGCACCAGTCCCTCTTTCCCTGGGAACACTGGCCGCCCCAGTCTCTCCACAGCTGCCCAGTCCCTCCCCACCTCCTGCAGCACTCCCTGTTGGCCATCTTTCTAACCACAGCCGTGCCTGTGTCTGTGTGGAGTGCTGTCTTCATGTGGTTGGAGTTTCCTGAATGTGAGCGTGTTTCCAATGTTTCTTGGCCATTTTTGTATCTTCCTTGGAAAAGTCTCTCTTCCAATTCTTATGCATTTGTTGGGTTGGGCCATCTCTGTGGCTGAGTTGTGAGAGTCCTTTGTGAATGCTAGGCTTGTATCAGGTGTATGACACATTTAGTTTTGGTAAAGTGAAATTTGTCTATTTTTTCTTTGATGCTTTGGTGTTGTATCTAAGAAACCACAACCAAAGCTAAGGTCGTGAAATTTTACTTCAATATTATCCTCCAAGAGTTTTAAAGTTTTGTCTCTTACATTTAGGTCTTTGGTTTGTTTTGATTAATTCTTAAACATAGCATGAGACAGGGACTATGACAGTTCATGTTAAGTGCCAACTAGACTAGATCAGCAGATGCTCACACAGTAGATTCAGTGCTCGAGGTCTCCGTGAGGGTGTTTGGGGAAGAGAGGAGAACATGAATTCATGGATTGGATGGAGGCGAGGCCCCCCCAGGACAGGGGAGCATTCAGGGGCCGAATGGAGCGGGGAAGTGAGTTAGGCTGGAGCGGCTCTCTGCCTCCTGCCCGCTGTGTGCTGTGTGTGCTCTGCGTGCGAAGCCTGCAGACGTGCCCTGGACTCCCAGCAGCCTGTCTGGCTCTCGGGTCTTTGAACTGCACCAGGCAGCTGTCCTGGACCTCCAGCTCTCCGACAGCAGGTGGCGTGCTCCTCAGCCTCATGCTCCCTGAAGCAGTGTTCTGCACCCACGTTGACACAGGGCCCAGCTTCATCCTTTCACACCTCAAGTCCCGGGGACCTGGGAGCCTGGGGCCGGAGGATGGTAAGCTCAAGGCCAACCTGGGAAACTTAGTGAGGCCCTTTCCGTGGTCGAGCTTCCCTGGGTTTAGTCCCCAGTACCATTTAAAACAAGAAGAAAAAAGAAACAAATCCGTGTCTAACAGCCCCAGGGTTTCTAGACAGGAACGATTTCCCAGCATCACTGTGTCTGTTTTTATAAAAATGTGTCTACTTCGCTTCCTGCATCTGCTGTCCAGTTCCTGCCCGGACCCCTCTTTCCACCTCAGGAGTGAAGAACAAGGACCGTGGATCACCAGAGACGATTACCTGACCACGTGGCGTAGCGCGGATCCAGGCCTGTCAGTCTGGGTGGCTAAAGATCACCTTGCCCACCACTGAGGGTGAAAGTGACCATTTACCCAGGTCTCTGGGTTCTTTAAGCTGGATTCCAGGACCCAGTCAGTCACAAGATTTTCAGGGAAATGCTTGGGCTAAATCATAGAAAAGATCCTGGTGCCAGGGGCCTCCCAGGTAAGGGGCAGCCTGGGCTCACAGCATCCGGGCAGCCTGGGCAGGGACCTCTCCATCTTTCTGCCCTTCCTGGGGTTGGAATTGAACACAGCAGTGACCTTTGACCCTTTTACTCTACATGTGGGGCCAACATGCTGGGGACAGCAGAGCTGCTAGGTGGCACCTGGCTCCCTGACGGACCTCCCAGAGCCACGTCCCTCGTGGCCCTGGGCGTCCTCTTCTGGGCTGCCCCTCACAGCCTGTGTGTGTCCTCGGGGCTTCTCTGCTGGACAGCCGGGCTGGGCTCTGCGGGTCCGCTCCTCGTTCCCGGAGGCCGAGCTTTCCTCTGGGATGCTCCTGCGCCACGGGACGAGGAGCGTTCCTGGACTGCTCCACTCACTCCCTGACGGCACCGGGTGGGGCTCCTGCTCGTCTGGGCTGCCCCTCCTCCCACCGCGCTCACGAGTTGGCTGAGGCTCTTGCTCCTCAGGTGCCTTCTCTCTGCCTTTGAGATCCGTTTTCATAGGCTCTGAAACTGACACCGTCAGGAATTCTTTCTGACCTGATGCTTCCAGTAGCATCTGAGGAGAAAACGGCAGTTTCAGGGGATTCTGAAAGAGGGGGGCCTCGCTGCTCGGTGTCAGCCTCCCTCCCAGGTGCCACGGCCACGAAATTGGCAGAAGACCCTCGAGGACCTGTTCAGGGCTGCGGGGAAGACGCGCCCCAGGCCACACGGGGGAGGATGTGGGACAAGACCCTGTTGAAGGGAAGAAGGCCCCTTTCCCGGTCTGCACGTCTCAGGGAGCCGAGCTGACCGCGGTCCTCGGCTGACTCAGATGAAAACCCAGCCAAGCAGCCCCGGAGGAGAGCCTGGCGGGGTGACCGGCCGTTACCCACACCTCTGGGTTTCCACCAGGTCGGCGCGGGCTCCACCCACGCAGGGTGTGCTGTGACGGTTACCAACTTAGGGATGCCCCGCAGGAGGGGCACGTGACTTCCCAAGCCCCACAGAGAGTCTGTGATGCCGAGGACATGACACCCCAGCCACACCAGAGCCCCACCTGCCCTGGTCAGTGCTGTCGCGCCCAGCTTCCTCCTTATTCATGAAAATGGCTTGATTAGCGGCCCTGAAGGAGGATGGGACAGCAGGTGCATGCGGTGGAGTTCTGTGTGCAGAAGACTGGGTGGGCAGAGCCTGGGTTCACCCCAGGGTACAGCATATACAGCAGGTGGAAAGACCTGCACCAGGCAGGGTGGAAAGACCAGACAGCGAGTCCCCCAGAGGGGCTGCGTCCACCAAGCTCCAGCTCAGAGCAGCCCAGCCCTGCCATGTCCTGCTGCAGGGCGTCCCCTTTAAACCCAGGAGGAGGGCGCCAGGGGAGGTGCCTCGGGCGTGGAGCAGGGCCAGGTCTGCCGTGGGCCACGAGTACAGGCTTGTCTCCAGAGGGAGGACAACAGCCAGATGCGGTGGCTGGAGCAGCAGACCTGGGAGGCGGGAAGCCGATTCCCTGTGGTTTCTTGGACAAATCACTTCATCTTCTGGGATACAATGCGCGGCTTCTTAACCTAAAGGAGGGGTTTGGGCCAGAACAAGCCCAGGGCAAGTGCTGACATCCTGGGCTCCTGTTCTCCCCTCCTTTGCTCCTGCAATTTGACCGAGTGCCTGCCTGTGGTCTAGCAGTGGCTTTGGGTCATGGAGCACATAAAACAGAACAATAAAAAGGGAGGAGGAGGAGAACCCTGGCCATTTTTGAGTTTATGTCCTGGTGCAAGGAGAGGTGAAGCAGCAGTAAACATGCAGCTTAGTAAATGCCTGGAGGTGGGGAGGTGGCCCCAGGCTCCCGGCAGAGCCTGCAACGTGGAGGAGGAGCGGCGTTCGCAGTTTCAGATGGGGACTCCACAGGGCCTGACTTTAAAGAGAACACTTAGGCAAACCGTTGGCAAAGCGGGACACTGGCCACGCATGTCTGTGCCAAGGGCAGCTGCAGAGGGGCCAGCCGGGCAGAGTCCGAGGCAGGAGCTCGCTGGCCCCTGCAGCAGCCAGCAGGGAGATCCAGGACTTGCATCTTACAAGTGAGAGGGAGCCCCCAGGGCTTTGAGCAGAGGACGACGTGGCCCCTTGTACCTTAGAAGGATCATACTGACTCCATGGAGCATAGGCTGCAGGGAAAGGCCAGGGTGGAAGAGGGAGGTGAGCGGGAGACCACTGAGAGGTCCTGGGTGAGAGATGGTATGGACTGAGCAGTCTGGCCGAGTGTAGGGCTGTGGAAGAGAGCCTGATAAATGCGCACAAGTCCTGTGTCCATAGAAAATAAAACGAATAAAGCATGTAAGAGAGGAGCACAGTGGGGGGGGGGCAAGAGGGGCCTTGGGTTAGTATACAGGAAGAGCCTGGGCTCCTGGGGGGGAGCAGGGCTCTGGGTGTGCTGTGCAGGAAGCAGAGCCTGGGCTCCTGGAGGCTGAGTGTGGGTGGGGGAGCGGAGGGGACAGTGGCTGGTGTTTCTAGACCTAGAAACAGGAAGGGCAACCACCCGAGCCCGAGACGGGCCAGGTCTGCAGGCCTACTGAGGGCAGGCGAGGGGCTCAGAGGCTCAGTGTTGGTGTGCGTTCAGGTGTTGGCCACACACAGGGTGTCAGTGTGGACCACACCAGGGATGGGGGGTCAGTGGGGGTCACACCAGGGATGGGGGGTCAGTGTGGGTCACACCAGGGATGGGGGGTCAGTGTGGACCACACCAGGGATGGGGGGTCAGTGTGGACCACACCAGGGATGGGGGTCAGTGTGGGTCACACCAGGGATGGGGGTCAGTGTGGGTCACACCAGGGATGGGGGGTCAGTGTGGACCACACCAGGGATGGGGGGTCAGTGTGGGTCACACCAGGGATGGGGGGTCAGTGGGGTCACACCAGGGATGGTGGGTCAGTGTGGGTCACACCAGGGATGGGGGGTCAGTGTGGACCACACCAGGGATGGGGGGTCTGTATGGTCACACCAGGGATTGGGGGTCAGTGTGGACCACACCAGGGATGGGGGGTCAGTGTGGGTCACACCAGGGATGGGGGGTCATTGTGGGCCACACCGGGGATGGGGGGTCAGTGGGGGTCACACCAGGGATGGGGGGTCAGTGTGGACCACACCAGGGATGGGGGGTCAGTGTGGACCACACCAGGGATGGGGGGTCAGTGTGGACCACACCAGGGATGGGGGGTCAGTGTGGGTCACACCAGGGATGGGGGGTCAGTGGGGGTCACACCAGGGATGGGGGGTCAGTGTGGACCACACCAGGGATGGGGGGTCAGTGTGGACCACACCAGGGATGGGGGGTCAGTGGGGGTCACACCAGGGATGGGGGGTCAGTGTGGGTCACACCAGGGATGGGGGGTCAGTGTGGACCACACCAGGGATGGGGGGTCAGTGGGGGTCACACCAGGGATGGGGGGTCAGTGTGGGTCACACCAGGGATGGGGGGTCAGTGTGGACCACACCAGGGATGGGGGTCAGTGTGGGTCACACCAGGGATGGGGGTCAGTGTGGGT
Organism: Spermophilus citellus; assembly: GCF_964194105.1. Lineage (NCBI taxonomy): Eukaryota > Metazoa > Chordata > Mammalia > Rodentia > Sciuridae > Spermophilus > Spermophilus citellus. The sequence continues at coordinate 165,196,991 of NC_138187.1, forward strand.
CACACCAGGGATGGGGGGTCAGTGTGGGTCACACCAGGGATGGGGGGTCAGTGTGGGTCACACCAGGGATGGGGGGTCAGTGTGGACCACACCAGGGATGGGGGGTCAGTGTGGGTCACACCAGGGATGGGGGGTCAGTGTGGACCACACCAGGGATGGGGGGTCAGTGTGGGTCACACCGGGGATGGGGGGTCAGTGTGGACCACACCAGGGATGGGGGTCAGTGTGGGTCACACCAGGGATGGGGGGTCAGTGTGGCTCACACCAGGGATGGGGGGTCAGTGTGGGTCACACCAGGGATGGGGGGTCAGTGTGGGTCACACCAGGGATGGGGGGTCAGTGTGGCTCACACCAGGGATGGGGGGTCAGTGTGGCTCACACCAGGGATGGGGGGTCAGTGTGGGTCACACCAGGGATGGGGGGTCAGTGTGGGTCACACCAGGGATGGGGGTCAGTGTGGGTCACACCAGGGATGGGGGGTCAGTGTGGACCACACCAGGGATGGGGGGTCAGTGGGGGTCACACCAGGGATGGGGGGTCAGTGTGGGTCACACCAGGGATGGGGGGTCAGTGGGGGTCACACCAGGGATGGGGGGTCAGTGTGGACCACACCAGGGATGGGGGGTCAGTGTGGACCACACCAGGGATGGGGGGTAAGTGTGGACCGCACCAGGGATGGGGGGTCAGTGTGGGTCACACCAGGGATGGGGGGTCAGTATGGTCACACCAGGGATCGGGGGTCAGTGTGGGCCACACCGGGGATGGGGGGTCAGTGTGGGTCACACCAGGGATGGGGGGTCAGTGTGGGTCACACCAGGGATGGGGGGTTAGTGTGGACCGCACCAGGGATGGGGGGTCAGTGTGGGTCACACCAGGGATGGGGGGTCAGTATGGTCACACCAGGGATCGGGGGTCAGTGTGGGCCACACCAGTGATGGGGAGTCAGTGGGGGTCACACCAGGGATGGGAGGTCAGTGTGGGTCACACCAGGGATGGGGGGTTAGTGTGGGTCACACCAGGGATGGGGGGTCAGTATGGTCACACCAGGGATCGGGGGTCAGTGTGGGTCACACCAGGGATGAGGGGTCAGTGTGGACCACACCAGGGATGGGGGGTCAGTGTGGGTCACACCAGGGATGGGGGGTCAGTATGGTCACACCAGGGATCGGGGGTCAGTGTGGGTCACACCAGGGATGAGGGGTCAGTGTGGACCACACCAGGGATGGGGGGTCAGTATGGTCACACCAGGGACCCCGGTCAGTGTGGGCCACACCCAGGATGGGGTGTCAGTGTGGTCACACCAGGGATGGGGGGTCAGTGTGGACCACACCAGGGATGGGGGGTCAGTGTGGGTCACACCAGGGATGGGGGGTCAGTATGGTCACACCAGGGATCGGGGGTCAGTGTGGGTCACACCAGGGATGAGGGGTCAGTGTGGGCCACACCCAGGATGGGGGGTCAGTATGGTCACACCAGGGACCCCGGGTCAGTGTGGGCCACACCGGGGATGGGGGGTCAGTGTGGGTCACACCAGGGATGGGGGGTCAGTGTGGGTCACACCAGGGATGGGGGGTCAGTATGGTCACACCGGGGATGGGGGGTCAGTGTGGGTCACACCAGGGATGGGGGGTCAGTGTGGACCACACCAGGGATGGGGGGTCAGTGTGGACCACACCAGGGATGGGGGGTAAGTGTGGACCGCACCAGGGATGGGGGGTCAGTGTGGGTCACACCAGGGATGGGGGGTCAGTATGGTCACACCAGGGATCGGGGGTCAGTGTGGGCCACACCGGGGATGGGGGGTCAGTGTGGGTCACACCAGGGATGGGGGGTCATTGTGGGCCACACCGGGGATGGGGGGTCAGTGTGGGTCACACCAGGGATGGGGGGTCAGTGTGGACCACACCAGGGATGGGGGGTCAGTGTGGGTCACACCAGGGATGGGGGGTCAGTATGGTCACACCAGGGATCGGGGGTCAGTGTGGGTCACACCAGGGATGAGGGGTCAGTGTGGACCACACCAGGGATGGGGGGTCAGTATGGTCACACCAGGGACCCCGGTCAGTGTGGGCCACACCCAGGATGGGGGGTCAGTATGGTCACACCAGGGACCCCGGGTCAGTGTGGGCCGCACCGGGGATGGGGGGTCAGTATGGTCACACCAGGGACCCCGGTCAGTGTGGGCCACACCTGGGATGGGGTGTCAGTGTGGTCACACCAGGGACCCCGGGTCAGTGTGGGCCACACCGGGGGAGGGGGTCAATATAGCCACAGTGGTGTCAGGCAATGGAGACTTAAGGCCCAGCTGGGAGACAAGCACATGTCAGCCTTGCCCCAAGACCTTGTGGGTGTGTTGATTGGGGACTCAGTGCTTTTTACCCCCCAGGGTTCTGTACTTTCGGTGTGTGTGGTCCTCACCAGTGTCACTGTCACGCCACCACTGGCCTTGCTGGGGTGAAGGCACTTTGCAAATCCTGTTTGTCATCTGAGTGCTGACCCAAGTCCACCAGACCTGCTCAGGTTGCTCACTGAGTTAACCATGCTATGTAGAATGGACCATGCTATGTAGCCTAATGGCCACTGTCCCTGGCACCTCAGGAGAGAAAAGTCATAGGCATCAATCTTATTTTTGTGGTGCTGGAGGTCGAACCTGGGGCCCTGCCAGGCACAGCTGTGCTGCCAGTCCAGTGGTATTGACGTGAAGTCACTTCCCTGGGGCTTAGAAATGCATGTCATGCTTACAGCAGCGTTCTCCTTAGTTCCTGACTTACTGTTTGTCTGAAACGCAACCTTGGTCCTCTTGGAATAGGTGCAGCCATTGGGTTTGAAAGTCGGCCGACTCCAGGGTCCCGGCTGTTCCTTTTTCACAGGGTGGCACACAGCTCGGCAGGGCACATTCCCAGGGCAGCACATTCGCCTGGGGCAGTCTGCAGGTGTCCATGCCGAGACACACTTTGCCGTCCATGGGCAGAGCTGTGCACTCCTGGTCATCACTGCCCTGCTGTGAGGCTCCACTGAGGCCTCTGCCTCTCCTCTGGTCTGTGCACTGGCTTCCCCTGTGTGCCCCCTTTCAAGACCGGGGACCTCAGTGTGCTGCTTCTTTCTCTCCGTTTGGTCTTCCTGTTCTGCGGCCCTGGGCTGATCTGGGTGGGCAGGTTAGAGGAAAGGGTGGCTGCTCTTCCAGCCCCTCAGGGCCCAGGACACAGGCAGGGGCTCTCTCGGGCTCTTCCTTCTCCAACTTGTGCTCTACAGCTGCTGCTCAGCACGCTGATGGCCTGGGGAACGCTGAGGTGACCACCTCCTGCCCTCTCCTGGCCTTGTCCAGGTGGCCCGCAGCTCCTTCTCCTGGCCTTCCCACGAGGAGCAGGCTGCATGTCCCAGCAGTGCCCCTTGAAGGACAGACCTGAGCGGTGCTGGGGTAGGCTCCTGCTCAGAGCCTCACATGGGGGTCCAGCCTTCCCGTTGCCTGTGGTCTTCCAATTTCCAACTTAGAGTTCTCTCTCCCAGCCTCCCTGTGTGGTGTGGAGTGAGCAGATGATTATTTTTCTAAATAATTCATTCAAGCACTGTGGCTGATGGGCGTGTAAACCAAAACTCTTGTCTCTCCTCTCAGCTTTGCTGTGGCCCCCTTCCCTGGTGGGGTGCAACCGTGGTACGGTTTAGAGGTGGGAGAGAGCAGTTCACAGAGGAGGAGAGCCGGTGGAGCCGGATTCAGGGGCGTCTTCCCAGCCGTTCACCCAAACCTCTCCAACCCGTGCCTGACCTCCAGCTCGGCTTCCTAGGCCTCCGGTCTCACCCCTGTGGAGCCCTGTCACCACAGCTTCCAGGCCACCAGGGAAGGCCCCTCCTACCAGCATGGTACCTTCTCGGTGAGGCAGGCAAGTGTGTGTCACGCCCATGCCCACACCCTTAGGGGAGGGTGTGAGGTGCTTGGCCCCTGCAAATCCAGGCTTGCTGAGCTGCATGTCCGCATTGTGCCAGGTGCTGGGTGGGCAGCTGGGAGGTGCTGCAGCCCTGCTGCCTCTCACAGCAGCACCCGACCCCACCGTGATAGCCACGGCAGTGTGCTCTCCCCAGGGTAGGCACCCCACGGAACGCCTCCCACAGGAGTTTCATCCAATCTTGGCAGTACCAGGAGGGCAGACTCACCTCCAGTTCACAGTCTGCAGAGACAAAGCTCGAGATTAAGGGACTTGCCCAAGGCTTTCCAACCAGCCGTGAGTGTCGGATTCAGAGTTGAACCGAGGGCCTGGGTTCTCTGACTTCAACACGCTGAGCCCCTCGCTGCAAACCCATGAAACGCACATCCAAGAGACAAACACAGGCTGTCCCGTGGACTTGTTCATCATTACAATCCCACATGTGAGTGGCACATAGCAGGCGCGTCCAGCGCCCTGCACACGGCCACGCAGCCGCCAGCTCGCTGACTCACTGCCCGTGTTGACCAGTGCCGCTCACCTTGCTCCACCCGGTGACCCCTGTCGTCCTCCTGAGGTGATTGTCTCCCCTGAGCTCATCTAGGGCAAAATGGGAATTTCCCAGGACGCCCACCGGCTGCTCCTTGGGGGGCCAAGAGCAGCTTCTTGCATGTTCAGAAACGAGGACACGACGCTGACCGCTGTGCTGCGTGGGCTCCCTCAGTCCTGTTCTGTGGGGGAATCTCCTTCTCACAAGGTCTGCTTTGGCAGACAGGAGACCTGGAGGCAGTGAGTCAGGAAATGCTGGGAAAGAACTCGCAAGAAGCTGCTCTCGAGTGACGTCACCTCCAGGGCTGGCTGAGGCTGAGCTGTTGTGAACGACAGGTCTCAGGGCTTCCACGCCCAGTAAACCACGCTTATCAGCTTGCAGGAGAGACGCTTTCTCTGACAGCAAGGCAGTAACCTTCAAGAAATAGTTGTCCCTCACGTGGTGAGTCCCTGGTGGGCACAGTCATTCTCAGGCGTCGCGCCCCAGGGGTGGCTGTGATGAGGGGTCACGGAAAGGTGGCTGGGCCTTCGCTGTGTGTGGGGGGGTGGAGGAGGCATTTCCCACCATCCCACGCAGGACCCAGATGGGGTCTGGAGCACGGCTGTGCCAGGGCTCATGGCCAGCACCCCCAGGCGCGGTCCAGGAGACACCCTGGCCCAGGAGGGGAAGACACTTCGCTCTCCCTTATGCAGGGAACAGGAGCAGGAAGGATGCTGACAGAAGAACAGCGCTTTCCCGCTGTCCCGTCCCTCCTGGGGGCGCGTGGGGAGACCTGGCGAACGCTGAGCTGGCCAGTGGTGAAGCACTGGGGCTCCATGTGTCTCCCCTCAGGAGCTGACCCATCCCAGGAGCCCTGAGAGTGAGGTGGTCACTCCTGTCTTGCGGGTGAGGCCACCGAAGCTCAGAGTGTGGATCCACCATCCTACAAAATCATGGATTTGTGGCATCTTAGGCTTCGCAGGCACTTCAGAAATGAGACGGTCGGACTCAGTTCAAACCGGCTTCCTTGAACTCAGCTTTGGTGAACACTCAGTGCCTGTCTGTGCCCGGCACCGTGCCAGACACAGGGGATGAAAACAGGGCTGGGAATCGTCTCTCAGGCCTTCGGCTGGAGCCTCGGCCTGGCGAGCAGGGGACACACACCAGGTGGAGGGGACAGCGCAGCCTGGGCTGGAGCTGTCGGCCCACCAGAAGGCTAGGTGTGGGCAGCCGTGGTCCAGAGGATCCCTGGGGCTGACCCAGGAGCAGGAGAGGACAGCAGCTGGCCGGCAGCAGGGAATGGCAGGCCGTGGGGCAAGTGTGAGCCAGGACTGAGGTGCCGGGGGTGGGGGGGTGGGGGGTGGCCTTCCTGGGACGCAGGAGGAGAGTGTGGCAGGGGGAGGGGCTGGTAGGAAGCTGGAAAGGGGTGAGGATGAGGACCGGGAGGGCTTTGAGGGCCATGCTAAGGGTCTGGATGATGCTCTCCTGTAGCAGAAGGTGCATCCACAGAGCTAACCAACGATGACAACGGGCAGTGTTTGCTGAGCACTTACCACAGGCATGTGCCTTGCTGCAGCTAGCAGCTCAGTCAACGTGGTGAAACCTGCCTGAGGAAAGGATTTTAGTAATGCGGAAACAAGAGTTAGGGAGCTGAGGTGGTCTGAGGGGTCTGAGTTAGAGCCGGATCTCTAACTGTGCCTGGCTTCAGTGGCTGTTTAGAAGATCACCAGAGCACTGTGGGGAGTGGGTGTTAGGGTCTGGGGTGTCCCCCAGATCTCACTTGTGACGCAATGCAAGAATGTTCAGATGTGAAACGATTAGGAGAACTGTAATCTAATTAGTGGATTAATCCACTTGAGTGGATTAACTGGGTAGTAACTGTAGGCAGGTGGGGTGGGGCTTATACTTCATCCCTGATGAGCAGAGCTTTCTCTCTCTGCTATCTTCATTGGTGACAGCTCCGATGTCCATCAGTGTTGGTTTAATTGCCTTTAGTCAAACCAAGGCTGTGCATCTAGAAGTCAAAAATGGCAGGGTGGGGCAGGCAGGACAAGCAGAGACCACAATACCACCCCACCTGGCAGAATGGACCCCAGAATTGCTCCAACTGCAAGCCAATTAAATGTGGGCAGTGGAATTGTGAATATGCTGGTTAAAGAGATGAAAATGGTGGAACTATAAATCAGTTTATTTAAATGCACTTTTTTGATAGCAGAGTATAGGCATATCATTAGCTTGTAAATGTGTCTAATAAGCCTGTCTTCACTAATATGCCAAAAAGGGTCTAATTAACTTTTTTTTCCTCCCGTTAGACAGTAGTGTGAGGATCCCTGATCACATTTCCACACTATCTTTTTAGCATCAGCAAAGCAGCACTAAAACTGCCCCTGTGACATCTATAAAAATGCTAGTTTATAATTAGGATGATCTTGGCTTGAACAATAATGTTGCAATTTGTAGCCATGGCTTCTGCTTCTCCTTAATTTTAATGTATTAGCCCACAATGCTCTGGAGATTTCTAGGCAGACTGGCCTGTTTCCGTTTCCAAAATTGCTGGCATTATACACGTTGAGGTTAAGGAAGAAGCAGCAGCTGCAATTTTCTTTTTTTTTCCCTGAGAAAGGAACACTGATGAGACCAGCTGAGTGTGACGTCCCCTGCTTCCTCCTTAACCCCTTGTCTGAATCCAAGGACCACATTTTGTAGACAATGCTGATGATAAGCAGGAATCACAAACAAGTGATCCGGTGTTTCCCGGTGATTCCACTACAGAAATGTGAGTTGCTTCCCACCAGAATCTAGGGTCTGAAAAAGTCTGTCATGGACTCCGCATTTCCCTCCTTTAGCCATGTAAGTCTTTGTAGACTCTGGATATTGAAACAAAAGAGGAATTTTCTTTCAAAACACATCACTTGAGCCTGCCATGTGTCCTTTGTTTTACTTGGGATGCAGTCTACCCTGTTGATTAAAATAGGGATTTTACTACTGAAGGAAACAGACAGTCTGTGGACAGGCTCTGGGAGATCCATGAACACCTTAAAATACAAGGCATTTTTAATGACACCAGAATTATCTGCAAGGGAGTGACCCATGCCCAGACCTACGTTTCTTCATTGAAGAACATGACTCCCAAGAGATTGAGTGGGATTGTGAATCTGCACATCTTAAAAGAACTTTGATAATTCTATTGGGGAGAACATTCAAGGTGTTCCTCAGATGGTCAAATGAGTCTGTGATGCTGAGAAGTCGAGAATCATTGTTGAAAGCCTGACATTCCAGATGATCCCTCATCATCTGCTGCAAAGGCTTCGTTTCCAACCTGCTGTCCTGTCGTGGGATCGAGAGGCTCAATAAATAGGTCATTCTTTTTTATCTGAATCCCAAGACAAAGTGCAAGTAAACACCATGACATATCCTATCTATTTGGACGTAGTTTTTCCTTGACTGGGGCATTAGCTTGATTGCAAATGACCAGTGACTGTGTTTCCAGAACTCTACGGCTATTTTAGCCAGCTTCTTGTTGTTGCTTTTTATGTTTCCCTGGAGTGTCATAGCCCACTATTTTGGTATCAGATTTTTTGTCATCTCTTTCAGTTATTTACCCTTAGGCTTCCACTATGTGATACAGTCAGAACCAGAGTGCTACTATTTTAAAGAATAATATAATCATTAAGTTATGGATGGAGAATGGACTTCAGAAGTCATTTTTCCCAGGTCCTAGGATTTTCATGAGAAAGTGAAGGCTTCCTCCTGGGAAGGAGAGAGGACTTTTCTGGAGTCACATGAGCACAGATCTAGGTGCAACCCCCAGACATCAATTTGGCCGAGGTGGTGCAGCCGGCAGGACTGGAGCAGTCCCAGCACCGAGGCCGTCTGGCACACCCTTGACCTTGCCTTCACGCCCAGAAAGATACTCTCCAAGACACAAGACAATGAAAATGCCTGACAGAAAAAATGAAGACAGAATTTTAAAATCTGCAACGGGAAATGACAGGTCATATTTAGAGGTCAGACCATCCAAATTTCAATTGATTTCTCCACCCATAACCTAAAAGCCAGGAGGGCTTGGAATAATATATACCAAACCCTGAAAGAAAACAGCGACAATCAAAATTACTCTATCCTGAAAAACTATCCTTCAGAATTGAAAATGAAATAAAACAATTCATAACCATTAAGCCTTCACTAGAAAACATATTTAATGAGATATTTCATGCAGAAGAAATAAAAAATAAAAATGAAAACCAGCATTGGGAAGAGTTGCACTAGGAAAATAGACAATTAACGTGGAATCAAGTCTGAATTAGGCATTAGAAATAAATCTAAATGGCAGGAAATAAAAATTCTTTCTCATTAATAACATTGGGTGTAAATGGTTTAAACTTGTCAATCAAAAGACATAGACTGGCAGAATGGATTAAAAATGAGACCCGGTCATATGTTGTTTAGAAGAGACCCACTTTCCCACAAAAACATCCACAGACCGAAAGGGAAAGGACGGGAAGAGACAAGGAGTGCAGATGGAGATGAAAGGCAAGCAGCTTGGTTACTCTCCTGTCAGACGAGACAGACTCAGGCCACAGTGAGCAGAAGGCACAGAGAAGGACACTTCATCATGGGTAAAGGAATCATCCAACAACAAGATAGAATCACTGTGAGTGTTTGTGCCCCAAACAATGGTGCAAATATGTACATAAAATAAATCTTTCTCAAATAAAAAATCAAATACACCACAATGTAATAATACTGGGTGATTCCAACACCTCTCTCATGAAGGCAGTTCTAAGAAAGTTTATAGCCCTGAATAACTGCACTGAGAAAATAGAAAGACATCAAATAAATAATCTAATGTTATACCTATTGTGATTAGAAAGAGAAGTACAAACTAATACAAAAATTACTAGACGGCAGGAAATAATTAAGAGCTGAAATTAATGAAATAATACAAAAACAATTCATGAAACAAAGAGTTAGCTCTTTAAAAAGATAACCAAGATTCATAAATGCTTAGCCAAACTAAATGGAAGAGGGAAACAGAAGACCCAAATCAACTAAATTAGATATGAAAACAGAGATATCACTGCAGACTCTTCTGAAATCCAGAGGATCCCCAGAAATTATCTTGAAAATTCATATTACAATAAGCTGGACAATCTTGACGATATTGACAGATCCCTAGAGACATACGAACCACCCAAGTTGGGCCTGTCTAAGAGGCAAGTTCACAGTGCTGTTGCTACATCAATGCACACGTGGCTCAGGATACTGAAGACCTGGTAAGACTGTATCAAGGTGGCCTAGGATACTGAAGACCTGGTAAGACTGTATCAAGGTGGCCTAGAATACAGAAGACCTAGACAGACTGTATCAAGGTGGCTTAGGATAGAGAAGACCTAGACAGACTGTATCAAGGTGGCCTAGGATACAGAAGACCTAGACAGACTGTATCAAGGTGGCCTAGGATACAGAAGACCTAGACAGACTGTATCAAGGTGGCCTAGGATACAGAAGACCTAGACAGACTGTATCAAGGTGGCCTAGGATACAGAAGACCTAGACAGACTGTATCAAGGTGGCCTAGGATACAGAAGACCTACACAGACTGTATCAAGGTGGCCTATTATAAGAAGAACCACACAGACTGTATCAAGGTGGCCTAGGATATAGAAGACCTAGACAGACTGTATCAAGGTGGCCTAGGATACAAAAGACCTAGACAGACTGTATCAAGGTGGCTTAGGATTCAGAAGACCTAGACAGACTGTATCAAGGTGGCCTAGGATACAGAAGACCTAGACAGACTGTATCAAGGTGGCCTAGGATACAGAAGACCTAGACAGACTGTATCAAGGTGGCCTAGGATACAGAAGACCTACACAGACTGTATCAAGGTGGCCTAAGATACAGAAAAACTAGACAGACTGTATCAAGGTGGCCTAGGATACAGAAGACCTAGACAGACTGTATCAAGGTGGCCTAGGATACAGAAGACCTAGACAGACTGTATCAAGGTGGCCTAGGATACAAAAGACCTAGACAGACTGTATCAAGGTGGCCTAGGATACAGAAGACCTAGACAGACTGTATCAAGGTGGCCTAAGATACAGAAAAACTAGACAGACTGTATCAAGGTAGCCTAGGATACAGAAGACCTACACAGACTGTATCAAGGTGGCCTAGGATACAGAAGACCTAGACAGACTGTATCAAGGTGGCCTAGGATACAGAAGACCTAGACAGACTGTATCAAGGTGGCCTAAGATACAGAAAAACTAGACAGACTGTATCAAGGTGGCTTAGGATTCAGAAGACCTAGACAGACTGTATCAAGGTGGCCTAGGATACAGAAGACCTAGACAGACTGTATCAAGGTGGCCTAGGATACAGAAGACCTAGACAGACTGTATCAAGGTGGCCTAAGATACAGAAAAACTAGACAGACTGTATCAAGGTAGCCTAGGATACAGAAGACCTACACAGACTGTATCAAGGTGGCCTAGGATACAGAAGACCTAGACAGACTGTATCAAGGTGGCCTAGGACACAGAAGACCTAGACAGAGTGTATCAAGGTGGCCTAGGATAAGAAGACCCACACAGACTGTATCAAGGTGGCCTAGGATACAGAAGACCTACACAGACTGTATCAAGGTGTCCTAGGATACAGAAGACCAACACAGACTGTATCAAGGTGGTCTAGGATACAGAAGACCTAGACAGACTGTATCAAGGTGGCCTAGGATACAGAAGACCTAGACAGACTGTATCAAGGTGGCCTAGGATACAGAAGACCTAGACAGACTGTATCAAGGTGGCCTAGGATACAGAAGACCTAGACAGACTGTATCAAGGTGGCTTAGGATACAGAAGACTGAGACAGACTGTATCAAGGTGGCCTAGGATACAGAAGACCTAGACAGAGTGTATCAAGGTGGCCTAGGACACAGAATACCTAGACAGACTGTATCAAGGTGGCCTAGGATACAGAAGACCTAGACAGACTGAATCAAGGTGGCCTAGGATACAAAAGACCTAGACAGACTGTATCAAGGTGGCCTAGGACACAGAAGACCTAGACAGACTGAATCAAGGTGGCCTAGGATACAAAAGACCTAGAAAGACTGTATCAAGGTGGCCTAGGACACAGAAGACCTACACAGACTGTATCAAGGTGGCCTAGGATACAGAAGATCTACACAGACTGTATCAAGGTGTCCTAGGATACAGAAGACCTAGACAGACTATATCAAGGTGGCTTAGGATTCAGAAGACCTAGACAGACTGTATCAAGGTGGCCTAGGATACAGAAGACCTAGACAGACTGTATCAAGGTGGCCTAGGATACAGAAGACCTAGACAGCCTGTTTCAAGGTGGCCTAAGATACGGAAGACCTAGACAGACTGTATCAAGGTGGCTTAGGATACAGAAGACCTAGACAGACTGTATATAGGTGGCCTAGGACACAGAAGACCTAGACAGACTGAATCAAGGTTGCCTAGGACACAGAAGACCTAGACAGACTGAATCAAGGTGGCCTAGGATACAGAAGACCTAGACAGACTGAATCAAGGTGGCCTAGGACACAGAAGACCTAGACAGACTGTATCAAAGTGGCCTAGGATACAGAAGACCTAGACAGACTGTATCAAGGTGGCGTAGGATACAGAAGACCTAGACAGACTGAATCAAGGTGGCCTAGGATACAGAAGACCTAGACAGAGTGTATCAAGGTGGCCTAGGATACAAAAGACCTAGACAGACTGTATCAAGGTGGCCTAGGACACAGAAGACCTAGACAGACTGTATCAAAGTGGCCTAGGATACAGAAGACCTAGACAGACTGTATCAAAGTGGCCTAGGATACAGAAGACCTAGACAGACTGTATCAAGGTGGCGTAGGATACAGAAGACCTAAACAGACTGAATCAAGGTGGCCTAGGATACAGAAGACCTAGACAGAGTGTATCAAGGTGGCCTAGGATACAAAAGACCTAGACAGACTGTATCAAGGTGGCCTAGGACACAGAAGACCTAGACAGACTGTATCAAGGTGGCCTAGGACACAGAAGACCTAGACAGACTGTATCAAAGTGGCCTAGGACGCAGAAGACCTAGACAGACTGTATCAAGGTGGCCTAGGATACAGAAGACCTAGACAGAGTGAATCAAGGTGGCCTAGGACACAGAAGACCTAGACAGACTGTATCAAGGTGGCCTAGGATACAGAAGACCAGAACAGACTGTATCAAGGTGGCGTAGGATACAGAAGACCTAGACAGACTGAATCAAGGTGGCCTAGGATACAGAAGACCTAGACAGACTGTATCAAGGTGGCCTAGGATACAAAAGACCTAGACAGACTGTATCAAGGTGGCGTAGGATACAGAAGAACTAGACAGACTGAATCAAGGTGGCCTAGGATGCAAAAGACCTAGACAGACTGTATCAAGGTGGCCTAGGACACAGAAGACCTAGACAGACTGAATCAAGGTGGCCTAGGATACAGAAGACCTAGACAGACTGTATCAAGGTGGCCTAGGACACAGAAGACCTAGACAGACTGAATCAAGGTGGCCTAGGATACAGAAGACCTAGACAGACTGTATCAAGGTAGCCTAGGATACAGAAGACCTAGACAGCCTGTATCAAGGTGGCCTAAGATACAGAAGACCTAGACAGACTGTATCAAGGTGGCTTAGGATACAGAAGACCTAGACAGACTGTATCAAGGTGGCCTAGGACACAGAAGACCTAGACAGACTGAATCAAGGTTGCCTAGGACACAGAAGACCTAGACAGACTGAATCAAGGTGGCCTAGGATACAGAAGACCTAGACAGACTGAATCAAGGTGGCCTAGGACACAGAAGACCTAGAGAGACTGTATCAAAGTGGCCTAGGATACAGAAGACCTAGACAGACTGTATCAAGGTGGCGTAGGATACAGAAGACCTAAACAGACTGAATCAAGGTGGCCTAGGATACAGAAGACCTAGACAGAGTGTATCAAGGTGGCCTAGGATACAAAAGACCTAGACAGACTGTATCAAGGTGGCCTAGGACACAGAAGACCTAGACAGACTGTATCAAGGTGGCCTAGGACACAGAAGACCTAGACAGACTGTATCAAAGTGGCCTAGGACGCAGAAGACCTAGACAGACTGTATCAAGGTGGCCTAGGATACAGAAGACCTAGACAGAGTGAATCAAGGTGGCCTAGGACACAGAAGACCTAGACAGACTGTATCAAGGTGGTCTAGGATACAGAAGACCTAGACAGAGTGTATCAAGGTGGCCTAGGATACAAAAGACCTAGACAGACTGTATCAAGGTGGCCTAGGACACAGAAGACCTAGACAGACTGTATCAAAGTGGCCTAGGATACAGAAGACCTAGACAGACTGTATCAAAGTGGCCTAGGATACAGAAGACCTAGACAGACTGTATCAAGGTGGCGTAGGATACAGAAGACCTAAACAGACTGAATCAAGGTGGCCTAGGAAACAGAAGACCTAGACAGAGTGTATCAAGGTGGCCTAGGATACAAAAGACCTAGACAGACTGTATCAAGGTGGCCTAGGACACAGAAGACCTAGACAGACTGTATCAAGGTGGCCTAGGACACAGAAGACCTAGACAGACTGTATCAAAGTGGCCTAGGACGCAGAAGACCTAGACAGACTGTATCAAGGTGGCCTAGGATACAGAAGACCTAGACAGAGTGAATCAAGGTGGCCTAGGACACAGAAGACCTAGACAGACTGTATCAAGGTGGCCTAGGATACAGAAGACCAGAACAGACTGTATCAAGGTGGCGTAGGATACAGAAGACCTAGACAGACTGAATCAAGGTGGCCTAGGATACAGAAGACCTAGACAGACTGTATCAAGGTGGCCTAGGATACAAAAGACCTAGACAGACTGTATCAAGGAGGCGTAGGATACAGAAGAACTAGACAGACTGAATCAAGGTGGCCTAGGATGCAAAAGACCTAGACAGACTGTATCAAGGTGGCCTAGGACACAGAAGACCTAGACAGACTGAATCAAGGTGGCCTAGGATACAGAAGACCTAGACAGACTGTATCAAGGTGGCCTAGGACACAGAAGACCTAGACAGACTGAATCAAGGTGGCCTAGGATACAGAAGACCTAGACAGACTGTATCAAGGTAGCCTAGGATACAGAAGACCTAGACAGCCTGTATCAAGGTGGCCTAAGATACAGAAGACCTAGACAGACTGTATCAAGGTGGCTTAGGATACAGAAGACCTAGACAGACTGTATCAAGGTGGCCTAGGACACAGAAGACCTAGACAGACTGAATCAAGGTTGCCTAGGACACAGAAGACCTAGACAGACTGAATCAAGGTGGCCTAGGATACAGAAGACCTAGACAGACTGAATCAAGGTGGCCTAGGACACAGAAGACCTAGAGGGACTGTATCAAAGTGGCCTAGGATACAGAAGACCTAGACAGACTGTATCAAGGTGGCGTAGGATACAGAAGACCTAGACAGACTGAATCAAGGTGGCCTAGGATACAGAAGACCTAGACAGAGTGTATCAAGGTGGCCTAGGATACAAAAGACCTAGACAGACTGTATCAAGTTGGCCTAGGACACAGAAGACCTAGACAGACTGTATCAAAGTGGCCTAGGATACAGAAGACCTAGACAGACTGTATCAAAGTGGCCTAGGATACAGAAGACCTAGACAGACTGTATCAAGGTGGCCTAGGATACAGAAGACCTAGACAGACTGTATCAAGGTGGCGTAGGATACAGAAGACCTAGACAGACTGAATCAAGGTGGCCTAGGATACAAAAGACCTAGACAGACTGTATCAAGGTGGCCTAGGACACAGAAGACCTAGACAGACTGAATCAAGGTGGCCTAGGATACAGAAGACCTAGACAGAGTGTATCAAGGTGGCCTAGGACACAGAAGACCTAGACAGACTGTATCAAGATGTCCTAGGATACAGAAGACCTAGACAGACTGAATCAAGGTGGCCTAGGATACAGAAGACCTAGACAGACTGAATCAAGGTGGCCTAGGATACAGAAGACCTAGACAGACTGTATCAAGGTGGCCTAGGACACAGAAGAACTAGACAGACTGTATCAAAGTGGCCTAGGATACAGAAGACCTAGACAGAATGTATCAAGGTGGCCTAGGATACAGAAGACCTAGTCAGACTGTATCAAGGTAGACTAGGACCCAGAAGACCTAGACAGATTGTATAAAGGTGGCCTAGGACACAGAAGACCTAGACAGACTGTATCAAGGTGGCCTAGGACACAGAAGACCTAGACCGACTGATATTAAGGTGGCCTAGGATACAGAAGACCTAGACAGACTGTATCAAGGTGGCCTAGGATACAGAAGACCTAGACAGACTCTATCAAGGTGGCCTAGGATACAAAAGACCTAGACAGACTGTATCAAAGTGGCTTAGGATACAGAAGACCTAGAGTGACTGTATCAAGGTGGCCTAAGATACAGAAGACCTAGACAGACTGTATCAAGATGTCCTAGGATACAGAAGACCTAGACAGACTGTATCAAGGTGGCCTAGGATACAAAGGACCTAGACAGACTCTATCAAGGTGGCCTAGGATACAGAAGACCTAGACAGACTGTATCAAGGTGGCCTAGTATACAGAAGACCTAGACGGACTGTATCAAAGTGGCTTAGGATACAGAGGACCTAGAGTGACTGTATCAAGGTGGCCTAAGATACAGAAAAGCTAGACAGACTGTATCAAAGTGGCTTAGGATACAGAAGACCGAGACAGACTGTATCAAGGTGGCCTAGGATACAGAAGACCTAGACAGACTGTATCAAGGTGGCCTAGGATACAGAAGACCTAGACAGACTGTATCAAGGTGGCCTAGGATACAGAAGACCTAGACAGACTGTATCAAGGTGGCCTAAGATACAGAAAAACTAGACAGACTGTATCAAGGTGGCCTAGGATTCAGAAGACCTAGACAGACTGTATCAAGGTGGCCTAGGTTACAGAAGACCTACACAGACTGTATCAAGGTGGCCTATTATAAGAAGACCCACACAGACTGTATCAAGGTGGGCTAGGATACAGAAGACCTAGACAGACTGTATCAAGGTGGCCTAGTATACAGAAGACCTAGACAGACTGAATCAAGGTGGCCTAGGATACAAAAGACCTAGACAGACTGTATCAAGGTGGCCTAGGACACAGAAGACCTAGACAGACTGTATCAAGGTGGCCTAGGATACAGAAGACCTAGACAGACTGTATTAAGGTGTCCTAGGATACAGAAGACCTAGAAAGACTGTATCAAGGTGGACTAGGACACAGAATACCTAGACAGACTGTATCAAGGTGGCCTAGGATACAGAAGACCTAGACAGACTGAATCAAGGTGGCCTAGGATACAAAAGAACTAGATAGACTGTATCAAGGTGGCCTAGGACACAGAAGACCTAGACAGACTGAATCAATGTGGCCTAGGATACAAAAGACCTAGACAGACTGTATCAAGGTGGCCTAGGACACAGAAGACCTACACAGACTGTATCAACTTGGCCTAGGATACAGAAGATCTACACAGACTGTACCAAGCTGTCCTAGGATACAGAAGACCTAGACAGACTACATCAAGGTGGCTTAGGATTCAGAAGACCTAGACAGACTGTATCAAGGTGGCCTAGGATACAGAAGACCTAGACAGACTGTATCAAGGTGGCCTAGGATACAGAAGACCTAGACAGCCTGTATCAAGGTGGCCTAGGATACAGAAGACCTAGACAGACTGTATCAAGGTGGCTTAGGATACAGAAGACCTAGACAGACTGTATCAAGGTGGCCTAGGACACAGAAGACCTAGACAGACTGTATCAAAGTGGCCTAGGATACAGAAGACCTAGACAGACTGTATCAAGGTGGCTTAGGATACAGAAGACCTAGACAGACTGTATCAAGGTGACCTAGGTTACAGAAGACCTAGACAGACTGTATCAAAGTGGCCTAGGACACAGAAGACCTAGACAGACTGTATCAAGGTGGCCTAGGAAGCAGAAGACCTAGACAGACTGTATCAAGGTGGCCTAGGAAACAAAAGACCTAGACAGACTGTATCAAGGTGGCCTAGGATACAGAAGACCTAGACAGAGTGAATCAAGGTGGCCTAGGACACAGAAGACCTAGACAGACTGAATCAAGGTTGTCTAGGATACAGAAGACCTAGACAGACTGTATCAAGGTGGCCTAGGACACAGAAGACCTAGACAGAGTGTATCAAAGTGGCCTAGGATACAGAAGACCTAGACAGAATGTATAAAGGTGGCCTAGGATACAGAAGACCTAGACAGTCTGTATCAAGGTAGACTAGGACCCAGAAGACCTAGACAGACTGTATCAAGGTGGCCTAGGACACAGAAGACCTAGACAGACTGTATCAAGGTGGCCTAGGACACAGAAGACCTAGACCGGCTGATATTAAGGTGGCCTAGGATACAGAAGACCTAGACAGATTGTATCAAGGTGGCCTGGGACACAGAAGACCTAGACACTGTATATAGGTGGCCTAGGATACAGAAGACCTAGACAGACTGAATCAAGGTGGCCTAGGATACAAAAGACCTAGACAGACTGTATCAAGGTGGCCTAGGACACAGAAGACCTAGACAGACTGTATCAAAGTGGCCTAGGATACAGAAGACCTAGGCAGACTGTATCAAAGTGGCCTAGGATACAGAAGACCTAGACAGACTGTATCAAGGTGGCGTAGGATACAGAAGACCTAGACAGACTGAATCAAGGTGGCCTAGGATACAGAAGACCTAGACAGAGTGTATCAAGGTGGCCTAGGATACAAAAGACCTAGACAGACTGTATCAAGGTGGCCTAGGACACAGAAGACCTAGACAGACTGTATCAAGGTGGCCTAGGACACAGAAGACCTAGACAGACTGTATCAAAGTGGCCTAGGATACAGAAGACCTAGACAGACTGTTTCAAGGTGGCGTAGGATACAGAAGACCTAGACAGACTGAATCAAGGTGGCCTAGGATACAGAAGACCTAGACAGACTGTATCAAAGTGGCCTAGGATACAAAAGACCTAGACAGACTGTATCAAGGTGGCGTAGGATACAGAAGACCTAGACAGACTGTATCAAGGTGGCCTAGGACACAGAAGACCTAGACAGACTGAATCAAGGTGGCCTAGGATACAGAAGACCTAGACAGACTGTATCAAGGTGGCCTAGGACACAGAAGACCTAGACAGACTGTATCAAAGTGGCCTAGGATACAGAAGACCTAGACAGAATGTATCAAGGTGGCCTAGGATACAGAAGACCTAGACAGACTGTATCAAGGTGGCCTAGGATACAGAAGACCTAGACAGACTGTATCAAGGTGGCCTAGGATACAGAAGACCTAGACAGACTGTATCAAGGTGGCCTAAGATACAGAAAAACTAGACAGACTGTATCAAGGTGGTCTAGGATACAGAAGACCTACACAGACTGTATCAAGGTGGCCTAGGATACAGAAGACCAACACAGACTGTATCAAGGTGGCCTAGGATTCAGAAGACCTAGACAGACTGTATCAAGGTGGCCTAGGATACAGAAGACCTAGACAGACTGTATCAAGGTGGCCTATTATAAGAAGACCCACACAGACTGTATCAAGGTGGGCTAGGATACAGAAGACCTAGACAGACTGTATCAAGGTGGCCTAGGATACAGAAGACCTAGACAGACTGAATCAAGGTGGCCTAGGATACAAAAGACCTAGACAGACTGTATCAAGGTGGCCTAGGACACAGAAGACCTAGACAGACTGTATCAAGGTGGCCTAGGGTACAGAAGACCTAGACAGACTGTATCAAGGTGGCCTAGGACACAGAAGACCTAGACAGACTGTATCAAGGTGGCCTAGGACACAGAAGACCTAGACAGACTGTATCAAGGTGGCCTAGGATACAGAAGACCTAGACAGACTGAATCAAGGTGGCCTAGGACACAGAAGACCTAGACAGACTGAATCAAGGTGGTCTAGGATACAGAAGACCTAGACAGACTGTATCAAGGTGGCCTAGGACACAGAAGACCTAGACAGAGTGTATCAAGGTGGCCTAGGATACAGAAGACCTAGACAGAATGTATCAAGGTAGACTAGGACCCAGAAGACCTAGACAGACTGTATCAAGGTGGCCTAGGACACAGAAGACCTAGACAGACTGTATCAAGGTGGCCTAGGACACAGAAGACCTAGACCGGCTGATATCAAGGTGGCCTAGGATACAGAAGACCTAGACAGATTGTATCAAGGTGGCCTAGGATACAGAAGACCTAGACAGCCTGTATCAAGGTGGCCTAGGATACAGAAGACCTAGACAGACTGTATCAAGGTGGCTTAGGATACAGAAGACCTAGACAGACTGTATCAAGGTGGCCTAGGACACAGAAGACCTAGACAGACTGTATCAAAGTGGCCTAGGATACAGAAGACCTAGACAGACTGTATCAAGGTGGCCTAGGATACAGAAGACCTAGACAGACTGTATCAAGGTGGCCTAGGTTACAGAAGACCTAGACAGACTGTATCAAGGTGGCCTAGGACACAGAAGACCTAGACAGACTGTATCAAGGTGGCCTAGGACGCAGAAGACCTAGACAGACTGTATCAAGGTGGCCTAGGAAACAAAAGACCTAGACAGACTGTATCAAGGTGGCCTAGGATACAGAAGACCTAGACAGACTGAATTAAGGTGGCCTAGGACACAGAAGACCTAGACAGACTGAATCAAGGTGGTCTAGGATACAGAAGACCTAGACAGACTTTATCAAGGTGGCCTAGGACACAGAAGACCTAGACAGAGTGTATCAAGGTGGCCTAGGATACAGAAGACCTAGACAGACTGTATCAAGGTAGACTAGGACCCAGAAGACCTAGACAGACTGTATCAAGGTGGCCTAGGACACAGAAGACCTAGACAGACTGTATCAAGGTGGCCTAGGACACAGAAGACCTAGACCGGCTGATATTAAGGTGGCCTAGGATATACAAGACCTAGACAGATTGTATCAAGGTGGCCTAGGACACAGAAGACCTAGACAGACTGTATCAAGATGGCCTAGGATACAGAAGACCTAGACAGACTGAATCAAGGTGGCCTAGGATACAAAAGACCTAGACAGACTCTATCAAGGTGGCCTAGGACACAGAAGACCTAGACAGACTGAATCAAGGTGGCCTAGGATACAGAAGACCTAGACAGTCTGTATCAAGGTGGCCTAGGACACAGAAGACCTAGGCAGACTGTATCAAGGTGGCCTAGGATACAGAAGACCTAGACAGACTGAATCAAGGTGGCCTAGGATACAGAAGACCTAGACAGACTGTATCAAGGTGGCCTAGGACACAGAAGACCTAGACAGACTGTATCAAAGTGGCCTAGGATACAGAAGACCTAGACAGAATGTATCAAGGTGGCCTAGGACACAGAAGACCTAGACAGACTGTATCAAAGTGGCCTAGGATACAGAAGACCTAGACAGAATGTATCAAGGTGGCCTAGGACACAGAAGACCTAGACAGACTGTATCAAGGTGGCCTAGGATACAGAAGACCTAGACAGACTGTATCAAGGTGGCCTAGGATACAAAAGACCTAGACAGAATGTATCAAGGTGGCCTAGGACACAGAAGACCTAGACAGACTGTATCAAGGTGGCCTAGGACACAGAAGACCTAGACAGACTGTATTAAGGTAGACTAGGACCCAGAAGACCTAGACAGACTGTATCAAGGTGGCCTAGGACACAGAAGACCTAGACAGACTGTATCAAGGTGGCCTAGGATACAGAAGACCTAGACAGACTGTATCAAGGTGGCGTAGGATACAGAAGACCTAGACAGACTGTATCAAGGTGGCCCAGGACACAGAAGACCTAGACAGACTGTATCAAGGTGGCCTAGGACACAGAAGACCTAGACCGACTGATATTAAGGTGGCCTAGGATACAGAAGACCTAGACAGACTGTATCAAAGTGGCTTAGGATACAGAAGACCTAGAGAGACTGTATCAAGGTGGCCTAAGATACAGAAAAGCTAGACAGACTGTATCAAAGTGGCTTAGGATACAGAAGACCGAGACAGACTGTATCAAGGTGGCCTAGGATACAGAAGACCTAGACAGACTGTATCAAGGTGGCCTAGGATACAGATGACCTAGACAGACTGTATCAAGGTGGCCTAGGACACAGAAGACCTAGACAGACTGTATCAAGGTGGCCTAAGATACAGAAAAACTAGACAGACTGTATCAAGGTGGTCTAGGATACAGAAGACCTACACAGACTGTATCAAGGTGGCCTAGGATACAGAAGACCAACACAGACTGTATCAAGGTGGCCTAGGATTCAGAAAACCTAGACAGACTGTATCAAGGTGGCCTAGGATACAGAAGACCTAGACAGACTGTATCAAGGTGGCCTAGGATACAGAAGACCTAGACAGACTGTATCAAGGTGTCCTAGGATACAGAAGACCTAGAAAGATTGTATCAACCTGGCCTAGGACACAGAATACCTAGACAGACTGTATCAACGTGGCCTAGGATACAGAAGACCTAGACAGACTGAATCAAGGTGGCTTAGGATACAAAAGACCTAGACAGACTGTATCAAGGTGGCCTAGGACACAGAAGACCTAGACAGACTGAATCAAGGTGGCCTAGGATACAAAAGACCTAGACAGACTGTATCAAGGTGGCCTAGGACACAGAAGACCTACACAGACTGTATCAAGGTGGCCTAGGATACAGAAGATCTACACAGACTGTATCAAGCTGTCCTAGGATACAGAAGACCTAGACAGACTATATCAAGGTGGCTTAGGTTTCAGAAGACCTAGACAGACTGTATCAAGGTGGCCTAGGATACAGAAGACCTAGACAGACTGAATCAAGGTGGCCTAGGATACAAAAGACCTAGACAGACTGTATCAAGGTGGCCTAGGACACAGAAGACCTAGACAGACTGTATCAAGGTGGCCTAGGATACAGAAGACCTAGACAGACTGAATCAAGGTGGCCTAGGATACAAAAGACCTAGACAGACTGTATCAAGGTGGCCTAGGACACAGAAGACCTAGACAGACTGTATCAAGGTGGCCTAGGATACAGAAGACCTAGACAGACTGTATCAAAGTGGCTTAGGATACAGAAGACCTAGAGTGACTGTATCAAGGTGGCCTAAGATACAGAAGACCTAGACAGACTGTATCAAGATATCCTAGGATACAGAAGACCTAGACAGACTGTATCAAGGTGGCCTAGGATACAGAAGACCTAGACAGCCTGTATCAAGGTGGCCTAGGATACAGAAGACCTAGACAGACTGTATCAAGGTGGCCTAGTATACAGAAGACCTAGACAGACTGTATCAAAGTGGCTTAGGATACAGAGGACCTAGAGTGACTGTATCAAGGTGGCCTAAGATACAGAAAAGCTAGACAGACTGTATCAAAGTGGCTTAGGATACAGAAGACCGAGACAGACTGTATCAAGGTGGCCTAGGACACAGAAGACCTAGACAGTCTGTATCAAGGTGGCCTAGGATACAGAAGACCTAGACAGACTGTATCAAGGTGGCTTAGGATACAGAACACTGAGACAGACTCTATCAAGGTGGCCTAGGATACAGAAGACCTAGACAGACTGTATCAAGGTGGCCTAGGATACAGAAGACCTAGACAGACTGTATCAAGGTGGCCTAGGACACAGAAGACCTAGACAGACTGTATCAAGGTGGCCTAGGATACAGAAGACCTAGACAGACTGAATCAAGGTGGCCTAGGATACAAAAGACCTAGACAGTCTGTATCAAGGTGGCCTAGGACACAGAAGACCTAGACAGACTGTATCAAGGTGGCCTAGGATACAGAAGACCTAGACAGACTGTATCAAGGTGTCCTAGGATACAGAAGACCTAGAAAGACTGTATCAAGGTGGCCTAGGACACAGAATACCTAGACAGACTGTATCAACGTGGCCTAGGATACAGAAGACCTAGACAGACTGAATCAAGGTGGCCTAGGATACAAAAGACCTAGACAGACTGTATCAAGGTGGCCTAGGACACAGAAGACCTAGACAGACTGAATCAATGTGGCCTAGGATACAAAAGACCTAGACAGACTGTATCAAGGTGGCCTAGGACACAGAAGACCTACACAGACTGTATCAAGGTGGCCTAGGATACAGAAGATCTACACAGACTGTATCAAGCTGTCCTAGGATACAGAAGACCTAGACACACTATATCAAGGTGGCTTAGGATTCAGAAGACCTAGACAGACTGTATCAAGGTGGCCTAGGATACAGAAGACCTAGACAGACTGTATCAAGGTGGCCTAGGATACAGAAGACCTAGACAGCCTGTATCAAGGTGGCCTAGGATACAGAAGACCTAGACAGACTGTATCAAGGTGGCTTAGGATACAGAAGACCTAGACAGACTGTATCAAGGTGGCCTAGGACACAGAAGACCTAGACAGACTGTATCAAAGTGGCCTATGATACAGAAGACCTAGACAGACTGTATCAAGGTGGCCTAGGATACAGAAGACCTAGACAGACTGTATCAAGGTGGCCTAGGTTACAGAAGACCTAGACAGACTGTATCAAAGTGGCCTAGGATACAGAAGACCTAGACAGAGTGTATCAAGGTGGCCTAGGACGCAGAAGACCTAGACAGACTGTATCAAGGTGGCCTAGGAAACAAAAGACCTAGACAGACTGTATCAAGGTGGCCTAGGGTACAGAAGACCTAGACAGACTGAATCAAGGTGGCCTAGGACACAGAAGACCTAGACAGACTGAATCAAGGTGGCCTAGGATACAGAAGACCTAGACAGACTGTATCAAAGTGGCCTAGGACACAGAAGACCTAGACAGACTGTATCAAAGTGGCCTAGGATACAGAAGACCTAGACAGACTGTATCAAGGTGGCCTAGGTCGCAGAAGACCTAGACAGACTGTATCAAGGTGGCCTAGGAAACAAAAGACCTAGACAGACTGTATCAAGGTGGCCTAGGGTACAGAAGACCTAGACAGACTGAATCAAGGTGGCCTAGGACACAGAAGACCTAGACAGACTGAATCAAGGTGGCCTAGGATACAGAAGACCTAGACAGACTGTATCAAGGTGGCCTAGGACACAGAAGACCTAGACAGACTGTATCAAAGTGGCCTAGGATACGGAAGACCTAGACAGACTGTATCAAGGTGGCCTAGGATACAGAAGACCTAGACATTCTGTATTGCCGCAGTCTTGGCTGGGCACAGAATCACGAGCCAATCAAGCAGGAACAAAACTTTATTTTGAAAAAGCCGCTAACACTCTCAGCGCCAGCAAGTCAAAAACCGGTCCTCCCACGAGGGTGTCCGACCGGAACCGCGCGCTGACCGGAACCCCCGGGGTCCCCCCGGACCTCCCCCGGAATTTCCTCCTACTATCCTTCCCCAACCAATGGGAACTCTCCAAGAGTCTGGTAACATGAGTCCGTAACATGAGTCCGGTAGCAGGCCAAGGTGAACAGCGGGAGTCCAATTTGCATATGAATGTAAATCTTAACATAATCATCTCAGTGGCTAGCTGGCGTCACTTTACAACCAAAGGTGCCATACATTGTATATTTGCTTGTGGCTCCTAGCATCTGCCCCCTTCTGTTTAATTAAGCAACAAGCAATGTGGCTAGGGACCGTGCCTGGTAGGTTGTCCAATTTAACATATGGTTCTTACCCGTCATGGGAGAACTGACCTTTAGGCGTCAGCTTCCTGTCTTAGGTTGAATCCACTGTAATCAGAGCAACCCGTCGCTGACTACCGGTCCAGCATTCAGCCATGCTCGTGGATAGGCCTATGCACCAGTGGGGGGGTGAGGTTCTTGCCTCACCTCTGTTGGCCCCCAAATTTTGCCTTGGTGCCAGTGGGGGGGTGAGGTTCTTTGCCTCACCTCTGTTGGCCCCCAAATTTTAGACCATCACTAGTAGAAGGGAGGAGGATACAGAAATGCCACGACACCAAGCCAATTGATGGCTCCTTGGAAAAATTGCGTCACTGGTGACACCATCAGCAAAGATATGCCAGTATTACCACAATAAACATGGGGTGAGCTGGCAAGGAAATTGCATCACTGGTGACACCATCAGCAAAGATATGCCAGCAGTACCACAATTCGGTGCACCAGATGATATTTTACAATGTATACAACTGATATATAGTCCAGGCAAGTTCTGCAAGCAGTTCAAATTGGAGGAGTCTATCAATATGTCCATTTCCTCCCAAGGTAAATCAAGTCCTTGATTGAGCATTACTTGTTGAGTTATATTCATTGATGCATCAGTTTATACAGTTTACTGTGATAGCTATCATAGAAGCTGTAGTTTGGTTTTATCTCAGTCTTCACCGGAATTGGGATGGAGATGGAAATTCTGGCAATGATGCTAAAGAGACATTATCCTGAACAGAGTTATTAAATATAATGAAAAGGAATGGTGAAAGTAAACAAACAGATCTGTTAACCATCTTTAACAACAATCATAAACAGCTGTTCACCTAATTTAAATTAAACCATATAAATCACGTGAATAAAGAAAAAATTCGGATCCATTTTTTCATGAGCGCTCCTCATATAAGAAATATGGACATACACACATACAGACATACAACACAAAACAGAAGTGTGCACACAACATACAACACATAAGACAATAGTAAATAAAGGCCTTGTAACTATACTTAGGTGAAATCTCCATTGCAATGTTTAAAAACTCCACAGTCAAAAAATAAATAAATAAATAAATAAATAAATAAAAAATAAAACACAGTCAAAAAATAAAACTGATCAGAAAAACATTAACCTAGGTTTGTATGAGCTCAAAAATAAAATAGAACTTTATGATGTGGAAAAATGCAATAATAAAATAGATACTGAAAAAAAAAAAAAAAAACACCTTGGTTAATCACTGTCGCCGATGTAAGAATAGCCAAGCTGGAGCTCTGGATGTCAGCTGTTATGGATTTGAGTCAAATCATCTTCTTTTTCTGTATAAATTGTTTTAGTTAATCTCTCTGGAATCCAAATTGGTTGCTGTTCATCCTGTGGGAAAACACAGACAGCGCCCCGATTCCAGACTATCACTGGATCCGGGCCTTTCCATTGTCCTGTTAGAATATCTTTCCAAAGTACCTTAGGCTTATGTACATTTTTGGGGTACAAATGTCTTTCCGCAGCACTAAGTCCCGATGAATCTAAATTTAAAAAGTTTAGAGTAAAAAGGGTTATTTTAAGTTTATCTTTGGGGGATATATACCCCTTTCCAATTCCCTCCTTTTGTTTTAATAAGTACATTTTAATAGTTTGATGAGCTCTTTCAACTATGCCTTGTCCTTGTGGATTGTATGGAATTCCTGTTATGTGAGTAATACCAAATGATGAGCAAAATTGTTTAAAAGAGGAGGAAGTATAACCAGGACCGTTGTCCGTTTTTAACTGTTTTGGAACGCCCACAGTGGCAAAATTTTGTAAGCAATGAGCTATAACATCTTTAGTTTTTTCTCCGGCATGAAGGGAGCCCATCAAAAATCCGGAAGAGGTATCAACTGTAACATGTAAATATTTTAATTTTCCAAATTCTGGCAAGTGTGTGACGTCCATCTGCCAAATATGGTTAGGTATTAGTCCTCTAGGATTGACTCCAAGATTAACTTGTGGTAAAAATGTCACACAATTTTGACATTGTTTTATTATATGTCTGGCCTGTTCTTTAGTTATTTTAAAACGCTTTTGTAAAGTATTAGCATTGACATGGAACCTTTTATGAAAATTTATAGCTTCTTCTATTGTGGAGAAAATATGTATGTCATGTGTAGATTTATCTGCTAGTTCATTGCCCATACTAAGGGCTCCAGGCAATCCTGTATGTGCCCTGATATGACCTATGAAGAATGGATCTTTTCGGTCCCAGATTAGACTTTGTATAGCGGAAAACAAAGAGAAAACAGTAGAGGAAGGGGAAATCCTACCAGCATCTTCAAGGGAATTAATAGCATTAACTACATACTGACTATCAGAAAATAAATTAAATACAGAATCTTTAAACATCATAAAAGCTTGTAATACTGCATTAAGCTCTACCTTTTGAGCTGATTGTTTGGGTACTAAAAATGTAAAAGTTTGATCAGGAGTAACTACTGCTGCTGTACCATTGTTTGACCCATCAGTGAATATATTTGGAGCATTTATGATAGGGGTTTTTCTTGTCATTTTTGGAAAAACTACAGGATGCTTAGACCAAAAAGACAACAAAGGATTAGATGGTAAGTGATTATCAAATGAAACACTAGTTTTACACAGGATTATTGCCCAAGTATTTAACTCATTAGCTAACTCATCAATTTGATCCATAGTATATGGAGTAATAATTTTATTGGGAGAAATCCCAAACACTCCCTTAGCTGCTTTTATTCCTTTGAGTATTAATTGTCCTACAGCCTCAGGATATCTAGTAAGAATAGTGTTAGGGGAATAAGATAAATGTATCCACAATAATGGACCTTCTTGCCAAAATACTCCTGTAGGAATA
Organism: Spermophilus citellus; assembly: GCF_964194105.1. NCBI lineage: Eukaryota > Metazoa > Chordata > Mammalia > Rodentia > Sciuridae > Spermophilus > Spermophilus citellus. The sequence continues at coordinate 165,225,091 of NC_138187.1, forward strand.
TTTTTTGTTGGTAGTACAATAAATAATAAAGGCAAACTTATATCAATTCTATCCAAATGCATATTTTCCATATATGTTTCAATGATTTTTAATACTTTTCTTGCTTCAGGCGTTAACATGCGGGGTGAATTTGGATCTGATGGACCTTTTAGAATATCAAATAAAGGTCCTAACTCTCCTGTTGGTATGCCTAGATAAGGCCTTATCCAATTTATGTCTCCCAATAACTTTTGAAAGTCATTAAGTGATTTGAGTTGATCTACTCGTATTTGAATTTTTGGTGGACGGACCATGGTTGAGGATAATAGAACTCCTAAATAATTAATTGGAAGATTTAATTGTACTTTATCTATTGCTATCTCTAGATTATAATTTTTCAATAAATTTGTAAGTGTGGCATAACATTCTAGTAATGTGTTTTTATCTTTATGTGCCAGTAACACATCATCCATATAGTGAAATATTTGTAGTTCAGGATTTTGGTTTCTAAGTGGCTGGATTGCTTTATTAACATAAATTTGACACATAGTTGGGCTGTTAGCCATCCCTTGAGGGAGTACTTTCCATTCATATCTCTGATCAGGACCTTCATGATTCAGTGCAGGGATAGTAAATGCAAAATGTGGACTATCCTCGGGATGAATTGGAATTGAAAAGAAACAATCTTTAATATCTATAACTAAAACATGCCAGGTTTTTGGTAAAGCAGACAATTGAGGAATCCCTGATTGAGCAGGTCCCATAATAACCATCTCATTATTAATGGCTCTTAAATCTTGTAATAATCTCCATTTACCAGATTTCTTTTTAATGACAAAAATGGGAGTATTATAGGGGGATACGGAAGGTTGTATATGTCCTTCCGCTAACTGTTGTCTGACCAAGTCATGGGCTACTTGTATCTTTTCTTTAGTCAAGGGCCACTGAGGAACCCACACTGGTCTTTCTGATTTCCAAGTAATTTTGATTGTCTCAGTGGCCCTTTCTGAAAACCCAATTCATGTCTATTTATTTCTTGATCTATTTGAATAGGTGCTGTCATACCTTGTTCTTGTTCTCTTAATCTTTTTTCTTTCCTAAAGCCTTGTTTAGCCCTAGTAGTGGGCGCGTTAGGATTGATGTTATTTGTTAATGTCAATCCTAATTGATCTAGGACATCTCGTCCCCATAAATTTACAGGAAGATGATCCAATACATAGGGCTGTATAGTTCCTTCACATCCTTCAGGATCCCTCCAATCTAATACCATAGCACTTCTATGGGGATTTGTTGCCACTCCTAGGCCTCGAAGCGTTTGAGTGGCTTGTTGTAATGGCCAATATTTTGGCCATTCTTGACGAGAGATGACACTAAGGTCAGCTCCTGTGTCCAGCAGCCCATTAAAGTCATGTCCTTGAATATTTAATTTTAGCATTGGGCGAGAATCTAAATTCAAAGACAGCATAGCCCAATCTACACCTGTGGAGCCTAATCCCTTGGAACCTCTTTCTACATTACAACTGGAAAATTTATCATGCAGGCTGGGTATTATTAATAACTGTGCTATTCTATCTCCTGGTGAAATTACTGATATACCTCTTGGAGAACTAGCTATAATTTTTATTTCACCTTCATAATCGGGATCAATTACCCCAGGACTTATCATAAGTCCTTTTAGTGTAGAAGAACTGCGTCCCAATAATAAGCCTACTGTTCCCTGGGGAAGAGGTCCTTTTACTCCTGTGGGAATGATTTGAATTCCCATCTCTGGGGTTAGTACTGCTCTGGCAGAGGCGCAGATGTCCAGCCCTGCGCTCCCTCTAGTTTGTCTGATGAGGGATTTAATGGATAATGCGTCCTGGGCACTACCTTGATGGGGCTGTTGGGTTCCTCCATTGCCCCATATATTTGTGGTTTGGGGCCCCGGGGCATTGGGCCCTCTAGTCCGTTTTTTGGCAATGGAGCTTGATACCTTTCTCCACGATATCGTGGGTAAACACTTGGTCCTTGTTCGTTTTTTGATAACGGAATACCCTCTATGGTGGTTTGAGAACGGCATTCATTAGCCCAATGTCTCCCTCTACGGCATCGTGGGCAAATACCTGGTATTCTATTCCTTTGATATCCAGCTTTGTTAAACCCTCCTCTTATGGGGCAACTCCTTTTAAAATGTCCTGTTTGATTACAATTATAGCATGTTCTTGGCCTGGCATCTAAAGCCTGTTGTACTGCTGCTAAGACTTGCCCCTGTTCATTAATGTCTCTACATAATTTAATATATGTGTTTAAATCCTCATGTCTCCATGGTCTAATGACCTCTCTGCAGCAACGATTTGCTTGGTCATAAGCCAGTTGTTTTATAAATGGCATTACCTGTTCTGTATTTCCAAATATCCTAGAGGCTGACTGAATAAGTCTATCTACAAATTCAGCATAAGGTTCATTAGTTCCTTGTATTACCTTAGATAATTGACCTTGTAAGTCTCCATGCCCCTGTAAAGTTTTCCATGCCCTAACTGCATCTACAGCAATTTGTGCGTACACACCAGGGTCATATTCAATTTGTTGTCTTTGACCCTCATAAGGTCCCTTCCCCAAAAGCATGTCCATATTTCTTTGAGGGTACCCAGCTTCTGCATTTCGCCTAGCTGTCTCCATGCAAAATTCCTCATTGGCAACCTTCCATAACAAATATTGTCCTCCGTTTAGCACAGATCGACACATGTTAGCCCAATCTGCTGGTGTCATGTCCAAGTTGGTAACAGATTCAACCATGCTTATTGTGAAGGGAGCTTGCGGCCCATAGGTCGTTACAGCCTCCTTTAATTGCTTTATTGTTTTGAAATCTAAAGCACGGTGAATTCGTTGCCCTCCTGCCTGCTCAAGTACAGGGCATGCTAATCTTTGGGGTCCTGCCTCAGAATTCCGTCCATCAACTACGGTAGTTGAGGGCCGCTCAGCGGTAGATGGAGCTGTTGGCTGAGTTACGCCCTCTGGTGATAGAACGGAGTTGGTAGCAACCTCCTGTTGTAATTCTCCACCTGATGGCTGCTTGTCCTCTAAGCTTGCTTTCTTTAAATTCTCCTCTGTCTGACTAGCTTGAGAGACCTTCTCTTTTGCTTGACCTAGCGTTTTTTCTACCATAGTCTGGACCTCTAACAATTTACTTAACAGTTTTTCGGTTTGTTTTTTATTGGATTCTAATCTACTATAACCTAACCCAATAAGGTAGGATAAAACAAAGCCGAAGCAGAATGAAACAAAGACGGAGCAGACAATGGTTGTATCAATTTTCTCTTTCTCAGGGCTGAATAACTTCAAACCTTGAGCCAACCATTTTTTCCAGTTCGCCTGAGAAAATTCTAGGGCTAGGGAGCTCGAAATGAAAACAAAATAAATCAAAACAAGAACACATTGTTTTCTGAGAAGGTCATCCATCCTGTCGCCTTCCCTCAGGGGCGAGCAATTTACTCACCTCTAAGCTTCAGGCGTTCCCCGCACGGGCCGCCAAATGCCGCAGTCTTGGCTGGGCACAGAATCACGAGCCAATCAAGCAGGAACAAAACTTTATTTTGAAAAAGCCGCTAACACTCTCAGCGCCAGCAAGTCAAAAACCGGTCCTCCCACGAGGGTGTCCGACCGGAACCGCGCGCCGACCGGAACCCCCGGGGTCCCCCCGGACCTCCCCCGGAATTTCCTCCTACTATCCTTCCCCAACCAATGGGAACTCTCCAAGAGTCTGGTAACATGAGTCCGTAACATGAGTCCGGTAGCAGGCCAAGGTGAACAGCGGGAGTCCAATTTGCATATGAATGTAAATCTTAACATAATCATCTCAGTGGCTAGCTGGCGTCACTTTACAACCAAAGGTGCCATACATTGTATATTTGCTTGTGGCTCCTAGCACTGTATCAAGGTAGACTAGGACCCAGAAGACCTAGACAGACTGTGTCAAGGTGGCCTAGGACACAGAAGACCTAGACAGACTGTATCAAGGTGGCCTAGGACACAGAAGACCTAGACCGGCTGATATTAAGGTTGCCTAGGATACAGAAGACCTAGACAGACTGTATCAAGGTGGCCTAGGACACAGAAGACCTAGACAGACTGTAGATAGGTGGCCTAGGATACAGAAGACCTAGACAGACTGAATCAAGGTGACCTAGGATACAAAAGACCTAGACAGACTGTATCAAGGTGGCCTAGGACACAGAAGACCTAGACAGACTGAATCAAGGTGGCCTAGGATACAGAAGACCTAGACCGTCTGTATCAAGGTGGCCTAGGACACAGAAGACCTAGGCAGACTGTATCAAGGTGGCCTAGGATACAGAAGACCTAGACAGACTGAATCAAGGTGGCCTAGGATACAGAAGACCTAGACAGACTGTATCAAGGTGGCCTAGGACACAGAAGACCTAGACAGACTGTATCAAAGTGGCCTTGGATACAGAAGACCTAGACAGAATGTATCAAGGTGGCCTAGGACACAGAAGACCTAGACAGACTGTATCAAAGTGGCCTAGGATACAGAAGACCTAGACAGAATGTATCAAGGTGGCCTAGGACACAGAAGACCTAGACAGACTGTATCAAGGTGGCCTAGGATACAGAAGACCTAGACAGACTGTATCAAGGTGGCCTAGGATACAAAAGACCTAGACAGAATGTATCAAGGTGGCCTAGGACACAGAAGACCTAGACAGACTGTATCAAGGTGGCCTAGGACACAGAAGACCTAGACAGACTGTATCAAGGTAGACTAGGACCCAGAAGACCTAGACAGACTGTATCAAGGTGGCCTAGGACACAGAAGACCTAGACAGACTGTATCAAGGTGGCCTAGGATACAGAAGACCTAGACAGACTGTATCAAGGTGGCGTAGGATACAGAAGACCTAGACAGACTGTATCAAGGTGGCCCAGGACACAGAAGACCTAGACAGACTGTATCAAGGTGGCCTAGGACACAGAAGACCTAGACCGACTGATATTAAGGTGGCCTAGGATACAGAAGACCTAGACAGACTGTATCAAGGTGGCCTAGGATACAGAAGACCTAGACAGACTCTATCAAGGTGGCCTAGGATACAGAAGACCTAGACAGACTGTATCAAGGTGGCTTAGGATTCAGAAGACCTAGACAGACTGTATCAAGGTGGCCTAGTATACAGAAGACCTAGACAGACTGTATCAAAGTGGCTTAGGATACAGAAGACCGAGACAGACTGTATCAAGGTGGCCTAGGACACAGAAGACCTAGACAGTCTGTATCAAGGTGGCCTAGGATACAGAAGACCTAGACAGACTGTATCAAGGTGGCTTAGGATACAGAACATTGAGACAGACTCTATCAAGGTGGCCTAGGATACAGAAGACCTAGACAGACTGTATCAAGGTGGCCTAGGATACAGAAGACCTAGACAGACTGTTTCAAGGTGGCCTAGGACACAGAAGACCTAGACAGACTGTATCAAGGTGGCCTAGGATACAGAAGACCTAGACAGACTGAATCAAGGTGGCCTAGGATACAAAAGACCTAGACAGTCTGTATCAAGGTGGCCTAGGACACAGAAGACCTAGACAGACTGTATCAAGGTGGCCTAGGATACAGAAGACCTAGACAGACTGTATCAAGGTGTCCTAGGATACAGAAGACCTAGAAAGACTGTATCAAGGTGGCCTAGGACACAGAATACCTAGACAGACTGTATCAACGTGGCCTAGGATACAGAAGACCTAGACAGACTGAATCAAGGTGGCCTAGGATACAAAAGACCTAGACAGACTGTATCAAGGTGGCCTAGGACACAGAAGACCTAGACAGACTGAATCAATGTGGCCTAGGATACAAAAGACCTAGACAGACTGTATCAAGGTGGCCTAGGACACAGAAGACCTACACAGACTGTATCAAGGTGGCCTAGGATACAGAAGATCTACACAGACTGTATCAAGCTGTCCTAGGATACAGAAGACCTAGACACACTATATCAAGGTGGCTTAGGATTCAGAAGACCTAGACAGACTGTATCAAGGTGGCCTAGGATACAGAAGACCTAGACAGACTGTATCAAGGTGGCCTAGGATACAGAAGACCTAGACAGCCTGTATCAAGGTGGCCTAGGATACAGAAGACCTAGACAGACTGTATCAAGGTGGCTTAGGATACAGAAGACCTAGACAGACTGTATCAAGGTGGCCTAGGACACAGAAGACCTAGACAGACTGTATCAAAGTGGCCTATGATACAGAAGACCTAGACAGACTGTATCAAGGTGGCCTAGGATACAGAAGACCTAGACAGACTGTATCAAGGTGGCCTAGGTTACAGAAGACCTAGACAGACTGTATCAAAGTGGCCTAGGATACAGAAGACCTAGACAGAGTGTATCAAGGTGGCCTAGGACGCAGAAGACCTAGACAGACTGTATCAAGGTGGCCTAGGAAACAAAAGACCTAGACAGACTGTATCAAGGTGGCCTAGGGTACAGAAGACCTAGACAGACTGAATCAAGGTGGCCTAGGACACAGAAGACCTAGACAGACTGAATCAAGGTGGCCTAGGATACAGAAGACCTAGACAGACTGTATCAAAGTGGCCTAGGACACAGAAGACCTAGACAGACTGTATCAAAGTGGCCTAGGATACAGAAGACCTAGACAGACTGTATCAAGGTGGCCTAGGTCGCAGAAGACCTAGACAGACTGTATCAAGGTGGCCTAGGAAACAAAAGACCTAGACAGACTGTATCAAGGTGGCCTAGGGTACAGAAGACCTAGACAGACTGAATCAAGGTGGCCTAGGACACAGAAGACCTAGACAGACTGAATCAAGGTGGCCTAGGATACAGAAGACCTAGACAGACTGTATCAAGGTGGCCTAGGACACAGAAGACCTAGACAGACTGTATCAAAGTGGCCTAGGATACGGAAGACCTAGACAGACTGTATCAAGGTGGCCTAGGATACAGAAGACCTAGACATTCTGTATCAAGGTAGACTAGGACCCAGAAGACCTAGACAGACTGTATCAAGGTGGCCTAGGACACAGAAGACCTAGACAGACTGTATCAAGGTGGCCTAGGACACAGAAGACCTAGACCGGCTGATATTAAGGTTGCCTAGGATACAGAAGACCTAGACAGACTGTATCAAGGTGGCCTAGGACACAGAAGACCTAGACAGACTGTATCAACGTGGCCTAGGATACAGAAGACCTAGACAGACTGAATCAAGGTGGCCTAGGATACAAAAGACCTAGACAGACTGTATCAAGGTGGCCTAGGACACAGAAGACCTAGACAGACTGAATCAAGGTGGCCTAGGATACAGAAGACCTAGACCGTCTGTATCAAGGTGGCCTAGGACACAGAAGACCTAGGCAGACTGTATCAAGGTGGCCTAGGATACAGAAGACCTAGACAGACTGAATCAAGGTGGCCTAGGATACAGAAGACCTAGACAGACTGTATCAAGGTGGCCTAGGACACAGAAGACCTAGACAGACTGTATCAAAGTGGCCTAGGATACAGAAGACCTAGACAGAATGTATCAAGGTGGCCTAGGACACAGAAGACCTAGACAGACTGTATCAAAGTGGCCTAGGATACAGAAGACCTAGACAGACTGTATCAAGGTGGCCTAGGACACAGAAGACCTAGACAGACTGTATCAAGGTGGCCTAGGATACAGAAGACCTAGACAGACTGTATCAAGGTGGCCTAGGATACAAAAGACCTAGACAGAATGTATCAAGGTGGCCTAGGACACAGAAGACCTAGACAGACTGTATCAAGGTGGCCTAGGACACAGAAGACCTAGACAGACTGTATCAAGGTAGACTAGGACCCAGAAGACCTAGACAGACTGTATCAAGGTGGCCTAGGACACAGAAGACCTAGACAGACTGTATCAAGGTGGCCTAGGATACAGAAGACCTAGACAGACTGTATCAAGGTGGCGTAGGATACAGAAGACCTAGACAGACTGTATCAAGGTGGCCCAGGACACAGAAGACCTAGACAGACTGTATCAAGGTGGCCTAGGACACAGAAGACCTAGACCGACTGATATTAAGGTGGCCTAGGATACAGAAGACCTAGACAGACTGTATCAAGGTGGCCTAGGATACAGAAGACCTAGACAGACTCTATCAAGGTGGCCTAGGATACAGAAGACCTAGACAGACTGTATCAAGGTGGCTTAGGATTCAGAAGACCTAGACAGACTGTATCAAGGTGGCCTAGTATACAGAAGACCTAGACAGACTGTATCAAAGTGGCTTAGGATACAGAAGACCTAGAGAGACTGTATCAAGGTGGCCTAAGATACAGAAAAGCTAGACAGACTGTATCAAAGTGGCTTAGGATACAGAAGACCGAGACAGACTGTATCAAGGTGGCTTAGGATACAGAAGACCTAGACAGACTGTATCAAGGTGGCCTAGGATACAGAAGACCTAGACAGACTGTATCAAGGTGGCCTAGGATACAGAAGACCTAGACAGACTGTATCAAGGTGGCCTAAGATACAGAAAAACTAGACAGACTGTATCAAGGTGGTCTAGGATACAGAAGACCTACACAGACTGTATCAAGGTGGCCTAGGATACAGAAGACCAACACAGACTGTATCAAGGTGGCCTAGGATTCAGAAGACCTAGACAGACTGTATCAAGGTGGCCTAGGATACAGAAGACCTAGACAGACTGTATCAAGGTGGCCTAGGATACAGAAGACCTAGACAGACTCTATCAAGGTGTCCTAGGATACAGAAGACCTAGAAAGATTGTATCAACCTGGCCTAGGACACAGAATACCTAGACAGACTGTATCAACGTGGCCTAGGATACAGAAGACCTAGACAGACTGAATCAAGGTGGCCTAGGATACAAAAGACCTAGACAGACTGTATCAAGGTGGCCTAGGACACAGAAGACCTAGACAGACTGAATCAAGGTGGCCTAGGATACAAAAGACCTAGACAGACTGTATCAAGGTGGCCTAGGACACAGAAGACCTACACAGACTGTATCAAGGTGGCCTAGGATACAGAAGATCTACACAGACTGTATCAAGCTGTCCT
>NC_138187.1:165236856-165279356 GCF_964194105.1 Spermophilus citellus
CAGTTATGCCTGACTCTGCTGCCCTGATGGAAGACGTACTAGAATCAGTCGCAGTAGTGCAGTCAACGCCAGCCATGCCCCTCAGCTATGAAGGGATCTCCTTGGTGCTCCTGGTTGGATCACTGTTGGTAGACCAGTAGTTCTTTGGGAATCTGCAAAAGCTAAAGGCTGCCCGCCCAAAGTGCCATGGTGTGGGTGTGAGGTGTGTGAGACCCTGCAGGAAGGCTTGGGGTGAAAATGGCTGGTTAGGAGAGCCTTAGCCCAATCAGCAAATTAACCCCCGGTGGGATTAACTGAGTGGTAACTGCAGGCAGGTGGGGTGTGGCTGGAGGAGGGGGGACACTGGGGAGGGTCCAGGCCTATGTATTTTGTGTCTGGTGAGTGGAGTCTCTCTCTGCTGCCTGGTCATCATGTGAGCCGCTCCCCTCCTCCACACTCTTCTCCACCCTGGGTGCCCCAGTCTGGCTGGGCACAAATCACGAGCTACTCAAGCAGGAACAAACTTTATTTCCGAACTCCTGCGAACGCCACCCACACGGCTTCTCCGGGACACACCACACACCCACCGGAACTTCACCAACCAACGCGGAACTCTCCAGGAATCCCCGCGAGAGCTCAACCCTGAACTCAACGGGAACTCAGCGAGAACTCAAAAGTACTGGCTAAATGCTAGGTGCCATCCCAACTCGCTGTGCTCTCACACCTGGGGTTCAGCCACACCTGGAGCCCCAAGGAATGGAGTCTGCTGTCTATGGACGGAAACCTGTGAAACTGTGAGACTCAAATAACTTTTCCTCTTCTACAATTGTTCTTGTCAGGTCTTTTAGTCACAGCGGCCTAAAAACTGATGAAAACACAAAGAAAAATGTGCATACAAATAAGCACAATTATCTGCAAGACCTCCTGTCATCTGGACCTCCGATGAGGAGCCCTGGACAGAGGCTGGGCCTCCAGGTCCCATGGGCCATTTTGCCAGCCCTGCTTTGGATGAGCCGGTTTTCTGGCCTCTCTGTGCCATCTGTTAAGGTGGGACGTGAAGTGCATCTGGTTGGGGAGAAGGAGGTCAAGACCAGGTGGGCCTGGCCAGGTCTAGTGTCCAGCCTGAGAGCAGCTTGAGGGAAAGTTGGGAGTTCTGCAGGAGGGTCAGGTGCCAGGAGGCACCTCAGAGGCCCAGCTGGGCTGCTGGCTGGGGTGGGGCTTGGCACATGCCTCAGGCAGGGTGCTCCAGAAGCAGACAGCTTTGAGGCCACTGGGAGGTGGACCCACTGCAGCGCCAGAAGGGTTGAGTGGAGGTGGCAGGAAGCGGTACCAGGCTGGGCCAGCACAGCAGGACAAGAGGGAGTCAGCACAGGCAGGTCTCTGGGAGCCTCGCCCAGGCACTGCGGCCATCCAGCCACAGGTCCTGCAGCTCCAGCACCCCTCATAGAAAACCAGCCTGGTTTACAGAGAGGCAGAGGCTGCGTTCTCAAGAGGAGAACGGTTAGTCAGGATAACGTCCACGCTGGACCCGACATCATCAAATAGCCGCGAGTGAAATTAAAACAAGATATTTTCTTTTGCTTTCAAATAGCAGGGTTTTTTTTTTCCAGCTAAAAACTTCACTATTGGTTAGAGTAAGAAATTCACACTCAGTTTTGGGTATTTTGGTAAGTGCAATTTCTCTAAATTTGAAAATACAAGTCAAAAACTTGAAAGATATGCACATTTTGTAGAGTCTATTCATCTTGAGAAATTGATACTAGGAAATGTTTAGCATATTCACATTACAGCTACAAGAATTCTAACTTGCAGAGAAATCAGGCATCCAATAATAGGTGACCAGTTAATAAAATTATGCAATATCTACATATTGGCATGTAATGAACCAGTATAATGGATGGCACACATTCATGTTTATTGGAAAGGTGTTCAGGGTATATTGTGAAGTAAAAGAAAAACCTGGGGGCAAATATGTGATCTAGCTGACACATAGTATGCTCTTAATAAAAATGTGACTTGTTGATAGGAGAATAAGGAGACTTTATGCCAAAACATCAATAATTATTACCCCTGGTTAATTTTTTTATTCTGCTTTTTTGTTCTGCCTGTTCTTCCGGAGGATCACGTGAGAGGCCGTGGAGAGGTGAGGTGCTGAGAGCACAAGGAGAGAGCAGCCCAGCTGCTCAGCATGCCAGTGGTACCCCGGGGCCTGCTTTCAGAGAGACCCCAGACCCCCAGAAGAATCCTGCTGAGCCCCACCAATGCATAGAACTGTAAGAGGTGATGAAATGGTTGTGAGTTTAAGTTTGGGAGTGGTTTACTAATCTACAATAGTTCATCAAAACCCAGATCGATAGCTTCTCCCTGCAGATGAGATACAGTTCTGCACTTTCTGTGCCTGCTGCATGACCACTGCTTAGGGAGTGTCCATTAATTATTTAGTCTTTGCAAATAATTCTGCAGGGTAGAGATGACTTCCCCTTTTCTTGATGAGGACCCTGCAGCAGAAAGCAGAGGGAGGGCGGGAGAAGTCAACAACCTGCTCCATCTCACTCTAGAGCTGGGTCTTCCGTGACTCCTGGCCGGCTCTCTAGGTCAGGAGAAGTAGGATTTGCCCCAGGTCTTAGGAAGTGCCCAGCAACTTTTCCAAATCAAATCCCTTGGGCAACCGATGCTGAGGAAAGTGAAGGCCGTGCCAGCCAAAGTGCATGCTCCCCAGTGGCCCTGGCTGCTGTGGAGATGGTCCTGATGTCTCCAGCCACGGACAGCTCCAGCTGGGAGATGAGCCGCCAGGAAGAGACCACCACCTTCCCCTGATGCAGGGTGATGAGGAAGTTAAACTGCAGCTGCAGGAAAGTGGGTTGGTTGTGCTCTGAAGACCATCCCCCCACCTCCGCAGCTGAGGAGTCCGGGGCAGGGCAAGGGCCAGAGGTGTGTAGTTCGGTGCTGACCACTCCTACGGTCAATGCTGACCACTCCTACGGTCAGTACTGGGGCGCACTGATGTGCCTCACCTCAGGCTGGTAACATCTCTGTGCAACGTCATCTGATTCACGCCCTTCCTGAGCTCTTGGGAACAGTGCAGCCACCCTGCTCCCTCTCTCCTAGGACCTCTGCTACCAGCCCCTACCGGGGTGGGCAGCATCTTGCTGCTCTCTGGCTGAGCCACCCCTGGCCCCTCACGGCTTAGCTCTGTAGCCGTCCTAGGGTGCCCAGAAGGACCCTGCCTGGCCCTGTCACTTTCCCATGCCTGTGTCTCTGTGGAGTAGTGGGAGCGCACGTCTGATGCTCTTCAGTGCTTTGCCCCGTGATCCACTGGGTACACACAGCTCTGGGTGGAGGAGGCCAGCGACCTGTCTTCCAGCTCCGATTCACTCCTGGTGCACACACAACTGCAGCAAAGCTCTTGATCAAGTTATAGGTACTCTCATCAAAATCCACCTATGGTGTGTCCCACTCCCACGTCTCCTCCACGGTTCATGCACTAGGGGATTAATGAAAGGAGGTGCTTCCATGTGTTAGTTGTCTCACGTGTGCCCTTTGCCTCATGATCAAGTGGTCTTAATTAAATAAAAATGCTTTTCTTTCCTTAAGATGAAAACTGAGTTAACGGAGGAAGGGATTAGCAGGTCCAAGAGGGTAGATGGTTTGAAAGAGGGACTTTTCTGGACCCTCTCGTCATGTCTGGAAGTCTGGCTGCTGTGCCTGCGCGTCCGAATGCCAGGCTTGTGGTTATTGCAGGTCTAATGGAGGTGAAAACTGCAAATGGTCTTCTAGGGCCCCCAACCTCCTGCCCCTTAATAGAGCAGATGGGAGATACCACTCAGGGATGGGGCTTTGGTAAGTAGAGGGTGGAGGTGACAGGAGAGGAATGTGGAGGTGGCTCCCACTCCATGCCCACTGTGCCCCTTGCCCCATGCCTTTCATTCTCAGGCCATGTGCCCGTGCCTTTGAACGCCCCATCTCTACGCATGCTGCTTTTCAGGGCAGTATGAATCAGAGCAGGCACCTCTCCCAAGGAGCCAAGGGGAACGGCGATCATCCATCTCGGCAGGGTCAGGCACCAGAGCTCCAGCAGCCGACAGTATGTTTGTAACAGATCACTAGGCAATTTTCCAGTCTGATACTTCCCCTCTGCCTGTGTCCTCCAGAGCACAAGGTATCAGGGGTTGGCAGCGGAGCCCGTGAAGCTTGGAAACAGCGGCCATTGCACACCCTTGCTGGAAGGTGTCCAGGCTGCAGTACCTGCTGGATCCACTGGCAAGCCTGAGCCCTGGTTAACTGTAGGAAACCATGGCACCAGCGCAGAGACGAGAGCAGGCTCACAGGCATCTGTTCACGTAAGTTACCTCTAGTGTCAAGGACCGCACAGGCCTGTGCAGGCAGTAGACACAGCAATGCATATGGCGGCTGCTCATGGCTCACAGGCACACCTTCACATGCGTGTGTGTGCACACGCGCGCACACACACACACACCATGCAACCTAGATGTTCCTTGGGTTGGCTCTCAGGGCAAGCCAGTGGACTTGGTCTTGTTGATCTTCCCCCGGGGCCAGAGGGACAGCTCTGCTGTGCTCTGAATAGGAGCACACTCGGGGTCTGTGCCCCTGCCACTGTGCTTTGAAATTCAAGTCCGTATTCCCACCGCGGAACAGAAGGCTTTTCACAGCTGCCTGACTTGTGTGTGAGCTGCTGTGGTGATTGTCCCCTCCACAGGGACAGGCCAGAGGTCCTGCCCTGACCCTCTTCACCCTGTACCTCTGCTCCCTGGTCCCCAGCTCTCCCATCCCAGGACTCCCACCGGTCCCTTGGCTGAAGGGCCTCTGCCCACTCCTGCATCACTCTGGTGACTCCAGGTATAAATCCAGCTGGCAGAGTGGCCAAGCATGGTGTCAGGTGCAGAGGCCTGCCTGACACCAAGGGCTTCGGTGGCAGCACAACCTTGAGCAGGACACAAGGAGCCTAAGGGTAAGGACAGCAGCGAGAAACGGGTCTGAGTTTGAATCGCTGCTGTACTTAGCCATGTGTTCTTGGACGTGATGCCGGTCCAGTGCCTGGACCCCCACGTGTGCTGGGCATCATCCCTGGTGCCTGGACCCCCACATGTGCCGGGCATCATCCCCAGTGCCTGAGGGAAAAAAAAAGGTTATTACAGCACAAAAAGTCACAAAGGGGTTGTCTTGGGAATTTACACTAACAGGGTTCTGGCAAGCGTGATACAAGGCAGAGAGCAGGTTATGGTCTACATGGCTTACCCCTTCCAGGTAGGGAGCAGACTCAGATCCCAACATCAGAGGTAAGGAGGAGCCGCTGGGATTTCAGGGAGGGTTGTTATCTGGTCAAGGAGAGCCGGGCACGGGTGAGTTCAAAGCACAGGCAGGATCCCAAGCAAGTTTTTTGAAACATCAAACTATGGTCAGATAGAAATAGAAATCCTAGTACTTTATAGTAAAACAGAAGTGAACTTTCTGTGACTTTGTGACGAGCTGGCCCCCAATCTTAGGATGGCATCAGGCTGGGTTCTTCTCTTGCCCACTTTGGCCACACGGTCCACACCTGTGTACCAGCCCCACGTTCCGCTCACCCACTCGGTTTAGACAGAGCTTCTGAAGCATGTCTCTTTGCTGGGTTGTGACGACCAGGAGCAGCTTCCTCATCCATGCGCCCCCTTGGAGCCTTGGCAGTGCCCTGCAGCTGGCGTGAGCCCCATAGCCCCCAGGCCGAGTGGTGGAGCCGGTGCCTGAGCATGACTCCAACTCCTAGAAACTCCACCCTGTTTTCATGGCGCCCGTCACATCTTGAGCCAGTCAAGGCCAACAATGAAGAAATGTGGATATCTCCTATCACAAGAATTCAAGACACGGAGAACACCAGGGCCAGATGTCATCACGACCCAAGTGCAGAGTGTCTCTTCTCGGCCATCCTCAGTGTGCTGGCCTCGTCCTTTGGCCAACTGCCTAATATTGCCAAAAGGCTGCAGGTACCTCGGTCACACGACAGGGTCTTGTCCAGAAAGACGAGGTGGAAGAGAAATCCCCTGCTCATGGCCCTGGGGCTGCTCCCGTGCCTCACGCAGACCGCTGCTGGTGTGAGGGGTGGAAGGTCTCTGGTCGCGTGGCCCTTCACACCTTCTCTGGAGCCACAGCGTGCTGCGCTCCTGTCGTGCCTGAGAGCCAGCAGCTCCGTTAGCAGGAAGGTGGAGGGACGGCTGCTGAGGCAGCAGCTGGCCCCTACTGTGCACGCTCTCTCGCAGCAGTCTTCATATGTCTTCATACCAACCCTTTATTAGGTCAACTGCTGCCCTGATGGCAGAATCAGGTTGTAGGCTGACTTCACATTCTCCACAGACCATGGTTGTTGACCAGTTGAAAAAAATAAATAACCAAGTCTCAACCGGATGCCAGGGGTTGAATGCCATGGCTCCCGTTGCCTCTGCCTTGCTGTGCCAGGCTCAGATGGGCCCTTTGGGGCATTGCAGAGTGTGCCAAGTTGGACGAAGGGCACTAGGAATTATGTGGGCGACACTCAGCTCATTGACTGGGCGTGCACATGTGCCAAATTACACCCCAGGCAGGCATTGGACACCTGCTTTGACAAAGCCTGACTATTATGGGGCCTGTAGCTACTGGTGCCAGCGGTGGAGTCCCCACATACCCCAGGCTGGGGCTCCTGCCCGTGGTTTCTCACGCTCCTTTTCCAGGAATCCCTTCCTCTCTCCCACCACTCCTGCATGTGACAAGTGCTGGTGCACAGGCGTCTCCGTCATCTGCACAGGGTGACAGCGGTGATGGCACATGGAACATGCCGGCCCTGGGGTATCATGCAGCCCATCTGATAGCTGAGACAGCTGCTGAGTGACCAGGCAGGTAGCACTTCCAGAGCAGATATGCCGGAAAAATGGATGACTTGGGTCTGGCTGGGATAGGGCCGGATGGAGAGAGCTCTCATCATGCCTCTCAGAACACTGTGCAAGTTAAATGATGGACTCTCCATTTCTTGGATTTTCCATTTGATATTTTCAGATGGCAGGTGACTCAGGATAACTGAATCCCTGAAAAGCAGAACCACAGTGGGTGGGGGACTGCTGTATTGTCACATTTTTGAGTGTTCCTCTTCTCTTGGGCTTGTGATGTGTGTTCCATCTATTGTCTCAGAGAAGCCCTAGGCTGCACGGCTGGGCTCACTCCCGGCTGCAGTCCAGCTGGATGGAGACGGGATTAAAAGCACAGATACAGACTCCGACGAGTGCTGAGAAGGAAACCCAGGGCCGGAGGGTGGGAGGGCAAGCAGACCTGGCCCATCACAAGGAAGCAAGCCTCTCCTGCTTCAAGAGCAACAGGCCGAGTGGACTCCAGGTGGCTGAGGCAGGAGGGTGTCTGCGAGGCCCTGTGACGGGGAGCACGGCAGAGGACAGGAGATAGGGAAGGTCATTGGAGGAGCAGAGCAGGGAGGAAGGTGGTCAGGGGAGGCTGGAGCCTGGGTAGGGGCAGCACACCCACAGGTGGGCCATGCAGAGGGCGTCTGAGAGCCATGGAAAGACCCGGAGGGGTTTCACGTGCCTTAGGAAGATCCATGTGTGGGCTTGGGACAGGAAAACCCATCACTGGGGCTGCAGGGTACGGACTTCACAGAAGATGAGGCAGAGGCTGTGGGAGGAGTGGTGGCCTATTTCAGGGGTCCAGCTGAGAGGTGTGGTGAGACTGGGAGGTGCCCATGGAGGGGGAGCGGAATCGATAGATTCGAGCTGTGTTCATGTTCTCTGGTTGAGATAACAAATCAGCACAAACTTAGTTAACACCAGCACCCTGTACCTCTCTCCCGTGAGAAGTCCAGCAGAGCAGCCCAGGGTCCCCCGCCCGGGTCTGCGAGGCTCAGTCAACGAACTGGCCGGCCTGGGCTCTTTTCTGGAGGCCCTGAGTGTTCGCATGACACTCGCCCAGGTTGTGGAGGAATTCAGTTCCCGTGGTGGTAGGATGGGGTCCCTGTTCCCACGTGACCCCTTCCTCTCCAAGCCACATCAGGGCTGCAGCCCTCTGTAGCTTGGAGTCCCTAATGTCCTCCTGCTGCTTCTCTCCAACGTCCTCCTCTGCTTTTCAGGCTCATGTGGCCACGCTGGGCCAGCCTGGATGAGACAACAACTGACGGCAACCGTGACTCTGCCCTCAAGGCCCATGTGGCCACACTGGAGCAACCTGGATGAGACAGTAGCTGATGGCTCACGTGGCCACACTGGGCCAGCAGCTCACGGCAACTTGACACTGCCCTCAAGCCCCCTTTGCCAGCTAACACAGCATGACCAGGGGCATGACATCAGAGGGCAGAGGCCTGGGCTCCCCTATCACCCAACTAACGAAGGAGAGGAGATACCAGCCCTGGGAAATGGGCTGAAGTGGGGGGAGATCCCCGCCCAGGATCAGGGAGGAGGCTCTGCCGTGGATGAGCCCCATCACCCATGTTTGGTGCACCTGGCACCCGTGAGTGAGAAGCACTGGACAGAGGAAGGGGGGCCTGAGCTCCGGCCTCCGCTCGGCTGGTCCCTGAGCAAGTTGGCGCCTGTGGCCACTGGCACCTAGTGGGCAGATGGGGAGAACGGGGCCGGCTGGCGTCCTCACCTGCCCAGGCCTGGCTCTGAGTTCACTGGCCATTTCTCTTTCGCTTGCTCCTGGGTCAGGACTAAGCCAGGTGTGAGGGGAGGGACGCAGGAGCTGCTGGTAAATGCTGGACTCTGGCATCCTTTCACAGAGCTTAACGCCCACAGATGTTTCTGAGTCATAATAAAAGGTTAAATATTTTAATAAAAAAGATACACGTTGGCAGTGATTTGGGCTCCTATTAAACTCCCCCACACTCACAATTTTTCCTCACATGCAAATGAACTGGAAGCTTATTAATGAGATGAGAGGCTGGAGCCTAATTAGCACCAGGACTGGGAAGCTTATATTCGCTGATTCAGCAAACTAACTGGATAATTACCAGAGCTGGACTTTGGAAGCTTCTAGAAACCCTTATTAATGGGACTCTCAGAAACTGCCTTGATCGCAGCCCCTCAACCCCAGGGCTCGCCCAGCCCTAGATGTTTTCCAGTTCCTCTGAGGAGACCACGCTCCCCAGCACTGCAAAGGCAGGCAGAGCACGCTCCACCGCCGCTCCGTCAGTCCTGCTGTCTGGGCCCAGGGGAGCCCGGCATCTCTTCTTGAGCCCAGTCTTTCTTCCCTCCCTGATGGTGCTCTTCACATTCACTGCCTCCTTGAGCCTAGGAAGCCTGTTTCATGTCAGTTTTTAACTCACACGAGGTGTTCAGTGCACTAGCCGCAGTTCTCAGTAGCTCGTACCCATACACCTGGCTCAGGACACTGCAGGCAGATCCTTGGTTTACAGGTGAGGAAGCTGAGGTGCCAGTAGCTCCCACGAAGTCACTGTCAGTAAGGAGCAGAGCTCATTTTCATGCAGGCTTTGGGCTCCCAGGTCCACACTCGGCCATGTGGAGCTGACTCCCTGCAGTCACCCCGTAGCAGCTGGGAGGGAAACAGCAGAGCAGGGAGCAGCCCCGCGGACTAAGGCCCCCGGTGAAGCACCGCGGGCTCTCCTTGGTGAGCAGTGTCCGCTGCTCTGGACCTTCCCCACCACATCGATGGCTTTGAGCCGTCAGGTTTTCCTGTTTAGCAACTCAAGCCTGTGGCCCAGTTGCCTCCAAATGTTCTGCCTGGCTGTGGAGCTGTCTTCACACTCAGGCGTGGTCTTGCTTTGGTTTTGCTAAAGAACCCTTCCCTCCACCTGCTGCTCGGGGAGTGGGAGGGTGGGCCAAGGCTCCTTCCCACTCAAGGCCTCAGCCACCAACTACCGACATCAACCTGTGCTCCGCTGAACCTCTCTCCTGGTCTTCCTGCTTTCCAATGAGCTTATTTATTGGTCTACTCCATTCTACCCACCACTGGGCTGAAGGCTGAAAGTGCAGAGAAAGAAGAACAGGCATCACTTTTGCTCCCAAGGAGCCATAGTCTAGTGGAGGAAATAGACTCTTGCCTTAAAAAATCCGACCCGTGGCATCACAACAGACATGAAGACCAGCAGAATAGAAGAGACAAGTACTTACAACCATCTGATCCTTGACAAAGGTACCAAAACATATGTTGGAAAAAAGACAGCCTTTGTAATTAATGGCACTGAGAAAACTGGACACCCACTTGTAGGAGAATGAAACTAGATCCCCATCTCTCTCCCTGCACAAGTCATCAAAGTGGATCAAAGACCTAGGAATTAGACAGAAACTCTGCAACTCCTAAGGGAAAACATAGAGTTAACACTCCAGCACATTGTTAGAGGCACCAACTTCCTCAACAAGAGCTCCATTACTCAAGAAATAAAACAAGAGTCAATAAGTGGGATGGCATCAGGTAAAAAGCCTGTGCATAGCAAAGGGAATGATTAAGAGCATGAAGAGAGAGCCTACAGAACGGGAGAAAATCTTTGCCACTTGTTGCTGAGATAGGGGGGTTAATATCCAGAATGTATAAAGAGCTCAAAAGTTTAACACCAGCAAGGCATGGTGCCATATGCCTGTAATTCTAGCACCTTGGGAGGCTGAGGCAGGAGGATCCCAAGTTCAAAGCTAGACTCAGCAACTTATCGAGGCCCTAAGCAACTCAGGGAGACATTGTCTTAAAACAGACAAACAAACAAAAAATAAAGTAAAAAGAGCTGGGAGATATATTTAACACCAAAATGAATAAATGAACAAATAAATAAATAACCCAATCAGTAAATGTGCTGATGAATGAAACAGATATTTTTCAAAAGAAGAAATACCAATAGCCTACAAATACAAGAAAAAAAGTGTTCAACATCTCTGGCAATCAGAAAAATGCAAATCAAATTGGCATTAATATTCATCTCACTCCAGACAGAATGGCAGTCATCAAGAACACAAATAATAATAAATCCTGGAGAGGATTTGGGGAAAAGGTTCATTCATACATTGTTAGCAAGACAGAAAATTAATACAACCACTTTGGAAAGCAGTATGGAGATTCCTCAAAAATCAAGGAATGGAACCACTACATGACCCAGCTACCCCACTCCTTGGTATATACCCAAAGAACTCCAGTCAACATATTATAGCAATATAGCCACATCAATGTTCATAGTAGCACAATTCACAATAGAGAAATTGTGAAATCAGTCCAGGTACTTGTCAATAGATGGATAGATTAAGAAAATATATATGCAACAGAGTTTTATTCAGCCATAAAGAAGAACATAGTTATGACATTTGCCATTGATGGATGAGAATGGAGAACATCATGCTAAGAAAATCAAAGATCAATTTTTTTCTCTCATGTGTAGAAACTCAAGCAAAATAAGGAAAAAAGGAGGGGAATTTGGTATCATAAAGACACCAGGAAGATTAGTGGAGTAGAAGAGGGAGATGGAGAGGGAGGGAGGTGGGACAGAAAAGGGAGGAAATGCGGGACGGTTGGACAAATCACATGTGTGCATATGTGATACCCACCTCTGGGTATTGTGGAAAGCAGCAATCTAAAGAGATGGATAAAGGAGTGAAAGAAAGACCAGGAGAGTAGAGGAAGGAGAACGGGGGCAGGGAGGAGGAGAGAGATAGGGCGATAGGAACTGAGGAGCAAGTCAAAATCCACGCGCGCATTGTTCTGTCAAAATGAACCCAATCTGTGTCTAACTACCATAATTTTAAAACCCTATACAGCATGACACGGAGATGGTGTGCGCTGGCAGCTCCCTGGAAGGTCGCAGGAGGAGGTGAGGTTTGGAGAAGGCACCTGAGAGGGGCCGTGAAAGGTAGGATGAGCCTGGGAAGGCGAGCTCCGCGGGAACGGAGCGCGGGTACCTGGCAATGCATGCAGCCCAGGGGAAGGGCACCTGGAGCCGATGCCGGCTGGGCTGGACTGTGGGCAGGCCTGCTTGGGCTTACTCTGTAGGACGTGCAGAGCCCTTGAGGGGCATCACGAATGCGGCCCCAATGCCTGCGGTTCACAGCATCCCAGCAACACAGTCCTGAGCTCACCAGGAAGAAAGCCCGGCGGACCACACTGCCTGGATGTTGAGGGGCCTCTGTTGACTCAAAGTAGAAGGAGCCACCTGCACAAATTGCTCCCCACAACAGGGAGCCCCCAGGAGAGGCGGGCGCTGCCATCTCTGCCTTCTTCGGGCCTTTCTTGCCCTCCTTCCTTCCAGAGCCACGTGTCTGGAGGCGTTGGGTGAACGTGGCGTCTTCTTTCCTCCACTCCTTGGTGCTCAGACCATCTAGCAGGTCCAATGGGACCTCGTCTCCTCCTGCTCTCTAGGCAGCCCTTGGCCTGTCCATAGCACTCTCCTCGACGTCCCCCTGACTGTCATGACACCTCTTGGGGGGTTTCCCTACTTCTAGTTCTGTGACTTCTCCTTCACTCTGAAAATGTCAGGACTCTGCAGACCCAGTCCTGGGCCCTCCTCTGTTAAAACTTCCCAGATGATCTCACCATAACTGGGGTCCTCTGCATAGTCAGGGTTCCCAGAGGTACATGCCTGTTTAGTCCGCATATCTCCTTTGTCCAGACTCCAACTCGCTCCAACATTTCTACTTGAAGATCTCTCACAGCTCTTAAATGCACATATTCAAAATGGGAGTCTTCACTTAGGCCTCTACCCCAGCATGCATATGCCTCCTGAGTGCTTGAACTGAGTGCTCCTGAGTACTTGAGCTGAGTGCTCCTGAGTCCTGAGTACTTGAGCTGAGCTCTGCCGTCCAGTGTTACCATGCACTGACAGCATGTGGATGTGGGAGGCTCTTGGGCTAGAGAGAGGGAATCCTGAGGATAAGAGGGAATGGCCCCGCTGCCCACCCAGGCTGGGCACCGCCTGTTCTCCCCGAGCCAGAGGGAAACCTCACAACTCATAGGGGATTTTGCTCAGTTGTGGGGGAAATTTGCTGTTCACAAAATTCCTAGGCTGTTTTGTGGAGTAAATCAAATAATGGATGAAGTGGAATAGCTTAAAAGCAAATCCGAGAGGACCTACTGTTTCCAAGTAACAAACAGAATCTCACAATGCCCAAGAGCAGCCAGGGACGGCCACACGTCCACACACAGCCCAGCATTTAGGAAAACTCTGCCAGGCACAGAGAGCAGCAGGGACAGGACCAGAGGAGGAGAGGGGACACTTGAGAGTAACTATGACTGAGCGTCATGGTACAACGGAGCTCCAAACTGAGAAGAAAGTGGGGGGGGAGGGGCAAGCCAAAGTCCCAGCTGTGAACACACGTTGGGAGGGACACACGGCAGGATTGTGGTGCAGGAGACGCCACAGAAGGGAATCACGGCAAAGTCCCAGAGATAGAAACTATCAAAGATGAAACTCTGAGAGGTTTAGAATAAGAGGAAGAAGAGCACTGAGAGACCATTTCAGCCTAATATACAGGAAACTGGAGTCTCTGAGTTTTTTTCTATTCTGTTTTTTTTTTTCAGAAAAAAAATTAAACAATGGCTGATTTTTCCCCAAACTTGATGAAACCACAAACCTACAGATTCACAGAGTGGGAAACCACAGAGATAAAAGGTAATGGACTATATAACCGCACAGTAATGCAGATGGGTCTCAAAATCAGTAGGTTGAGTGAAAGAAGGCAGATCCTGCCCTGCAGAGAGGGAGAGAGAGAATACATGCATTAGGCCACATTTATATCAGATTTTAGAAAAGCTAATCTATAATGGCAGGAAGTGGGTGAGTAGGTGCCTCGGAGTCTGAGGTGGGCACAGCAAAAGGACCGGGGGCTCCTAAGGGGCAGCGGGACACTTCCTGGGGCACAGGCTGCAGTGACGGTTCCCTGGGTGTAGATCAATCCCCAGACCTACGAAGTCACACACTTCATGCAGTGCGTCCACTGGGCATCAGTTATAACTCAAAGTTGTTTAAAAAGATGACGGATCACCAGTGGAGAACCCTGTGGGCCACCATAGTTTTAAAAACTAGTCAGTAAAAGAAGGGAAATCAAGGGAGTGACATATACACCTCGTCCTTCCTTTCCCACACAGATGGTCTCGCTGGGTCTCCAGGTCCAGGTGGAGGAGCTTTCTCTTAGACAAGTCTTCCAACTTTGCAAATGACGGCGGAATGGTAGAGGTGCGCCTGCTCTTTTCCAATCCCAGGTGATCCGTGACTGGACAGGACTCAGAACAGCGGAGCCAGCCCGGAGGTGCTGCCTGGCGGTGAAAGGCAAGGCAGCCTCTGTGGGAGTCTTGTCAACAACTTGGAGGTGTGCACCCAAGGACCCAGTCACGAGCACACCCAGCAGATACCAAGAGGGTGCAGCAGGAGAAGCCGCGTCTGCGGCCGCCCTCAGATTCTTCAATGAGTAAAGTACATGGAAAAACAGATCGAGAGAATTTACAGATTAAAGGAAACTTAATTTCAACTGGTTACAATGTATATACCTTCTCTGGATTTTGATGTAAACTCCATAAAAAGTTGATGTTATTGATATAAAGTAACAAAACTGGTAGGTGAGCACTGGCCATTGATGATATTAGGCAGTGATTAACATTTTAACTGTGAAAATATGTGCTGCTGTTTAAAAGTTCAGACATCTTGTTTTAAGAGTTACATACTCAAATATTTATGGGTGGGATGATGTGACGTCTGGAGTCATTCACAAGAATCGAGGTGTGGTAGTGGGCTGGTGGGGGGTGAAATGCCATCTGCCTTGAGCTGACGGTCACAGCCCTGGGACACACACAGTAGACCCATCATAGTACTCTGTGCATATGATTGAAATTTTTCAGAATAATGTTTAAAGGAATTTTGTCACAAAGCTAATGGGATATTTTGAATTATGCGTAATGACATGATACAGAGAAAATGAAGGTCAGACAAGTTTTTAAAAAATAAATATGCAACTGGTTCCGAGGGCAGAAGTGGCGTCTGGATACAGGAGTGAAGCCTGCCTCACTGACTCCAGGCCAGGATTGTGGCATTTGTTTAACCCCAAGCTGAGCAAGTCTGAGCGGCGGGAGACCACAGCCTTCCCAGCTGCCGTTGGCAGAAGGCCCTGCTCCAGCTGAGAGCACCCCGGGTTCCTGGACCTCCACCCAGACCAGACGTCTCTGGGCTTCACCCCTCACCACGCAGGAGGATTTCTGGGCTTCCCCATCACATCCGTGGCTGCAGACTAGGATGTCCTGGCTAGACCTGCCTCCGCCAGCTCCCTGAGGCCAGCATCCCTCCTCGCCCTCAGGCCTGCTCTGCCAGCCGGCGGGCTCCGTCAGCTTCTGACGCCTGCGCACCTCAGAGTCGCTAACTGCCGACCAGTGTGGAGGGCAGAGTTCTTGCTGAGAAGTCAACGGGCAAGTCCGCCCAGCGAGTCCTGCAGGAGAGGAGGGCGGAAGAGGGTGAAGTTATTTTTTTTCTGTCTTGATGCCATTCTACCACAGTCAGGAAAAGAGTGGCACTCGCCCTGAATGGGCCCTGGAATCCTTGGAACTTGCTGGTGGACGCCCACCGCTCACCGTAGGCCTGACACAGCCCCAGGCATCAATGCTGCTCCAAGAGGTCTCCAGGTGAGTCCAGTTTCAGGTGATGCACAACTGGGAACCCTGAGCGAGGGCCTTGACTGACCTCAGTGAGGACGTGAGGCTCCGCTGGAGCAGGCTTCCCGGGTCTTCCCACTTGCCAAGGTGCATGGAAAGGGGAGAGCTGGAAGGTTGCCAATCATCCCGTGGTTCCACCAAACTGCACTTGGTCAACGTCTTCTGCCTCGTGTCCTCTGGTCACCTAACATGTTGGGGCTCTCTGGCTGCCCTCTCCCAGAAGACAGGCTCTCGCCCTGGTGTGGTCATTCACCTACCAGCCTGTCCAAGCTGTCTCTGCCTGCAGACATGGCCCTGCGGACCTACAGCCAGTGCTGGTGACAGAAACCCAGGGCCTCTCAGCCTGCTTGGGACTTGCTGTCTCTGTTCTGATGTGTCCCTGCCCAGGTGCCACCTCGTTGCTTGAACTGGTGTCGGTCTCTCAGTCTGCACCTGTACTCTGGGCTGATTCAGGTCCCAGCCTCCCTCTTCCTCCAGACCCCACCTTTCAGGGTTCCCAGGCTCCCCACTCATGTGAGTGCAGCCCTCTTTGCACCACAGCCCCTGCCGGAACCCCCACCTGCCACCTGCACTCCTCCTTGTCCCCACCCTCCCCAGATTTGGCCATGTAGACCACCGCTCCTCCAACAGTCTGATCCTCCTTGGAGAGAACCTGGTATCCATAGACCATGGGCTTTGGGGGTGGCTAAAATCGGGTTTGAATTCTCCTTCTGCTGCTTACTAGCTCTAACAAGTTTCAGGTCCTCTCCTCTTCCGTGGGTTGTGAGTGACGATATCTTCCCTTAGAGACACCATGGGGATGAGTTAGGTACAGGGAACATGGCTTCGTGCATTGGCACTGGGCCAAGCCTGGTATATTGCTTTTCAGCTCTAAACTCCAACTTCATTGCTGCTCTGTGAAGATGGAAACGGGCCCTTTAAATACTGCGTGCCAGCAGACGCAATGTTTTGTCAGTAGAGGATGCTAGAAAGACACTGGAGGACGGAGCTTCCCTTCCTGGTTCCTTTGTGCTTTCTTGGCAGTGTCCTGAGCATGTGCCTCTTCCGCAGTGCTCGCTTCTGCAGTGTGGCGTCCTTCCCGTGCCAGGTTCCTGCTGCAGCCCAGCTTCCTTGGGGTGTGTGGGTTCCTGGGGTCCTGGGCCTGCAGCCTAGGCAGCTTCGGCAGCGCTGGCTCCTGCAGCCTGGAAGTTCTCCTGAGCCTGGCTCTTGCAGTGAGTGGTCAGCTTCTCCAGCCCGTACCTTCTGAGGCATGCCCAGTGGCCAGCAGATGACCCCTGTAGCTCCTGGAGTCTTTACAATGGCATGAACTGTCAACCCCCCCCCCCCCCGCCCCGCCCCAGGAGTCCCTGGCTGATCCTTGTGGGATTTCCTGCAAGTTCTTAGGGGCAGGGCCTAACTGTAGGCAGCCTCCCTGGGTAGAGTTGACCTCAGGAAGTTCTGTGGTCCAGTGAGGCTGGGCTGCTCCCTCTCTGGATCTCAGGCTGGGGCAGAGGGGAAGTCTGTCCTGAGCACTCTGCATTTGCCTGTGTGGCCGTGCCTGCCCTGTAATCTCAGCCCCTACTGTGGTCAGACATTCCTCACGTTGAATCATTCCTCATGTTGTGCTTTTCATCTACCTGTTAGCCCTCGACAGACACAAGCAGCAGAGTCTGGTGGGGAGCCCAGGCTGAGAGACTGGCCTAGATGATCCTCGCGCTCCTCTCCCAGCTCTAAAACTTTGCAAATTGCTCTTCCATAACCTATTAGTTCTCACGACAGGACAAATGTGACAGACATGTCGTTAATTAATACCCGAGGACGGAACAACAGCGGGTCCTGGACATGGGACGCTTACTCAGGTTAACGTGAGCACGGTCCTCCGCGGCCCCCATCTCTTGCCCTGGGACTCGTGCTCTGCAGCAGCACCCTCTCTTTGTGCCTTCTGAAGTTGCCAAGCGACTCCTCCAACAGCTTGTTCTTTTCTGGAATGTCTCAGTACAGTTTCATGGGAAGGGGTTGCGTTAGATCACAGATGAGATGGCTTATCGCTGAAAACAAAACGTTCCTGGGCTCTCAGAACAAGCCGATGGCGGTTGTCTGCTCCAGTGGTTGCTAGAGAAACCGCACAAGACGGAGTAAAGTTTGGATAACAAAGGTCGACGTGCTCATTGTACTTCTAAGCTGTAGTCGTTTTAATTTCCTGCCAATGAGATGTTGAGAAATCTGTCTTAAAATTAAAGACAGCCCTTGCCCAATGAGTCAGTCGTAATTGGTGCCTTTGAAAAGACTGAGCAGGACTTATGACTTGAGGTTTCTTTCTTAATTTGCATTTTTAATTAGATGGGATCTCAAAGGGTTTCTGAGCCTTTTTTCTGTTCGCCTTTTTTGGGCTGTTGCTCTGCAATTAGAGTTTGTAACAAATGAGTTGCTGGCATATAAATGTCAACTCTGAGGTAAAGTATTATTGTTGCTGAAGAACCAAGCAGTGCTCTGACCATTACTTTTAAATGAAAGCACTTTTTAGCTCATTCCTCTGATGAGAGCTAATCAGCTGGGCTGGAAGGAGAGATGCTCAGATTTAACTCGGGTTGAAGCTCTTCCTGTGAACGGGTTTTCTTCGTGGGCATTTGAATAATTTCTGAGAATCGCCTACAGCCCCAGCTCCAGAACACAGGATTCTTGTGTGAGGCTGGTGTGGAACCGTCGAGGACGGGGACAACGCAGAGAGGAGCTGGACTCTGCCTCTCCAGAAGGCCTTCTGGTGGGAGCATGTGCGCTGGCCAAATCTTTTTTTATTCAACAATTGTAAGAATTGTTGAATAAAACAATTGTTTTATTCAACAATTGTAAGAAAATAACCAGGGCCACTGTTTACTGAGCGCAGGCTCTTGGCCTATAAGCCATTCTACCCCAGCCCTCCATCCCATGTGGTCCATCTGCACAACCCCTGTCCCTTCCGGAGCCGGCAGGGCAAAGGTCTCGGCTACCATCTCTGCTTTTCCTCTAGCAAAGGCACGGCCACTCCCCAGGACTGTGCTCCCCGGGTGGTGGACAGAGGAGAGGCAGCTGGCAGGCCACTGCAGGGGCAGCTCCCCTAGGGACCTCTGAAGGCTTCTGAAGAAGAGGCTTCTGGGAACTCCCACGGCGACCCGAGCAGCTGCCCCAGGGCCCACTTCCTCGCGCAGCCTCGCCCGCGGTCTGTAGCTAAGCTGCTCCCAGCAGAGAGAATCAGCTGCACCCATCCTGCTTGGGTGAGCCTCTCGTAGGTTCAGGACTGCGTCTGCCTTCTGTCTACCAGTGACGGTGGAGGAGCAGGGCTGCCAGCCAGGATGGCACTGGCAGTGGTCACTGGAGAGGGGTGTCACTGCCATGGTGCCTAGCTGAGTTTCCCACAGGGAAGGGCATCTATGCGGCACTCTGCTCTGGGGACATCCAAGTGCTAACAGACCCCTGGTTTGCCTGCCTTGGTGGTTTCTCAGAAATGCCAACAGAGAACTGGCCAAATGATGTCCTGGGGTCCTCAGTGCCGAGCTCGATGAAAACCAGGCCCCTCTCAATCCCTGAGCTGCGGACGGCCAGCGCGTAAATCAGCAGAACCTCCACTTTATCAAACAAGGGCAATTTTAACGCGGGTCTTTGATGCAAGAAGTGAGAATGTGGCCTGGAAGTTGTGACTGCCATTAAGAGAGGGTGTGGGGTTGTGTCTTCTAACTGGAGAAACCCTGGGGAAGTCACAATGGGGTCAGGGCGGGCTTGGTTGTGGTCGGCTGCCTGCTCTTGTGGGTGGCAGGTGCCGACCATGGCAGGCTCTCCAGACGTGGACCCCACGATGGCCACCGACTGGCACCGCCTGGGTTTCTCTTCTGTGGAGTGGGACAGAAGAGTGTAGGGTCAGAGTGAAGTTGGTCATCACCCTTTCTCAACTCCTGGGCTCAGCCCAGTGGGTACATCGGTCACAGCCACAGGCGGGGGCTGAGCAGGAGGAGGGAGGGCAACACCTCTGGGACATGGCCTCATGGCAACAGACTTATTACAGGGGAGTGGGCAGGGACAGCTGCTGAAAGCAAACTGACCAGCTTCCTGTTGGGCTAGCCTGGCATTTTATGTATTGAGAGCATGCACTTCTCAATACTTGCTTTTTTGAAAATGAAATTAAATTCAATAAATAGGATTTCAGATACATTTTTGTACTTAAAAAACATTTTTATTCATTTATTTATTCATTTTGTGTCTTAAAAATGGGTTTGTGGTAAGTTGAATAATTGGAATTCAATATTCAATACATTTTTTAAAAATTAAAAATATGATTCAACAACCACTGATTACTCATCTGAGAGTTCTGAAATCCAGGTGAGAAGTTATAGCACGTGGGTGGTGCACAGAAATCAGAGGCTGCACTGAGGAGGATCAGAATAGTTTTTCTTGCAGGGTGCCATGGCTTCTACCTGCAATCTGAGTGACTTTGGAGGCTGAAGCAGGAGGATCACAAGTTTGAGGCCAGCCTGGGCAACTTAGTGAGACCCTATCTCAAAATTAGAAACTAAAAATATCTGGGGTGCAGCTCCGTGGTGAAGTGTTCTCAGTACCAGAGGAGTCTTACTTTACCCAGGTCACCCCTCCCAAAGGCTGTGCAGCGTCACACCGAGAGAGAGCCCTGAGCCCACAAGTGCTCTGTGGGGGGGCTGGAAGACCCCACAGGCATCAGAGCAGGCCACCCAGTGGCCCTGGCACCAGACCTGTTCACCCGTGGACACCCAGAGCCGACCCACCTGCCAGGGGCCACCGTGCCAGGCCTGCCTGCCTGGACTCCACTAGTCAGCCTCACAGAATCTCTGGCCGTGGAGACTGATGAGTGTCCTAAGCTGAAGCTGGTCTCTAAAGCCTGGAAATGATGATGCCTCAAACATGGAGACATGACATGGGGCTGCCTGGGGTCACCGAGAGCCAGGGGAACATGGCGCCACGGGAACAGAGTGGCGTTCTCGCGCTCCTCCTGCAGAGATGGAGGTCTGCCAACTGCCTGACAGAAACACAGAACAGTCGCTTCAGAGAACCACCAGGAATACAGACAGAATCAAACAACACTTAAAAAATCAAGAGATGAACAACAACGAGAAGTTCAACAGAGAGGCTGAAATCGTAAAAAGGAAAGCAGCTGATTCTGCAGCTAGAGAACAAAGTGGCCGAGGTGCAGCTCTGCCGAGAGCGGGGACAGCAGCATTCATCCGTGGAAGGACTGTGAGCCAGAATGCAGGTGACTCAGAGCAGCCAGGCAGAGGGGGAGAAGAAGACGCAGATAGCTAGGTCAATCTGTGGGACTTTGGGACCACCAACGGGCCAGCCGCACATTGGGGATGTATAGAAGAGAAAGGGACGGGGGGGGGGCAATCACATGAAAAAAGGGGGCTGCAGGCTCCGGAATCCAGGGACAGAAGTGAGTATCCAGGTCCCCAGCACCCAGGGGGTCTCAAGTAAATAGGTTCAGTTCTGTCAAAACGCCCCTTACAGTTTTCTCAGTAATAGGAAAAAGTCATTGTAAAGTTCAGATAGAAACATAAAAGACTCCAAATAAAGCAATGTTGAGGAAGAAGAGCAAAGCTGGAGACACTGTACTTCATTATTTTGAAATCTATTACAAAGCTACAGTAATCAAAACAGGGTGATCTAAAAACAGGCCTAGAGACACTGTGACCTGAACAGTGCCAGTCGCAGCCACCTGTACTCAGTGCCAATCATGGCCAACCATCCTCAGAAATAAACCCATCCACGAATCTCCAGTAGGTGCAAAAAATACACCTGGGAAGAGGGTTCAATAAGCTGGAACTCCAGGTGCCCACGTGCAGAACAGGAAGGTGGCCTGACCTCGCCCAGACAGGAAGTGAGAGTCAGTCCTGAGACCACAGAAGACCTCCAGGGGACGTGGGGGTTCTGCCTCAGCAACGGTCCCTCGGATGTGGCACCAAAGGCAAAAGTAGACCTGAGAGGCGACTTCTGCACAGCAAGCAACCACAGAATGAAAAGGTGGACACAGGACGGGAGAGAACTGTCCATCTACGCATCCGATAAGGAGCTAAGGTCCCATTGGGTACAACTGAAAAGCAGAGATTTTAGAAATCCAGTTACAAACGGGCAGAGGGACTGAGGGACATGTCACAGGAGCACAGAGTGGCAACAGGAGTGTGGGAGGGCACCCAGCCCCCCAGCCCTCAGGCAATGAAACCCTCTACCTGTGGGGTCAGCGGCTACTGGAAAGCCAGAGGTGAGCCTGGGGAGGGTGTGGGGGGAGCCGCGGCACATGCTCAGTGAGCTGGTCAGCGCTGCAGAGGGTAGCGCTGTTCCTTGAGGACCTACAAACAGAGCCTGGGTGGGAAGCAGCAGAGTCACCTCTGAACACACCCACGGGGGCTGAGGTCAGGACCCAAGACACAGCTGGACTCCACGCCCATCCCAGCGTTATCCACAGGAGCCAGGAAGCAATCCCCATGCCCTCAGGTAAGGTAGGAGAGAAGGAAGGAAATGGTGTGCACAGAGAGGACATGGCACAGGCCATCGGATCCCCAGTCCACCTCAGGTGAAGCTGCAGGGCACAGTACTAAGGGCACCAAGCGGGGGACAAGCACCCAGCAGGCCACGCCACAGGGAGTCTGACAAGGCCAGACTTGGACAGTCAGAGTGAAGCCTCCTCACGACAGGTTCCCTGTGCCCAGGCCGGGCCATGGGGCTCTTGTGGCCTGCCACCTGCCAACCTTTAGCAGACATGGTGGTGGAGGCCCGAGTGGACAGTTGGGAGCAAGCTTCGCGGCACCCTCTCCTCACCGGGGCACTGTCCCGGGGGGGTTCGCTGTGCTGCAGAGGCACAGGGACAGAACAACCCGTGGAACAGAGGCGGGCACTTCAGGGCGGGCATGAGAGTGCCCATTACCAGAAACCAGGGCCTGCCTTCTTTGTTGTTCGCCACCCTTGCTGAAACCCTCTCCCTGAGACTGCTCACGGTCCCGCCGTGGGTCTCCAGGGCCTCGTGTTCTGGCTGCAGGTCCACAGGAGGAGGGAAGACGGGGGAGAATTCCCAGGTGACCGCTCACGCTGCCCCAGAAGTTCCTCTCAGTGCCCTAGGTCCAGTGGACTGGCTGCTGGCGGCTGGAGGGTGGGAAACCGCCTTTCACCGTAGCTTATTCTGGCCCCAGTGATGCAAGGGTTCCCTCAGAAAGAAGAATGAGAAAGTGTGGGGGGACTAGAGAACCGTGTCCCCTCAGTCGCCCGCGCATTGAGCACAGCCACCAGGAGTGCCGGGCAGCTGCTCCAGCTGGGGCTCACAGGTCTCCACAACAAGGGCAGGAGAGGCCAGGTGGAGACCCTGGCCCGTGACCGCGGGGAGAGGAGAGAAGGGCTCAAGGTGACTCAAGCCAGCAGTGGTTTGGGGGCTCAAGTTGCCCATCAGTGCTGGGGGGTCTGCAGGGAACCACGTCTGCCTTCCTCCTGGAGAGGGCGCTCTTCTCAGGAAGCTGCCTGTTCAGGGGGTCTCTGGCCCTTTCAGTCCTGGAGGCAGGCTGTAGAGAAAGACGTCCTTGTCCACTGGGGCAGGGAGCTGAAGGACCCAGAGGGTCCCCAGAGCCCCTGTGCCAAGCACCAGCACACAGGTGCAGAGAGCAGAGGGCCTGGGGAGGAGGGGAGGAGCGGGAGCCGCGAGCACGGAGAGAGCGCAGCCAGAGCCCTGTCCTCCTAGTGTCACATCCATCGTCTGCAAACTGCCTGCAATAAACGGAGCACACCGCTCACCTTGGGACGTGCAGGTGCGTCTGGATTTGTGAGAAGGGACAGCTGCGGAGCATGAAGAACAGGCTGGCAGTGGCAGGAAGCCTGCTGGGGACGCCCCGTGGCCCCCCAGGGGGCTCTCTGCCCTCGGTCCAGACCCCAGGCCCCAGCCCTTTGCTCGCTGTGTGTCTGGGCCTGGGGACCAGTGTGGGCCGATGCCTGCACCGTCCCAGAGAGCAGGATCGCTTCCGGTCACGGGGATGTGTTCTGGGGTGTCTCCGTGCCCCCCCAGTGGGGACAGGTCCTCACCCTCGCCACTGCTAAGATCTAAGTTGTGACATGGGTCCCTTTCAACATGATTCTACATTGCACTCTTTCCCGGAGGCTGCAGTGTTAGGATATTATTTGGGAAATAGATGTATTCCTAATTATATTTCAAGGAAACTTCAGGACTTCTCAGAAGTGGGCATGAATATTAGAAAAGAGAAGAAATTTCAATTTTATTTTCTAATAAAATGTCAAACCTATATAAGGTGTCAGACATGCTTCAGAGTCCGACCCTGCGGACATGCACCTCAGACCAAGCAGGAAGCTGCTGCGAGTCTGGGCCGGAGGCTCAGCTTCTCGGAGTCTTGGTTGTACCTGCAAAAGCTCAAAGCCGAACCCTAGCGCACAGCCTTGCCCATCGCGGGACCCCGTCAATGTTGACTGTCACTCCCAGCGCTTGCTGCCTCACGAGTCTCTCTCGCTTCCCTCTGTGATGTCAAGAACGCTGACCACCTCTTCCCCACGCGCTGGGTCTGTGACCCTCGCATGCCTGACTCACTCCCTCCTCACTGACTGTTCGGAATTCTTGAGGAAAGCCTCCTGTTCCAGGAAGCGCCCACCCTCTCCCTGAGATGTGGAGCAAATTGTCCTGTACGAGCTGTGACAGAGACAGTCCTGCCCCCAGTTCCTCTGGCCCTATCCATGGTGTCTTGGCCCTGCAGTGGCTGCGCTGGCTCCTGCCTTCTGTGCTCCGGCCCCTGGCCTCATGTGCCTTCACTCCTGGCCTGTTCTGCTCCCTTCACCTGCTGCCCAGGGATAAGTGACCAGGAAGAACAGGGTCCACTCCTTACAGCTGAGCTTCGACCACCAAGGGAAGGGCCAGCAGCCCGGTGCCTGCTCCTCCTGCTGCTGCAGTGTTTGCATGTGCAGATGAGATCCTGGGAGCCAGCCGTCTCCTGGACACGGAGAGCAAGGCAGTGGGAACTGGCCTTGGCCTCGCTCCGTCCCTGCCGAGGTCCACCCCCCTTGCTGGCCAGTGCTCATAATCCATGGTGAAGTCATCACCCTCAGGTTCTGGCCTCGGGCCCTGCTTTCCGGGCAGCCCTGGCTTGGGCCTTGTCTGTGGTTTTTTGAGTAGGACTGGCTTCTTTTCCAACTGTGTGTTTATTCTACACCTCTGCAGGTGAGAAGCCCCTGCAGGTACCATGCCTTCACTCTCTACCGTGGTGTGGCTCGATACCAATGGTTTCTCTAGCGAAGCTCCATGCCATTTTCCAGGGATGCCTTCAATACTGGTTTTTCCCTGCTGGATCTAAAGAAGGCTCAGGTGTGAAGGTACTGCCTCCCTGAGATGGTTCAGCCAGGAAGACTCTGCCAAGGACCGCCCCAGGCTGGGTGGACAGCACAGGCTCCCACCCCTGGAGTGCCTGGTACTGTACCTTCAGGCCTTGCCCAAGCGCCTTTCCATTCTGCTCTGCAAACCCGTACAGTGTCAGACACCAGACACGGGACTGTGGACGAGTCAGGTGACCTGCCCCCTCCACTCCCTGTCTTCATAGGGCGCCCGTCTTTCTCCATCTCTTTATAATGGCACTTCTTGTCCCTGACCCCCGGACCTCTCCCAACTACTGTCACCCAGTCCCTTAGGGTGTGCACACTGGCTTTCATACACACCGAGGACAACAGGCAGCGAGATAGGAGGTGGACTTGGCTCGGAGTGCGGGGCTCCCTGAGTGACCCTGGGGGCAATGTGATTCACGGGAAGCTGCTTATTACTGAGTACGGCTGTGACTGGGTGGCCACTTGGAAAAGAAGATCTTCTCAGAGACCAGCGAGTTCCAGCAGCCCTCCCTGCCTTCTCCCGCACTGCAGACCTCGGGAGCCCTCCCCAGGCCTGCCTGTCACCAGGGCTGACCCTGGAGAACAACGGCGCCTCCGCCTCTGTGCTTCTCGGTTGGCACTGCCCCTTGTCTCGTGATGGGAAAGAGCACTGTGGGGCAATGGCTGCAGTGTGACCCTGCCACCGTCCCCTGCCCCTCCCAGGCCTGGCGACATGCTCTTTGCTCAGCACCCTGGTGTAGGAATGCAGGCAAAGAAGTCACCAGCCTCAGAGAATGGAGAGCCCGGGTTCCGCTGCTCCTCAGGTGCCCTCCTCCTTCAGCAAGCAGGGCAGGGCCAGTGCTCGTGTCCTGTTTAGAAACATGTTGGATGGACATATGGACTCTTCCTTGGGGAGGTTGCTGCCCAAGGCCAGCCCCAGGGCACCCTCTGCTTTTCCGCAGGACGTCAGGTGGTGCCAGCAGGGCTTCCAGGAACAGGAGGGCTCATCCATCCCAGCCAGAGCCATTAAAGTGTCGCTCTGCGGCGACAATTAAGGTGTGCGGCCAGGCTCCCCGTGGATCAGGCCCGGGCTGGGTCGTATTTCTCTGCTACAGCACCCAGGTGTCTCACCTGAGCAGAGTCATGGGCGGCAGTGCAGGGGCTGTGGGACGGGGACCTTGCCCTCCACGTGGAAGGGGAAAACGGGTCTCCACAAACTCCTGTGAGGCCTTCAACATATTTTCTCTCATTTAATCTGTTGAACTGTTGAAAACAAATACTAGTCTGAGTTAGGTTTTTTTTCCATTCAGGTTCCGGTCAACAGAGACCCCTGACGTCCTTCGGCGGTGATGAGATGGCCGACAGCCCGGCAGCGTCTGGCCCACCTGGCTGCCTCTCCTTCTGCCTCTCCTTCTCCCTCTCCTTCTTCACCTGTTTCCTGGAGCAGGCCGGTGGAGCGCGAAGGCTCACTTCTCCTTCTTGCTGTTCTCCACCTCGTCCCGCTCCTGACTCCAGCAGAATCACATTCACAGACGGGTCCAGACGCCTCCTGGGGGCCCTTGGTGCCTTTTTGAGGATGCAGGTTATTATTAAACTCAAGTTCACGAGGAGACTCTGAAATTAAGAGAGCCGGTCGTTCATGTGAGGCTGATTAGGGCTAAAACATTCCCATCTCTGGTTCTCCTTGGTGTGAAGGGACGGTGGGGTCTGTGCTGAGAAGAATCCTTGAAATGGGTCATGAGAAGGACCCAGGGCTGGCCCTGGTGGGTTCTCGGGCTAGACGTTGATGCAATGGAGTAGTCCTCAACTTGGATTGGGTGACCTGGCCTTGTCAGCTCTGTGACCTCCACCTTGTCACCAGGAGACTTCCTGGCTTCATCTGTTAGGTGCCTCCAAGTGGTGTTATGAGGCTTAACAGACCCTGCTGGGAGAGCTCAGCAGGTCTGTGAAATGCCACCTGGTGTTGCCGTGACATCTGCGGCTGATGCACTCCTGGTCTCAGTGCCTCCTCCCTTCCTGGGGGGTCCTGGTTTGTCACTGGCCTTGGCAGCAAAAGGGGGCCGTCTATCAGGGGACAGAGGTACCACCTGTTTCCGCTGCCCCTCCTGGCTCTCTGCCATTGTCAGGAGAAGATTCCTGGTTAGCTGCGGACCTAAGGAGGAAGAGAGGTCTAAGCTGGAGCTGGGAACGGTGGCTCTCCACGTTAGCAGCAGAAGCACCTGGAGAGCTCATTAACACGGACTCTGGACCCAGCCCCTGACACCCAGGTTGGCAGGTCTGAAGCGGGTCTGAGAATTTGCACCCTAGCAAGTTCCAGGTGCTGTGCTGCTGCCCGACCAGGTCTTCTTGGACCAGGTCTCCTCCTCCCCCACCTCCAGCCTCTCGTCCAGGGTGCACACTCCTGGGCCAAGGTCGTGCTTTTTCTAAACACTCTAATGCGCATAAGTATATCCCACCTCCTATGGGTGTGATAGAATGTGACATTCACTTTAAATCTGCACCCGAGGGGCTTCTAAGAGAGTCTCCGAGAATTTCAGAGTGAAAGACTGAGAAGGGGGAGAGTGGAACTTGGGATTGGCACCCAGCCTGCAGGCCTGTGGGTGCGCGGGGGACACCATGCCATCTGCCGAGCAGGACCGAGGGCTAGCCATGGTCACACAGCCACAGCTGGCCAATGGGGAATGCTCGGATGGGACGTGAGCCGAGGCAGTGTCTCTCCAATAACCGACGGCTTTTCTTTGGTTTTTAAAGTGTGGCCTCCTCACAGACCCGGCCATCACCCTCCAGCCGGGGCCTTGCTGGCCTCCTTGCTGGTCTCCGCTCCAGCTGTGGTGCTTGTGCCGCTGCAGCGACCTCTTCGTGGCTAGTCTTGTTGGGTGGGCAGGAGGGGCCTCCAGGGCTGAGGAGCTGGTGGGTGCTGGTGAAGTCCCTGAAAGGCCAAGTGGCTGCGGTCCTCCCTCCAAGTCCCCACTCCACGTCCATTCCCTGCTCGCTCTCTTCCTTGCTCTTCTGCTTCCACAGGACGAGATCTGAGAGCAGATCTGAGGGTAGCTCTGAACGAAGCTGCCAGTGCCGGGGCGACCTTGCGTCTGCTTTAGAACATGCGCTGGTCTCAGTGCCCGCTGCCGAGAGGCTGAGGGATAGAGGGAAGGAGCGGGGGCTGCAGAGCTGCCCATCCAGGGGCCCTCAGCTCCATGTGGGGAAGCCTCCTGCATGTCCACTGGGCACAGGGGACCCACTGGGCTGGTGCCTGAGCTCCTCTGAGCCCCATTTGTGGTGAGGGACTGGTCACCCCAGGTGGATACCAGCAGGCTGAGGGCTCTAGACAAAGCTGCTCGAGGGCAGAGGCCTTCACCCCACACACTAATGTGTCTAAAACTCAGTCATGCCCAGCGCACTGGACAGTCGGCTAACATTTGTTAAAGTGGAGGTGAACTGAGCCACCCTGCCACCAGCCGCAGAGGGCCCGGGAGTACCCAGTCATAGCTACCCCACCTCACCCGGCTGGGCCACCACAAGCAAGGCCGCAGGCCTCCTGCAGCCCCCTGACCTGGTCCTTCTCCTCCAGTTCTTTCCACTAACCTGTCAATCACACTTGGTCCTGTAAGCCCTTCACCTCCACGTTCCTTACCAGAGACCCCGCCAGCTCCCTGGGGGTTTGCTGATAACTTTCTGCATTTTTAATTTATTTTTATTGACAAATGCTGCCATGTGCTTTGACCCAAGTGTGGGCTGTGGCCTCTGCTTTATAAGGCATTCAGCCTGCTCTTGCAACAACACTGAGGTGGGGGGAACAGGCCCATCGTACCTGTGGAAACCGAGGCGCAGGAGAGGTGAGTCATTCCCCGGCATCACACGGGCAGCGTGGTGGAGCCAGCCTGACCTGCTGGCAGGCGCATGCTCCCTGTGCCTCCAAGAGCATCTGTCCTTTGCTGGACGGGTGTGGGACTGGTGGAGTCTGGGGCTGGTAGAGGCCCCTGGGTCTCTGGATGGTAAAGAAGAACATCCGCTGCTGTGCCCCACCAGGTGACAAAAGTGTCCTCTGCTGGAGTCCCTTCAGCCTGCGGAGCACCTTCCAGCAGTCCCATTTGTGGGGACCCTTCCAGCAGACGCCCTCCAGTTCTGTAAGGGAAGGCTGCTGGGAACATCCTGGTGATAAATGTCACCACATCGATTCTGCGGCTTCCCAGGTCCAGGGAGCCCATGAGCCGAGCGGGGCTGCAGCTCCGAGAGAGCAGAAATGTCTCTCCGGGTCTCAGTCCGGGTTGGGAAGAGAGTGGGGAGCGGGAGCAGCCAGCCGGGTCTGCACACCGCCGAGGCACAGGCTGACAGCAGTGTGCACAGTGAAATGTTTTACTAGGAAGCAGAATCACTCCAAAGACTGATGGACCCGCTCGCGAGACCCACTCACATTTATGAAGGTCGTAAGTTACAGACGCCCGGCTCACTCACAGGAGCACTGCCATCACCTTTTATGGGTGAAACTTCCTGCCATATATTAAACTCTCCAGAAAACAGACAAGGGGTTTATGGCAAACGATAACTTTAATGCCCAGAAACCATTCGGTGATTTTGGGAGGATTATTAGTAACAAGGGCAAGATGCCGGGCTGTTCCCAGGCCCGGGCCCTTCTCCTCTGCGCTCACACCAGCCGTCCTTTTCCTCTTCTCCTGGACGGCAGCGTGGACCCCCAGCCTGTCTGTGGTGAGGGGAGAGAGCAGGCCGAGCTCTGCTGGGCAGCAGTGTCCCGCTCCACAGGGCAGAGGGGCCGACGGGCCCTGGAGGTGCAGCCAAGGTGCCACAGCCACCCTTGGAGGACAGGTGGTCACAGGGACACCACCATGTCTCAGCCTTGTCACCACAGTAAGGGGCCATTCTGGGGTAATGCGCCCTCATTTGGAGGAGGCTCGACAAAGGACGAGACCATGGTCATCTTAAGAAATGGTCTTCCCTGGGCACCTGCCCCCTCCAGGCTGGGGAGCTGCGGTCAGTGGAGGGGTGAGCTCTGGACAGGCTCCCCCTCTCACTGCTGCAGGAGTGTGGGGAAAGGCAAAGCCGCACCTGGGACAGCCTGCAGCCAGAGCCGGGCTCTCCCTGGGCTCTGCCTGAGGAGGGAGCCGGCCAGCAGCGGCCTGTGGGTCGGGTTCCTGAGGGGAGGCTCTGCTCCCAGATGCTCTCAGGGGCCATCTGTCCTCTGCTCTCCCTGGTGGCACGTGTGGGGGAAGATGTGCATGACAGTCCTCTGCCTGTGCCTGGAGCCACACACTTGCCCCCATGGGGACCCACAGCTGCTTCTGCACGACCCACCTGGCTGGGGACCTCGTCCTCCCAGCAGCCTCCCCCTCCCCCCTGAGGAAAGGAGACACCACCCGGGTCCCCGCCACCACCTTGGACCAGACTGGCCCCACGGGAGCCTCTGTGGTGCTTTGGGGGTCCCTGTCTGAACCACGGTCTTTTTCTGTTACATTGTCTCCCACGGACTTCCTTGAGATGTCGCGGGCTGTGAGGCAGCGTGAGGAGCCCAGAACTTTCCACAGTGCCTCTGAGTTAAACAACCTAGCTAGCTTTGTTCACCCGTAACTGGAGACGTGGTGTTCCCAGATGATTACCAGAAATGTTCAACAAGAGGGGCGGAGCCAACAGAGGAGGTGAGGGAGAGGGGGATGGGAAGGACTAATGGACAAACGTCACCTACTTTTGTACCATGACTATTAGACTTTCCCCCATTGTAATATCTGCCCAGCAGTGTGTATCTTTATTAGAATTTTAAAATAAATTCATAGAACTGAATTTCAGTCAATTCACATTTCTTCGTGTTATTCACAAGGATTTCATTTTAAAAGTCTTGTCAAGGGGCTGGGGTTGTGGCTCAGCGGTAGAGCACTCGCCTAGCACAGGCGGGACCCGGGTTCCATCCTCAGCATCACATAAAAGTAAAGGCATTGTGTTGTGTCCATCGACACCTAAAAAATAAATATTTCTATTTAAAAAGACTTAGCTTAACTAATAACTTAAATTAAAAAAAAAAAAGTCTTGTCAAAACAGGTCTATGGCATTTCCCTGCCCTGTTGGTCTAAAGATCATGGCAAACTAAGGACGTGCATTCACAGTGCATGAGCTGACAGTGGTGAATTGTTGAGAGCCACAGCCCAAGGGGCCCCAGCAAACTTCCAGCTGCCAGCAAACTTTCAGACTGCCGGCTGATGATTGGCTCACAGCAGCCCCAGCAACATCTAGCTGATTGGCTCCTCTGCGGTGATGTTCATTGGGCTGTTTCCCCGCCCTTCAGACTGCCAGCTGATGATTGGTTCACAGCGGCCCCAGCAACATCTAGCTGATTGGCTCCTCTGCGGTGATGCTCATTGGGGGACTTCTTTGGCTCCGCCCACGCGACCCAGCCAATCGGCCTCAAGAGCAGGAGGAGGGGGGAGGTTGAGAGGCTGGTGGGAAGCCGGTGG
The DNA here is from genome assembly GCF_964194105.1 of Spermophilus citellus. Taxonomy (NCBI): domain Eukaryota; kingdom Metazoa; phylum Chordata; class Mammalia; order Rodentia; family Sciuridae; genus Spermophilus; species Spermophilus citellus. The sequence continues at coordinate 165,268,206 of NC_138187.1, forward strand.
TGGCAGTTGGGCTCTGAGGGTTTTTCCTGAGGAGCTGTGTGGTTTGGCCTGTGTGGTTCTAAAAATAAAGTTCGTTTCTTTTGACAAGTGGCTCCCGGATGGTGCCCAGCCAGACTGCGGCAGTGAATCTGTGCAAATCCCAGAGGCTCTTTCTTTGATGAATACTCACTATTGGTTGGCCCTCTATTTGAATTTTCCTCAGCGGTTCACAACTGTTTTCTAGAGTGCAGTGGCCAGGACCCGCCTACCCACTTCCGCCAGAGCTGTGAGCTCTGAGACTTGCGAAGGTCTGGGTTCTGTCCCCACGTGGAGCTGGGAAGAGAGTCCCCTCTGCGCCTGTGCGGGGACCCCTGTGAGAGGCGCTCTGCTGCCACCTCCACCCCGGGCTGTCTTTGTCCCCTGTGAGGAGGTGGGGGCCAGCCCAGGGCGGGAACTTGCCCTCATCTTGGGTGTGTGTGAAGGCCCTGGGTGATCGGAGGCCCCTGGCTCCCTCCTACTGGCAGATGGTCCATCCCCAGGGCCACCTGTGGGGGAAGGTGCTCCTGGAGTTCTCGGTCACCTTTCCTGGCACACTGTGCTCTTGAAGGTGGGATCTCTTCACTCCATGCAAAACCCTCGCTTGTTGCCCCGAGAAGCCCGAGCAGCGGTCCTCAGCAGGAGAGCTCAGCAGGAGTGGTCAGGAGCAGCCGGAGCTCTTCAGGACACTCTCACTCCCTGCCCCAGACCTGGACTGAAGGGGGTGCTCGAGTGTGCATCGGAAAACGTCTTCACCTCCTGGCCCCGCACCAGTTTCTGTTATTACCACGTCCTGGAGAATTACCGATTCCCAGAGCCTGTTACACACGTAAGAAAGTCACGATGAAGCTCATGATTTTGTAGAATCAATAAGCACTAGTAATTATTTTTTAAATAGAGTTACCGGTCAGTGGCCAAATGCACCTACTCTGTAAACAGTCCTTCTCAGTCTCTGATGCTCATTAGAATCTGATAAATCAGAATCTTTTAAAGCCATGTCAGAAGTTTGTCATTAGCACAAAGGCTCTCTGGTGACGGTGGGATCAGCCAGGGCACAGCACTGTCAACATGGTGATCAGAGTCTGGACTCTGGGCCAGACGTGGGACAGCCTCACAGTTGCCCACCTAACCAGCCCCTCGCCTCCTGGGGTGCTCACCAGTCCTCACCTGTGTGCCAAGCAGGTTGCTGGGCACACCCACACGTTTTTCACTCAGTGATCGCAATAATCAGCTGCACACAAGAAGGTCGGGGAGACTAAGGCTGTGTGTGGCAGACTGAGACCCGGGTCTGATTCCAACACTCACGTCTCTCTCACACCACATCCGCCCTGCCCCGGGGTGGAATGCGTGAGTCTCAGGGTCCTGGCTCCTCCTAAGATCCAGAGCCCTTTCTATTCCCCGAGTCACAGATGAAGTCACTGCCTCTCCCCATCAGATGCAGGCAGAGGAACCAGGCCAGGTCTAGGTAAGAGCTGGGTGGGAGCTCAGGGTGGCCCAAACAGGCCTCTCTGGATGTTAAGTCTAGGCACCCATTATCTGGGGGCTCGTTTGGAGCCTCCAGCTAGGGCCGAGGGGGAAGGTTCCAGAGCCCTGGGGAGTGGGCTGTGCTGAGATGGGGGAGGCGTGGGCTGTGATGGAGAAGGCTCCAGGAGGTTCTGTGACGAGGGAGCCGCTTGCCCACCCAGCGCTCTTCAGCCCTGGATGGCCTCCTGAGACATACTTGTAATGCTGGTGAGTGGCCCTGTGCAGTAGCCACCAGCCCCACACTGGTTTATACGTCAAAGCTGGCACTTCCTACTGAGGTCCTTGTAGTGGACACCTGCTCCCAGGTGGACCAATGCTGCATCCAGAGAGGTGACAGAGGGGAAAGGTCTAGAAACATAAGGCCCACAGTCCTTAGGCTAACGAGGCTGCTCCAGGGTGAAAATGGCGCTGACTTGGTGGACGTGGTGAGCTCTGGGCCCATGGGCTGTGGGTGGAAACAGAGGCCCTTAGCTCTCGGAGGCCTGCAGGCAGATCCGCAGGCTCCCAATCCCTGCAGAGTAACACCAGCTCTGTGTGCTGCAGCCACTGCCTGACTCTGGGCCACAGCAGGGAACCGGGTTCCCAGGGGTAGCAGCAGGGAAGGTGTGAAGCTGCGCCTGTGACTGCCTTCTGCCATATGCACTGGCTCAGGCACACACATGTGTGCACACACTCACCAGGTCCTGCCCTGCACACACACACACACACACACATACACACTCCTGTGCATGTGTACATACGTGAGCACACACTTTTAGATTCCTGCCCCACATATGTACACACTCCTGAAAATAGGCACAGGTATTTGCACACTCACCGGATCCTGCCCTGCACACACACACACTCCTGTGCACAGGACTCACAGGCTGGAACAGAAGGGCAGGCGGGTCATGAGTGACAAGAGGGTCAGGTGAGCCTCGGCTTGCCTTAGCAGGCTGGAGTGTGTGGTGGTCACGGGACGTTGCCGTGAGCTGACCCGTCCTCCAGGACAGGGCCTCTGGCCAGCCTGCTCACCCACTCTCTCCCACCAGGGCCCCTCCCTGCCTCCCAGCTTGCCCTCCTTTCTCCTAGCCTCAGCCTGAGCCTTTCTCCCACATCCTCTCTAATCAAGGGCACGCCCTCAGGGTTGGTGACTGTGACCGTCCGGCCCTGGTGGGCTGCTTTCTCTCCTCAGTCTTCCTGCCTGTGGCTGCTCGTCCCGGCTCTGCATCACCTCTGCACAACGTCTCGGGCAGTGAGCACTGAGGACGCTGGAGGCTCGTGGCCGTGCCTCTGGCCAGCCATGGCCAGTGTGAGCACTGCGCTGCAGGAGTTGGTGAGACCCACCCCTGGGGGTCCAAGCAGCAGGTCAGTGTGCCTGGACACTGCCCGAGAGACAGGTGGAGCTCCTGGAGTTCCCTGCCCAGGTCCTGGTACTCTGACTACCTGAAGGGGTCGGCTGACGGGCCTCACAGAATCATCTCATCCTCCAAACCGTGGCGGCAGACCATCTCTGAGGAGTGTGTCTTGAGCGAAGCCTTCTGCGCATCTAAATTCTCCTAGCTACCCTGCCCCCAGGAGAAACCCTTGGGGAGGATTCTTGGTTCCCTGTCAGGGTTTCCTTCCTTTACTGGCACAGGACACCAGTCGGAGGACAAATGCCCCGTCTGCAACTCCTGACGCACAGGCCCCAGCAGAGCAGGGCCCTGGACCGAGGCCGGGCAGGGTCAGCTGCCCCAACCCTGCATGAGCATCTCACCCTGTTTCCCTCCCTCCCTCCCGGGTCTCCTGCAGCACCCGTGAGTCCAGTGCTGGGAGTCCTCCTGGCTCTTCCCCAAGCGTCATTGGCCTCCGAGAACGCAAACCATCCTAATGTCAGCCTGGGGAAGCCTCTCTGAGCCTGGTCAGAGGAGCACTTGCCTCTGTGGGAGCCACCAGAGAGAGGTCCTTGTGCTCCTGCCCTGCTGAACCTGCTCGTCCTTCTGCAAAAGTCACGAGACTCAGCAGCACCATGAGTTCAAAGACAGTCTGCACAAAGAGAACCAGTTTTGTTTCTTTACCTGGAGATCCTCAGATTTGTTTTCCAACACATCCTCTTGTATCAATCCTCCTTTAGGGGGCTGGAGAACTGGCCCTGTCTGCGATTGGTTCTGGGTCCGGCGTCGTCTGGACCAACTGGGCTGTTGTGCAGACCCCACTACTGAAGGTCACAGTGCGGAGGCAGAGGTGCCACCAGGTCCTGCAGCCTGGGCAGCTCCCGGGCACAGCCCTCTGGACTCAGCCCTCAGTGAGTGTTGTCTGAGCTGCAAGTGGCCGAGAGCGGCATCTAGAGCAGGGTGACCTTCGTCTTCTGGGCTGTGCCCAGTGGCGTCTGTGGGTCCTGCCAGCAGCAAGTGTATTTCATCTTCCAGCTCCAGGGCGCTTGTCCTGCAGCACCTGGAGCAGAACCATAACTCTGCCAGGGGACGCTCCTGGAAGCTCGCTTGGCAGGAGCCGGGGCTCAGAGGCTCTCTCCACAAATCTCTAAACCAACTGGCCATGCAGATGCGGAGCAGCGGCAGCTGTTTCCAAGGCAAAGGCCATTCGTCTCTGCCTTTTATTCTCTGTTGCTGGGGAACCCAGAAGTGTGGGGGCTCTGCCACCCAGCATTGCGTGCCTGGGAGCCCATGGAGATCACACGGGGCCGTGGAGTGTGCCGGGTGCTCACAGGAGTGTCACCACGGAGGACTGTGCTCTTTCACCAGCTGGGCTTGGGATGCTCAGGGTCTGTTTGGAAGGCGCTAGGGGAGACCAGCCCCTGCTCTGTGGTTTCCGTTGCTGCTCAGGGGAAGTCAGTGTTGAATCCTGTGCTGAGAACTGTGGGGGACTCAGAAAGAAGCTCAGGGGCTCCCGGCCTGGCTGGTGACACTGAGGCACTTGGAGTACTCCCAGGGTCTCTGTCCTCCCCACACCAATCCACCCTGAGATGCTCGACTCCCCCCAGATGCCAAGTGAGCATCACCTGTCCTGTGCCCCAGGCTGAACCCAGCTGAGGTGCCCCACCCCTCATCTGTTGACAGTGAGTCCAGCTGTCCTTAGACTGAGGTCCTGGAGCCACTCCTGACTGGAGCCAGAGCACACTGTCGGCAAGTCCTGTTGATTGACCTCCCGAAAGGGCCCCTGCCTCGTGCCCGCCAGGACCTGCCTGTCCGCACCTTGTCTGGGAACCTGGTTCTCTCACCCAGTTTTCCACGACTGTCTCTGGCAGATCTCCCCCACTGCCCCCAGTCCACCCTGAACCCAGCAGCAAGGGTGGTCCTGAAGTGCTGTCAGAACCGTCACCCCTCCACCCAAGACACTTCCAACGCCACCCCTCATGCAGGGTGAAACCCGAGGCCAGCCCTCGCCACCCACCTGGTGCCCTGGTACCTGGGGAAGTGTGGGCAGGGCCACCTCAGCAGGGTGCTGCTGTCCCTTCTCCTGAAGCCCTTCTCCAGGCCATGAGCATGGCTCCGCCCTTGGGCTCTGCCCCATCACTGTCCTGTTCTAGCACTGGACACCAGTTACACCGCTCACAGCTTCTTAGGTGCCACCCACCCCGTAGCTCCCGAGCTTCCGGAGCTCCGTGTTTATGGAACAGGGCCAGGCAAGCAGCAAGTATTCACGATGGAAGAGACCAAGTGTGATGACCTCCATCACTGCTGCTCTTACCCACCGACAGCACCTCCCACTTCCTGAGGTGTGAGCCACTGAGAGGGGACCTCCAGGGGAGGCATGGAGGACAGGTAACGCGCACCCAGCCAGCGACCGGCACAGGTTGGAATCATCCCTGCTCCCCTCCTAAGTCCACGTTCCCACCCACTCCACCTGTCTCCCTCTTTGAGGGATTGCAGGGATCTGAAAGCTCACCCAGGAGGATTGGTGGGACCCTGGGGGATGAGGGTCTCTGTTAAGTAGAGAAAGGAGGGTGGCTTTCCAGGCAGGGGGAGGGCCTGGAACAGGACCTGTCAGCCTGGGTGAGCCTGGAGTGCCTGGCAGGCCGCCTGCTGGTCCATCTTGCAGTGCCGGAGCTGGTCCTGTGTTCTGGGGAGCCCCCAGTCCTGAGAAACGGGGCAGTGGGTCGCACTGAGTGATGGATGGCCTGGTTCCGACCACAGGGAGCGTCCGTGCACCTGCTGGAGGGGACATCGAGAGCAAAGGATTTGAGCTGGGGACAGTGTGACACTCACCGTCAGGAAGGTGGAGCCTTGGCAGGTTTCTAGGAAGGGATGATGTGAGGCCAAAGCCCAGGCAAAAGAGGAGCGGGCAGCCCCACCCAATGGCCAACACGTGAGCTGATGTGGATGCCACAGCAGGGCCACCTTCCATCCAGTCTCGGGGGACATCCAGCAGGGCCACCTTCCATCCAGTCTCGGGGGACAGTTGCCACCTCTTGGAGCTGGTGTCCCCCTCTCCTGTGGCCGTTTGGTCCTGGCCGTCTCTGCTGCTGTCATCAGCCCTGGGAGTGGGCACAGAGCCACCCTCCTCCCCTGGAGCCAGCAGAGCCCCTGCCTGCCGGCTGCTCTTCCTCTTCAGAGTGGACTGAGCGGTCCTCTCAGATCCCTGCGCCCCTGCTGCCCCCCACTAGGGCCCCCTTCTCTTGGGGTCATACACCTAGTGACCCAGGGAAGGCCTCATTGGCAGGACGTGTGTGGTGACTGGCATGTGTGGCAGACGAGGGGCCTGGAGGGGCCATGAGTGCCCCATCCTAGAGGGACTGTGTTGATGTCCCCTAGTGAAGTCCCACAAAGGGAGCGACCAGAGAAGGTCCTGTTGCTCCTCCCTTACTGGCTGCAGAGAGCATCCAGTGCCCAGACCCGCCATCGGAGGCCCTCAGCACTCCATGAGCTGAGAGCCAGGCAGGACGCCTGGCCACCTCCATCAGCTGTGAGAGCAGCCCGGCTGCCAGGGGCTGGGAGCTGGGCCTCCACAGAGGGCCGCCCACAGGCACAGGTCCACGCTCGTGCACACACACACACATGTGCACACACACACGTGCACACACACGTGCACACACACATGCACACACACGTGCACACACACGTGCACACACACACGTGCACACACACGTGCACACACGTGCACACACGTGCACACACGCGTGCACACACACGTGCACACACACCTGTTTCTTCTTCAACCTCCGCGACCACAAAGGATCTTGTCATCACTGACCTCAGTGCCCAAGGAATGACCAGTCTCCAGTTTTCCTCAGAAGACAGGCACCTGCGGGACATGGGAATGAGAGCCCAGCCCGCCCAGCCCACCCCAAGCAGCTCTGAAGGAGCAGGCCCGGCTGGGCAGCCCCAGCATGCACCAGGTGTGCTGGCCGAGGCCATGGTGACCCTGGTGGAGTGTGGACAGAGGAGCACAGGCCCTGGTATCAGGTGGCCCACATCAACAGAGGCCAAGGCCCTGCTCCTCTTCCCTGTGTCTGGCCCTCACTGTGGGGCTGGGTATGGGGTCAGGGGGACAGGGTTCTGTTTGGGACCCATCAAACTGCGACCCCAGTAATTGCCTTGCTGTAAACTTAAGCTCCATCTATGGAACAGTGGAGTCTCCTTCCTGGTGACTTGACCTCACTGCGTGCTGCTGAGAGCCCAAAATTCCCGTGGGTGGCCCGAGGGAACCCAGGGCTCAGGTGGGGATGAGCTGAGGGAACCCAGGGCTCAGGTGGGGATGACCTGTGGGAACCCAGGGCTCAGGTGGGGATGAGCTGAGGGAACCCAGGGCTCAGGTGGGGATGACCTGTGGGAACCCAGGGCTCAGGTGGGGATGACCTGTGGAACCCAGGGCTCAGGTGGGGATGAGCTGAGGGAACCCAGGGCTCAGGTGGTGGGCTGTGGGTGGTCTTCCCCGCTTCACTCTTCAGCTCTTTCCTTTTTCCTTCTTTTGAGGATGGGTCCTGCTCTGCCTCCAGTCTGGTCTTGAGCTCCAGGGCTCAGGTGACCCCCGCCTCATCTGCCTCATGCTGAGGTCACAGGTGGACACCCTGCTTCCTCTGGGCTGGCCTCTGCTGCCTATTGGTTTCATACCTCATCCTGTAGTCAGCCGACACCTGCCTTCCCCTGTGGTTGGCGGCTGTGCGAGGTGGGCTGCCCCACGGGAGGCTCTTGGGAACTCAATGGATTTGAAATTTAGGACCATCTCTCCTTCACATTTCGTTTGGACATGCTTTGACCCTGGCCAGTTCAAAACTCTTCTAAAGATGGAGGTATGTTTAGAGAGCTCACGGGTCCCCCCCTGCACGGAAGTTGAAAGTATCCTGTGACACATTCAGAGCAAATTACCCAGACCTGGAGATGAAGGTCCCCCCTGCTCCTGGGTGGGTGTCCACACCATCGCAGACCCACGCGAGGCCAGCTTTCTCCCCAGGACGGCAGCTGAGCATGGGCAGGCTCAGCCCACTCAGCCGGCCTTGGTGCCCGTGGAGCCCAGGGTTCCTTGTTGGCCAGGTGGGGCAGCAGAGGTGACTGAGGGGAAACCTTCATCCCACGGCTCTTCTGGCCACGCTCCTGCCTGGGCACCTCAGACTGGCACCTTTCACCACTGTCCAGCTCACTTACGGTCAACACAACACCAGGCAAAGGGCAGGGCAAGAGCCGTCAAGGGCGAGTGCAAGCACTGACAGGCAGGACGCCCCTGCAGAGGCTCGGCTGCCCGCACGGGCAGGACTTCCAACACAGGGCCTTCCCAGCCAGCACAGGGCACGACCGTGGGAGACCAGCCTGGCCACCTTGGCCTCCAGCACCCTCTGTCCCTGCTGGCCCCACCAAAGCCGCATCGGCAGCCACAAGAAGCAGACCTTGGCTGGGGCGGGGAGGGCTGTCCTGGGCCTACTTGCAGGTGAGGCTGTGGAGTGGGTCCTGGACCCGTGGAGTGTGGACCCCTCACTGCCTGGTCAGTGGAGATGGGGCTCAGCAGTCCATGGGAGTGCACCGCCTATTGGGTCTCCTCTCCTTGTTCTTCAGTTGGAGGATGAAATCCTGCTGTTGGTCTCATGTTTTCTGGGACTGTGCACAAGGACACCCTACGGGGCTTCAGCCGAGGTGTGTTCACATGCTACTGCTTACACAGAATTCCTGCAGACTGGGCCGTGGTCAACTGCTTACTAAATACAATTCAGAATATTAATAAGGTGATTGCTATTATTAGAGGAAAAATTGAAAATACAAAAATAAACACCCACAAGAAGTAGCAAGCTCATGAGAAGTCCACACACTGTTGAAGCCTGCTGTGGCTTTCTTAAGAACAAAGCCTCTGTGGCCATAATGCATGGGTTCTCATTTCAGCTCGGCCATGTCTCAGCTATATAGACTTGGGAGAGTCCTTAACCTCTCTGGGCTTTTATTTCATCTTTAAAATGAAGACAGGTACAGAACCTACCTCATGGCGTTGTGAGCACTAAGAGAGTTCAAAGCACACAGCCCTGCACACTGAAGATTCAGTACCTGTTACTGCTGCCTGCACCAGTTCCCAGCATCCTGAGGTTGCTTTCTCAGTCCCACTCTACCCAGGCCCTCTGCCTGCAGAGATCTGGCAGCATCTGGAGACTGGACTGGGCTGATCGTCTGCCCAAGTGGGTAAAGGCCAGGAGTGCTACTGGTCTCCCTGCCACCAGCACAATGACTCTCAATGGCACAGAAAACATCAACACAAGAAAGGTCAGGAATCCCTGCCTTGGATGACATCCGACACAATGGGACAGCTGGGAAGCACAGCTCTTGATCTGCAGCCTCCTCACCGCTGGTGCTGTTGCTCCCGAGGAGACGGCCCCATGGTGGGCCTGGTCTCCCTGAACGGGTGCCACCTAGTGGGGATGGACGGGGGCCACCTGGAACACCTCTTGTCTTCCTTGGCCCGAGACTCACCAGGTCTCAGCTCAGCCTTTGCAGCTCACAGGTCCTCAAGCCACTCCTTCTGGTTCCCAGGACACAGAGACATGACATTCAAGGCAGCACGTGGCTGCCACCCACCTGAGGCCCGGACCTCTCACTGCACAGAGCAGTGTGAACCTATCAGGGGTCTTCAGTTGCCTTCTGGGCCGTGGTTTGATCGACTGCTGACTTGCATCCCATTGCTATGGCTGTCTCTTAACATTGAGAGCGATGCTGCGTGGCCTGAGCAGCAGCTCTGCACACTGGCTTTCTCTGCAGGACTGCGTTGTAGAGCATGATTTAAGTTCGTGATGCACGCACGCCGGTGCTCCTCGGCTTGCAGCAGGTTTCCTCCCGGGAAAACCTACCCAACCCGAGAACACTGTGGGCAAATGTGCTGTTGAGTACACGGACCGACTGCATCGGGCTTCATGACAGAGCCCTGTAGTGTACCCTGGTGGTCATGGGCTAACTGGGAACCATGTCCCTGCGCTGTCCTGTGTCCCCAGGGAGCCCTGAACTGCACTTCACTGGCCTGGAGAAGATCAAAGTCAAAATTCAAACTGTGGTTTCCACATACCATGTATTGTTTGCTCTACGTCAATTCATGACAAATACTAAACACATTTCAGAATATTATTCAGGTGACTGTTACTGTTACGTTGACCCCCCTGAGTCATGGTGGTGTGCCTCCTGGGCTGTGGTGGCCAATCCCCTGCTGTGTGGGAGGTGCTGCCATCTATCTGTTGAGGGTCTGGGGGACAGAAGGAGGAAGGAGGGTGAATCTGGCCTCTGCCAAGCCAGGTGCCCCCCCCCGCCCTCGGCATCCTGGTCCTGTGGCCTTCAGCCTGGACTGGAATCTCTGCCATCAGCTCCTGGCTCTTGGGTCTTCAAACTGCACCCGGCTCTCCCAGGTCTCCAGCGGGCAACTGGCAGGTTGGGGACCACCTTGGCCCCATGACCCTGCGAGCCAATGCCTGACAACAGATTGCTTTGTCTGTCTCTCTACTCTCTCCTGGTTCTCTTTCTCTAGATGACCCCTAAGGACGTCCCCTCAGGCGCAGAGTCGGCCCACAGGAAGTCCGTGGAAGAGTAGGCACACCCAAAGTGGCCGGAGAGGGACGTTGCTGTTACCAGGACGTAACTGGGTCTTTACTCATGCGAACATCTTTTGCACATTACTCTGAAAACTGCTTTTTCTTCGATTGAGGCAGCTTTCCACGGTAGAGTGGGTGTGGCGAGCGGCTCCGGAAGTTTGCTCCTGTACTGTCAACTGGGTTTCCCAGGCAGGGCTAGGGCCTCTGAATGGCGTCTTCCCTCGGGGTCTGCCTGTGTGGGGGACCCCAGCCACCTGCAGACCGGAAGCCACTCACTGGTGAACAGTGCGCCCTCTGGGCCACTGGACATCACGTCGCCTGTCAGAGACCTCAACCTTTCTCTCTGGGTGTCTGCTGAGCTCCCGACATCTAACCTCGGGGGCTGGAAGCCAGGGCAGCTAATGTTCCCTCCCCTTCCTTCCCCAAGACCCTCTACCTCTGCCCTGGCCTCTTAGGAAGGTGTCACTCAGTAAGCCTCAGAGTTGTCTGTCTCAGAAAAAACCCTTTAGGAGCCGGATTCCAACAGGATGACCTCACTGGGTTTGAAGCAATGACATCATGTGACCAAAATGTAAGGGAAACGTATTTACCTGCGTCTGGTTCCAGGCAGAGTACCATGTGGACTCGCCGTGCAACTTGGG
>NC_138187.1:165286856-165290531 GCF_964194105.1 Spermophilus citellus
TTAGATTTGCATTGAAATTTTACATATAATTCATATATATCATAGGCACATTATATGCATAATATTCATATATATATATATATATATATATATATATATATATATGAATTTTAATGTGATCTGTTCGGGCCTCTTTCTCACTACCCCTGTGTTGGTTAACTTTCCATCACCATAAACAATACCTGAGACAATCTACTTAGAAAAGCTCTGTTTGGGCTCAGAGTTTTGGAGGATGCTGTCCCTGATGAGTTGTCCCTGTGGCCTTGGACCTGTGACTTTGTAGCCCACGATGACATAAGTGCCTGACAGAAAAATGCTCACCTGGTGGAAGATCAGGAAGGTAGCAAGGGCCCAGCCTGGCGTCCCCCTGTCCATTTTGAGGGCACACCTGATGACCAAAGACCTCCCTCTAGGCCCGCTTTTAAAGGTGCCTATGTGCACAATAGTGACTGCTAGGGACCATGGCTCTGCTACCAGAGCCTCTGGGGAAACTGGGGCCAACCATAGACCTTTCCCTCTCCTTCCTTCCTTCCTTCCTTCCTTCCTTCCTTCCTTCCTTCCTTCCTTCCTTCCTTCCTTCCTTCCAACAGGACATAGGTAGCTTTTGAGGTAGCCAAATATATTCTTTCCTAAATTTGGCTTTTTAGAAAACTTTTTCCATCCTGATATTTTCATAAAGCATTAGTTCATCTGAAATTCATCTTGAGCTTTACTTTTTCCAGAAAGTTACCTAATTGTCCCAGTTGTGAATAAACAGCTGTCACCTCTATCACACACTAGCGTGAAGGCACGGGCGCCTGTCTTTAGATTCGTTGGTGGCTTTCTTGAGTGGTGCAAGACTGGGTTTGCGAATGAGTAGTTGTCACATTTGGTAGAGGCTGAAAATGGCACCCTGGGTGTGAGAACACATTAAGGTGCACATTACGGTGAAGTCCAGGGGCTCCTGTAGTGCGCTTTAGCCAAATCAGAAGAGGGCAAGGAGGGACGCGTGGAGAGAAGCCGATGCCGGGAAGCGGGTGGCAGCCGTGTTCTGTGACTGTGAACATACTTGAACACGCTCCATGGAAACTTGCAAGGAGAGTCCCTGCTCGCCACCCTGGAGACCTGCTCCTTCCACACCTGTGTCCGGCCCGGCCCTCTCCTCTGGACTGGCTCTCTGAGGCCGCGGAGCCTGGACCCTCCAGGTTGGTCTTCCTGCAGCCCTTGCAGGCAGTGGGCTGCCCTCCACTCTCCCAAGCTGGGAGCCCTGAGTGAGGTTGCTGCTGCCTGGGGAGAGAGCAAGATGCTGGAGGCCCCATGGCCTCGTTCCCTGGGTCGTCCCTCCCTCTAGCCCTCTGCCTCTGGTGGGCGGCAGCATGAGCCTTTCCTTCCACCGGCCGCCATGACCCTGTTTCAGTGTTTATCTGGAGAAAGCAGAAACCGGTTCTCTCAGTGACATTCTGCTTCTCTTGTCAGCCCACCAGCTGAGCGCCTGCCCCCTCCTCTCCAGAACACAGGCTTCCCTCCAAGAAGCGCCTGGAAGAGCAGGTCACCTCTGCCAGATCTGGGACCCCCACTCTGTCCTCTGGCACCCTCTGGTTAATGAATTTCAGATGGTGCAACGAGGCCTCACCGTGGAGTGGGACGCTCCATGCAGCAGATCAGAACCTCTGGTAACCACGGGCGCCGTCCTTCCTCCAGGCCTTGGTGAGCCGCCCCCTGCACGTCCACTCAGTCATCAGCGGCCCCGCACAGTGTGTGTGGTTACATCACCAGGGTACCAGGCAGCCACCCCACACCAGAGACAGGCAGAGCTGCTCAGGGCCAGACCCAAGTGGGCAGGAGTTCAGACGCAGGTCTGTGTGAAGTCAAGGCTCAAGCTCTGGACCCCCACCCAACGCTGCCTCACAAACGCCCCTTTATTCAGGACTCACCTCTTCCTTGCTGCTGGGTGAGTGTCTGTGCCGTTAGTCACCACTGTGCCACCTTTGTGGCAGTGGTCTGCGCACTCACAGGGGCTGAAATAAAGCAACTGGGCCAGTTAGCCCAAGTAGAATCGGGTCCAGGGTCGGCAGGCACAGGCCAGCACAGGTAGAGGGACAGCAGCACTGCCTTCCATGCCTGTGTCCCTGCAGCAGTCCCCAGCCTGGACCCACGGGGGCACAACCTGCCAGAGAAGTTGGCCAGATAAGTCCAGTCGCCGCTGGACTTGGGCACACGCTGGGATCCGGATCAGATCTAGGCCCAGGGTGGACACCTGTGGAAAGTGGGATGGGGTTTGATGTTCACCTGCCTGTGGTGGCCAGGTGCTCACCCCACCCTGCCCTCCTGCCCCAGGAGCCCCTTGTATCAGATCAGCATCAGCTGCAGCCCAGGTGCACAGAGAGGGAGGGAGATGGAGTGACAGCAGCAGCTCTGGGCTGGCCCCCCTGGCACCGGATGGGGGGTGCTGCGAGTGGGGGTGGACCCCAGCAGTGTGCCAGAGAGTCTGCCGCTGGCTCCGTGTGGTGCCACGTTCCCTTGCTTCAGCGTTGCCCTCTCCACCTGAGACCGGTGTCCCCTGTGAACCTGGTGCCACAGTGCATTCTCCCTGGTGTGAAATAGGAGACACAAGCCAACAAAGACTGCTAGGAGCCACAACCAAATAAAATGATGCATGGCACTTTCGGTTGTAAGGTGACGCCAGCTAGCCACTGAGATGATATGATTATGTTAAGATTTACATTAATATGGAAATTGGACTCCTGCTGTTCACCTTGGCCTGCTACGGGACTCATGTTACGGGACTCCTGGAGAGTTCCCATTGGTTGGGGAAGGATAGTAGGAGGGAATTCCGGGGGAGGTGGGGGGGGCCCCCCCCCTTCCAGTAGACGCACGCGTGGGTGGAGCGGTTTTGGCTTGCCGGCGCGTAAGGAGTATTGGCGGCTTTTTCAAAAATAAAGTTTTGTTCCTGCTTGAGTGGCTCGTGATTCTGTGCCCAGCCAAGACATTGGCAAAAAACAAGATGAATTACGGTTTCCACTGCTGCAGCCCCGAGAGGCAAAGTGCACAGGAAACGTGTGCAAAAAGGAATCGGAGGCCAGCGTTTTCTGAGTGTCAATTGCACACTGGCCTGTGCTTTGTATGAGCAGCGGTGGTTCCCACCTAAGTCGAGGTCAAGACCCCAGCACACGTTTGAACCCACAGACAGCACCCAAACCTTCAATGCTACGTCTCCTAAACATGCATCCCTACAATCAAGTGTAGCTGATAAATCAGGCTCAGTAAGAGACTGGCAACAATAACTAACTGTAGATTTTACAACCTCAGCAACCTCTTTGGCGTATCTGAATTTCCAGCACTACTACTCTTGTACTTTGGGGCCATTGTTAAGTACAGAACTGTCACTTGAGCACAAGCACTGTGAGACCAGGATAGTCAATCTGCTATCTGAGGCAGCTGAGTGACTAAAGGGCAGGCAGTATATACAGGGTGGATACACTGGACAAAGGATGATTTCTGCCTGTGTATGATGGAGCCAGGTGGTACAAGATTCTATCATGCTACTGAGAATGGTGCATAATTTAAAATTTATAAATTGTCTAATTTTGAAATTTTGCATTTAATATTTTTGGAACCGTGCTCAATCACAGGTAACTGCAATCTTGGAGAGCAAAATCGGTGTGTGGGGGCTATACTATATGATGTTATTGCTGC